>NC_057348.1:119237991-119561741 GCF_016509475.1 Prionailurus bengalensis
GCACTTGAAATTAATTACCTGATAGAATCAGGTACCAAAAAAAAAAAAAAAACTACAAAAAAAAAAAAAAAAGCGGCAAAATTCCTTTAGGATGAATTCTGTATGTAGGCCGCCCAGCAAAGTGACCATTTGTGTCACTGCCTGCAGGTTCTCCAGTGTTAGAGGTTTTGGAATTTGGGAGTTTAGAAGAATCTTCATCCGGGTGTTCGGTAACACGGTGTTTTGCTCGGTGCTGATCTAGCCTTCCCCGTGCCTTTACTGTGTTCTACTGTCTCTTTTGAAACTACTTAAAGGGGTGGAGCTCTGGGAGTCCACAGGGAATTTCCAAGCGCACCATGGAAACCAGAGCCGGCATTTGGATCGCGCACATCCGGGTCCCGGTTTCTCCTGCACTTTGACCTTTCTCGTTATCCTCTCCATCTACTATCCGTCTAAGACCCACTTATAACACAGATCAAAACAGCTGAGACTTGCAGTCTCGGAGCTGTTCAAGGCGGTACTGGTGAGGCACACATTCCCAGTCTTTCCCATCTTTCTGGGACCGGAGGACCCACAGGGGTCTGGAAAGCCTCTACGCGACGCTGTGTCAGCTGAAAAAATTTGAGAACCGCTGCCACCGAACAGATGGTCTTCTAGCTTTCGTGCAGCCTCTCAGCTCTACTTTGGGAGGTCACCGGAATGATGACAATGCACCATTTTATGCGCACAGTGATGTGGTGGAAAGAGACCTAGATTCAGGTTAAGAAGACGTGGCTGCTCTAGATGACATTGATTAGCTATACAACCGGATGCTCCAAGCCTTTCTAGCTTTTGTTTCTCCATCTATAAAATGGGAACAATCATGCCTGCTTTATCTATCACAGAGAACTGCCGAGACGATCACAGACACACGTATGAGAACGCTTTGTAAAATGGAAACTAGTATACAAATGTCATTATGCGTGCAGAAGCCATTTCCTTCATTCAATCATCTGCACTGCCCTCTTGTGGTGAGAAAGCTGCAGTGCTACTCAAAAAGCAAAATGACTTCGTGAACCCAAGATTCTATTACCGCCAGATTATTTTTATGTAACTAACTCTTGATTGTTGAGTGGAGAAAGGGGCACTTGACATGGAATATAAAATGGAAAGGATCTACTTGGATTTGTTTGTTTTCACCTTGATGCCATGGCAGAGCCTGAATTTCAGTGACATGGAACGGAGAGAGTTTAAGGAAAGAATCCTCAATTTGTGAACGGTAAATCCAGACCCAGAAAAATTGCTGGAGAGTTCATCTGTGGGTTAGCAAATACTAAAATTACACCAACGACGGCAGTCAGCTCTCAAGCAAATCAATAAATGCTCGTGGATGGATTAAGCACTCAAATGTTTCATTAGGAAGTATTGAATGGTTATCACTATGCAGCAGGCCCCGTTTTAAATGCTTTGCTCCTTATAATCTCATCATGGCACCCAGTGTGCTGTTAACAACCTTTATTAACTACAGCATCGGTTTACAAACCACAGTGAGCACCACAGATCAGAGAAATGACCTATTAATGAGGGGACAATATCAAAAAGATGGTATGTTGGGAATTGGGGGGAAAGCCAAGAGAACAACACAGGGAGAAGTCGTTGCAAGGCGCTGGAGGAGGATTTGCATTCCTCTGACCTCCAGGCTGCCGAGAACAGCTGGAGTATGAAACTCGCTCAGACTCAGCTGAGTGTCCCCACTCCTCCGTAAGCTGAGAACAGAGCGCTCCCCACAAGGAGAATGGCTGCATGATGAGGGAAAATGCATGCAGATAAGTCATCACAACTGGAAGACAGGGCAACCTTGTCTGGCTCCAACTTGAAGGAAGGCTGGGGAAGGAGTTGGGGAGCGGTCTACACCCGCAGAGGATGAGCATGAGGGGAAGAATTCAAGGGAATCAAGGGGTAGCAGAAGCTTGCGAGGTGTGGTCATAACCAGCAGCGATAAGGCAAGTAACTGTCATATCCACTGGCTTAGGGAGGTTGGTTTTTGGGACTAAGAAAGGGACCGAGGTTTAGAGAGCCCAGGGCCCATGCTCTGGGGTAAGCTGGGGGGTGGGGCTGGGGCTGGAGCGCTGTCATGGCCTTGGTCAGGAGCCTGACCCCGTCTGGAGAGGGATGCCAGACAACCTGATGCAAGAGTGACACTCAGGGACTTAGTAAAATGTCAAGGTCAAGGAGCGTGAAGTACTCACAGAGAAAGATTCGATATGCGTCTATATTTTTTCTTTCCTTATTCCCAAATAAAAAAAAAAAAGTTTACCGCAGATTGAGCTTTTTCTATTTCTATGTATTTCTATGTGTTTACATATAACATTCTTATAATGACGAAACTCTGCACTCTTATGCTTTAATAAGATTAATACAGTTAAGCTCCTATTAATACATATACCTGGCTGCTAATGGACCTTAATAAATGTTTACTGAATAAACTAATGACCGAAGGTAATATTAAGGGGCTAGACAAGTTGACTTCAAAACTTACCTTCAACCTAAAAATGGTATGTTTTGAGAGAGCAGGTATGTTTATTATTTACAAGCCCCTATGCTATTTTAGAATAGAGTATGTTTGAGAATTAGGGGAAAGTATATGGAGCCTTAAAACTTTAGGGACCGCTAAAGCATTCTTTAGGTTTCTGACAAAACAAAGTGAGATTTGGTAGAATTTTTCCAGAAAAAGCACGCCAAAGGATCGCTCGCCTCCTTTGAGACAAGGCGCCTGTGGATGTGTGTGGGAGGGCGGCCAGCGTCCCTCACCTTGGCCGCCCTCATACATTTGACTTCTCTGCACCATTCAGCTGCCCTGCTGGGCATTCCTCATTGAGGTCTTCCCTTCTGGGCTTCCCATATGTCCTCATCCATTGGGGTTGCTCTAACGAAATGCCATACTGGGTGACGTATGAACAACAGAAATTTACTCCTCACCGTTCTGGAAGCTGGGAAGTCCAAGATCAAGGGGCCAACAGATTTGGTGTCTGGTGAGAGCCCGCTTCCTGGTTCATAACCAGCACCTCGCAGGGCAAAAGGGGAGTTTAGGGAGCCCTGTGGGCATCTTTATAAGGGTCCTAATCTACTCATCGCATTTAGAGAACTCCACCCTCACGACCTAATCACCTCCCAAAGGTCCTCCCTGCTAAGACCATCACCTTGGAGGGTAGGATTTCAACATCTGAATTGGGTAGGAGGATGTAAGTATTCAGACTATGACACCATTGTTTTCCCACCTCTGGCCATTCATTTTGTTCCGGCGGTCTCCCCTCTCTGTGGAACTTTCGAGTATTCTTGTCCTAGAGGATCTTCCTGCGTACACCTCTCATTCCACACGTTCTTTCCTCCCCTGTGGTTTTAGTTAATCTCTGTACAATAACGACTCTCAGATCCCTTTCTCTAGCGTCAACTGCCTCTCAGATAGGTGTACCTGGTGACTCCCCAGGCTTCAGTAGGTTCAAAATTGGAGGCATCATGTGTTCCCCTGGACCTGGCTGGTGGCTGTGATCCACCCAGCTGCCCCTCGGGGCTCCTCCCTGGGGCCTTACCCCTCACAGCCCCCCCGATCACCGAGGATCACTGGTGTCCATTCCAGATCCCAGTCGCGACAACCATGACTGGGGCTCTGGCTCCAGTGCCCCCAAATCTACTCCATGCTCCACAAGACGGCCAGGGCCAGCTTCCCAGATGATAATCTGATCACCTCATCCTGACTCAAGGCCTTCCTATAGCTCTTAAAGAAAGTGGAACTTCCTTAAATTCTGTTCAAAGGCCCTTCCGGTGCTGACTATCGCTGAGGGCTCCAGCCACTCTCCCAAGTTAAGTACTGTTTCTTATCCACTTTGCATTCGCTGCATTTCCAGATTTAAATGCTTTCCCTTATCCATCCCTCTGCCCTCCGACCTGGCAACAAACCCCTCCACCTGGCCAATGCCCACCCCTCCTGCATCTTTTTAGTTGCAGGGAAGTTTTGCCTGAAGTCCTAACTCTACATTCTAGATGCCTCCTTCGGGTCTCTTCACCTCACTCGGCACAGCCCTATGCCTGGTCTGTCACCTCCTACTGACTTCTTAGCACTCCTACCTCACTTGTTTATAAACTCTTGCAAGGCTCTAAATTTTTTTTTTTTTCAACGTTTATTTATTTTTGGGACAGAGAGAGACAGAGCATGAACGGAGGAGGGGCAGAGAGAGAGGGAGACACAGAATCGGAAACAGGCTCCAGGCTCTGAGCCGTCAGCCCAGAGCCCGACGCGGGGCTCGAACTCCCGGACCGCGAGATCGTGACCTGGCTGAAGTCGGGCGCTTAACCGACTGCGCCACCCAGGCGCCCCAAGGCTCTAAATTCCTTAAGCCTGTTGCCTTCACATCGTGCCCCTGGAGCCCAGCACAAGGTTTATTTATCACATGAGAGGTGCACAACCAATGTTTACTGAGGAATTAATGAGTAATTGTTACTATTTTTACTCATGAGTCCTTGGCCTCTGAGTTGCTCGTGCAAAACAGGAAGGCCGTGGGCTTTAGAATCGGACAGGCCTGGGTTCCTGTCCTAGCGCCACAGCTCGCGAGTCGCAGAAAGTCAATCTCAGAAAGCGTAAGGAGGTCCTCTAAGGCCCAGTAGCCAAACCTGGAAGGGCAGAGCAAACCATTCACTCCACAGGGCTGTTGTGAGAATTTAAATGCACATCACGTAAATCACCAAGGGCAGTGCATTATTTTCTCCCCCCAAAACTCAGTGCTACAAACTTGTTTATCACTGTATCAATTAACACGATTGCTGCCTTCACCTTCAGGCCATCAGGGACCTTTCCGAACTTCTTTATGTGAGCGGTTCTTCCAAGAAATGAGGCTTGCCCGTTGGCCCGGCCCACTCACTCAGGGCCTGGCGTTATCACTCAAGTAAACTGCTAAGTCTCGTGCCTGGCAGCCTGAGTAAGAATTGTAGGTGTTGCTTCTGCGTCTTGCATGTTACGGTAGCAAATCTAATGTAAGGACAATAGTTTGCTCCTCCCCACGATGACTGAACGAGAGCAGAAAACAATGGAGTATATTCTGATAAATATATTGGGCGCTACAAGAAATACTGAAATACATTCCAGTCTTATAACCACCACACTGCAACCCTCTCTGCTGCCTGCTCAAGGTTCTGGAAAAGCCCGCTTGCTGCTAGGGGCTGCAAGACATTCTTGTCCTTGTAATGGTTTATTAGTGATGCCTTCAGGGTATATCCTGTTTTCCAAAGGGAGGGAAGGAGGGAGAGAGGGATGGAGAAAGGAAAGGAGGGAAGAAGAGAGAGGAAGGAAGGAAGGAAGGAAGGAAGGAAGGAAGGAAGGAAGGAAGGAAGGAAGGAAACCTAAACCTCGCCGATCCTTGTGAATTTTACAGAATCTTGTTTTACTGATTTTATGGCACAACCAAGCCTTTCTGTCCCCTCGAAAGACAAAACAAATTAACATATGAAACCCTTTTCGCTCTGGCCAACTAGTGGCTTTGGAACCAATCACAAAGTTGTGCAAGATGACTTTTTAAATTAAAACTCTTAAGCTATCCAACAAGTCGTGTACATTGTGGCAGCCGAGCGCCCACTTCAAAAGTTTGGATTCTGACCACAGCCTCCCGTCCAACCCCCCTCGAATTCCAACAGAATGAATCCCGGCTTCCTGGCCTACGCTCACAACTTGAAGAGAAGTACCACACGCTAAAAACCATAAGGGCTCCTTCAGTCCTTCCCTGATGTGACATGAGAAATCCTGAACTCCTGGGGCGCCTGGGTGGCTCAGTCGTTAAGCGTCTGGCGTTGGCTCAGGTCATGGTCTCACCGTTCCTGAGTTCGAGCCCCGTGTCGGGCTCTGTGCTGACAGCTCGGAGGCCGGAGCCTGCTTCGGGTTCTGTGTCTCCCTCTCTCTCTCAGCCCCTCCCTGACTTGTGCACATGCTCGCTCTTTCTCTCAAAAATAAATAAATATTAAAAGAAAAGAAGAAGAAATCCTGAACTCCTGAGGGTGACCCAACTCCCCATGCTCCCCAGGATATCGGGTAAGCGTCACCATGCAATCACCATGTCTCAGGGAGGCACAAAAGGGCTGGCCTTCGGGCAAGTCCCGGCAACTTCCTCTCAGTTCAAAACAAGAGAAAACGTACGTTCTGATTCAGAAGGGATGTCTGTCGTCTTACCCAAGGGGACCCACTTCATTTTGTACCTTCCAAGGAAGGCTCACACATCACATAGTTCAAGTTTCGTCCTAGAATTCTTACTGATTTTGACCTAAACTAGGACTTCATGTGGCTGACTGGCATAAACTCCGCAAGACATTAATACTGAATAATTTTTAAATGTCTTCTGATACGTATCATAACCATGTTTATAACATTCCCTCCTGGTTTTAAATAGATGGTCCAACACCTAAGTACAGAGTTATTTCCTTAGGAAAGGAGCTGGACAAAATGCGCGGTAAGAAATCGTCTTTCTTATTTAAATGCTTTCTCTTTAAAGAATATAAAACTTGAGGTTTTTACATGCAGCTTAGGTCTTCATAAGCCTACAGATAGGTAAATGGAACACTTAAAACCTATTCCTTTATATATCTTCGTCCCTCAGGACTAGGACCTCATATTCAAAGTGTCATCCCGAGTGATTTTTTATGACCATGTTATAAACCCCTCCAAAAACAGGGTTTACAATGGAAGTGTTGACATCATGTTAACTATTGCTCTGCAAACAGAGCCCAGTAATCAAGGCATTTTATATTTATGAGGCAGGTAAAAGTCTGCACCCATTAATCACAGAACCATATTGACAGATTCTAAGCTTGAGGTCCAGCAAAATTAATGTGTCCCATTTCTTGCATCATCAAGACCAAGATGCAAATTGGCGGGCATTTTTGTAATTGTGAAGGCCTTGACATTTTTACAAAAACCAGGGAAGCAGCCTCGCTGAGACATTTTGTTGTATTTTCACCTGCTGTGGTCAGTTTTCGCACATCTGCCAGCTAGCGGAGACGAGTTCTCTTTCCCACAGATAATTCATGAGAATGGTGTGGGTCTGCAAAAACATGGCCTATAATGCAGGGCCACCACAATCATGAATTCTATGCAGCGATGTGCCTAACCTGCATCGAGGCCACACCAAATTGTAATCAATTGCCAAAGGAACAGTCCACTCCTAAATTATACTTCAACATTCCTATATAAAACAATCTAAAATGTCAGCACTCTGTCTTTATGACATCATGCCATCCCAATAATTCTGTTTTACAAGTAAATTCCTATTATACATTAATAAGGGCTGTTAGTGGCTAAACATCTTGCCTCCCCAGTAATGACTCAGTTGAAGGCAATTAGGGAAGCCAGGTGCAGCTGAGCTGGGTACTCATAAAAGTTTTTAAATTTTACTATTTCCGCTTGATTTGGGGGGAGTGCATTCCAATCTGCCCAAATTAAAGAGGAAGCTAGGGCCACGCTTTCAGCTGGTGTGTTCTGACCATTACCGATAACTCCCTTTAATATTTCTCTGCTTCTTAGAAGCCGATGATCTGAGGAGTTCAGGTTCCACCCAGAGCATCAATATTTCACGGCCTGTCACACACACACACACACACACACAGGCACGCACACAGGCAGTCTCAGAATAACAGAACAGCACCTTCCTTTAAGACTTTCTGGGGCAGCCCGAGGTAGTAAAATTGATGCATGAAAGAAAGAACTTTACTCACTTTGTTAACATGTTTTTGTTGTAATTAGCTTGGGTCAGTGAAGGAGACATCAAATTAAAGTTTTATGTCATAATAGGAGCGATGATTTTCCCATTACAAGAAAATCAATTTCCTTCTACAAACTACAAACACTACATAAAAGAATTAATAAGTGTAAAGACTTAACACATCTGAAGCAAAAGAAAAGGTGACCTCTGCTGATGACAAATATCCTTAGAAGCAGAATTTTAAAGAGTTAACGACTTACCCACAGTACTAGCATGGGGGTGATGTGCTCTGGGAAATGTGCCCGCCAGGATGGCATGCAGAAAATATGGATTCCTTCATTTAACCTTTTATGTTTTTCTTCTCTTTACTAATTCACACTAGTCATTTGGGATTAATTCATTTTTTAAACAAATATTTGAATGTAATAAACATCAATTTATAATACCAAATCTCTAATTTACCAACGTTTTGTTTTTTGTTTTGTTTCGCAACAAGTTATATGGAACTTCTAAATGTTAACGATCAGACAGACAAAGGTAACTATGTGACCGGCTGTGCTAATCCAAGGACCAACGTGATCCCGAAAAGCTGCATAAATCCTGTTACTGACAATGAGACGGGGTGTCATTTTGATTTCATGAACACTCTCGCCAGAACCATCCTAAGAAGCAAACTTGGAGGGATGGCTCGGTCCAAAGGCCTCCTTTTAAAAATAAAAAAACCGTGTTCCATCTAATTTCAGAAGGCAAAATGGATATGATCACATCTGAACAAGGACAGTCTTTAAAAGTGATCCCTGATTTTCTTTCTTGGCTTTTTGGGGGTTTTCCTTTTCGTTTGCTTTTATGTTTTTGAAAAATCCATATTTACCAGAACAGGCTTTAAAAAAACAGTGGTGCGGCACTATTTCAGAAAATAACAGGGTTCAGCATTGCATTGTTAGTTTGCATTAACAACCAGCTTCCCCATTTTCGGGGGGAAAAGCCACATATACTGAGACCCTGTGCACACACTTAATCGTCTCTTGCTTTTTAACAGAGAAAATTTTACTGAGGCCTTGGTTACTCAGGATATTACACTGCAGAATGTAATCATTTTTAAACTTACCAGCAGGGAGAAGGCCAATTGTTTGTAAGAAATGAGAAGTCTGTCTTTGTCATCTTTCTTTCCTTTTCCTTGATCAACTACTACTCTCTCATGAAAAGAGCTTCTAAAAGTCATCAGTATTCTTGTATATTCTTTTTCTCCTCCCCGATTTTTTTTTTTTTTTTGGAAATCTTTTCCAAAAAATTTGTTTTAACGTTTATTTATTTTTGAGAGAGCATGAGCGGGGGAGGGGCAGAGAGAGAAGGAGACACGGAATCCGAAGCAGGCTCCAGGCTCTGAGCTGTCAACACGGAGCCCCACGCGGGGCTCGAACTCACAAACCGCGAGATCATGACCTGAGCGGCAGTCGGATGCTCAACCGACTGAGCCACCCAGGCGCCCCTCTCCTCCCTGAAGTTTTCCCTGGTGGGAATGCAGGAGATAAAGAGATGGCTTTGACAGGAGTCTTGATTTCACTCAAGCAGTTACCCAGGCAAGCCTGCTTCCCAGGGGCTATGGCCCTGCCACCGACTGAATTACATCCAGAGCCCCTGCTACAGGTTAGATGCCCTAGGATAACAGATAGAGCCTTGAAAACCAGGAAGGGCGTCGGGGCACCTGGGTGGCTCTCGTCAGCGGGGCGTCCGACTTCAGCTCAGGTCATGATCTCACAGTTCATGGGTTCAAGCCCCGCATCAGGCTCTGTGCTGACAGCTCAGAGCCTGGAGCCTGCTTCGGAGTCCGTGTCTCCCTCTCTCTGCCCCTCCCCCACTTGTGCCCTGTCTCTCAAAAATAAATAAATGTTAAAAAAAAAAAATTAAAAAAACAAAACAAAACCAGGAAGGGTGTCTCCAAACATGCCCATTACCAGAGCTTACGGGACACATCCGGTGCAGTCTGGCGCGAAAGAGGCTGCCGTTTGCTGTGAAGGGGGGGCACTCATGCACGTGGTAGCCAAGCGCAGCTTCAGCGGATTGGTGTTCCCAACGTTTCATCACCTTTTGAAGCCCAGTTGCTTCATTTTTCTACCCATCTCTCTTCCATGTTGCTAAACCTTCTTGCTGTTGTCGTTGTTGCCGATTCTGAGATACTTCTCCGTTAGGAATCCGTTTCCCATCAGGTTCCCTAGGTCTTATAAGGAAATTCAGCCATTCGTTAGTAATTGCTATTGGTGGCTCCCTCCTCGCCAGCAAGGTACAGCGAGGTTGCAGGTAATTAGACCTGGAGGCTCCCTCATGGAACGTGTTTCTCTGTTCCCTAATTACACGAGGAAACCTCAGTAGGTTCCAGTTTTAATAGGAGTGCTGCCTGCTGCAGAGATCAAAGCTGGAGGTGAGCGTGATGAAGTCTAGCCAGATTGGTTTAAGGACTGTCTCCTCTTCCCTCTACTTCCAAACCCTCCCCTCCCATCCCCCAAAGGGAAGGGGGCCTGTCTCCGTTTCTGGGGAACGGTCTTCTTTCTGACCCTCCTCTGCGGGAACACTGTTATTTGCACCTGCCACACCACCATTACTGCACAAAATCACTATTTGCATTCTTTTGCCGCATGTGTTTCTTTTGTTAGCAGGGATGGTCGTTTATATGCGTTAATACAATCTCAAACTGTCCAGGGGCTTGATTCCCATGTCAATCCCTGTCTCCTAGGTCATTTTCATTTACCATCGCTGATCTAGAAAATTGGTCAATTTATTAGCACTGTATATATTCATCATGTTGCCAACCACCACCACCAAGAATGAAAAATTTTTCAACAAGACTGAAAATGCTACCCAAAACCCAGATTCCATTTGGATACATTCCAGTGAACAACAGTGGAGACGAAAATAATACAGAGACGAAAGCAATAATAGTATTGGATATTTAGGGAAGCTTAAAATAAATTTAACCAGCTACGGCCTCTCACTTACACGCACACTAACCAGTTTGTCAAAACTATGCTTCTGTAAAAGAAGAAGAAAAAAAGGAGGGGGAGAAGGAGGAGGAGGAAGACGAGGAGGAGGGGAAGGGGAGGACAAGAAGAGGAGGAGGAGGGGGAGGTGAGGGAGGAGGAAGAGTAAGAGAAACAAAAAACTCAATGTTGGAATTACACTATTCAGACCAAAAAGCCCATTTTAGATTTGGGTCCCCAAGAATGTAACCACCGGGAGCCCCAAATCCATCATGGTTCCAACGCCAATCAAGAGTCAGAGCTCCAGAGTCAGCCTACCAGGGCTTTGACTCCAACATCCATTGTGGATAGTGGACAAGTAAGCCAACCTCTCAACTGTCAGTTTAATGACTGAACCTCCTTCATCAGGCTGCAGTGAGGACTCAGTAAGGCACTGCCTATATGTGGTGACCTTATTAGCTCAACGAACCTTCACTGTCCCCATCACCTTCATCCTGATGAACAACAAAGAGCCCTACTTACCAAAGATGTCTATGTCTAGTCAGAATGCGATGTGAATACTGGGGTTTCTCCCAATTTCTTCTGCAGGTACTTTACTTGCCCATACTTTCCCTTCCTGTTCAAAACTTCAAACATTACCAAATCAAGGCATAAGAATCTACAGTTGACTTTTAACATAAAGTCGAAGCCAATTTACTTGCCAAAAGGAAGGTTATTTCAGGGTTGCAATGCATCTGGGACATCTAACATTTTCTATTCTACGTAGATGAAGGGTAATAGCTAACTAATGTGAATCACCCTGTCTGAGCATCACAACACCCTCTGAAACAAGTATTATTACTCCCCTACCACAGAGGGGGGAAAGACCTACTCTTTGACCTACCTACGGTCACAAGGCTAGTCAGTCATGGAACCCGACCAAAGCCAAGTTACCCAACTTTTTTTTTTTTTAATGTTTATTTATTTTTGAGAGACGGAGACAGAGACAGAGCATGAGCGGGGGAGGGGCAGAGAGAGAGGGAGACACATAATCCGAAGCAGGCTCCAGGCTCTGAGCTGTCGGCACAGAGCCCGACACGGGGCTCGAACTCACAGACAGCGAGGTCATGACTTGAGCGGAAGTCGGACACTCAACCGACTGAGCCACCCAGGCCCCCCCAAGTTACCCAACTTTTAACCCTACTTCCTCATCCCGTTCGTCCTCCTCTTTTCCTATTCAAGTCACTGTTTTTATCTTATTCCATGGATTTTTGTGTGCGTGTTTTAGCTTTTTATTTAAAAAAATAATTCAAACTATTTTTCTACCAGGTGAAATAAACATTATTCCAATTACTACAGACTTTTGAGAATTGTACTTTATATTCTATCAGCCTAAACTTCAAGTTGTCATTATGTCTTAAATACAAGTCCATGTTTTCATGAATATTTAATGTTGCCCTCTAACAGCCATGTTATTTTTCACGATTATTAAAAACCGCAGTTGTTACACTAGGTATTCATGAGGCATTTTTCCCTTGCCCCCAATATGCTACCATAACAAGTTTACCACTAACAACATTCTTAAAATAGTTTAGATTTTTTTTTAATTTATTTTATGTATTATTAAGTCCGCTCTTAGAGACAAGGGAATAAAGTTTTAATTTCTTGCGTGCTCTTAAAATCAACTTAATACTAGCCTGAAAAAAATGAATCCTGAATGAAGATCTCACTGTAAATTTACTACATGTATAATAAGATCAAAGGGAAATCCGTTTACTGTAAAATTTGCTTATTACTTGTGGGTTTTAAAATGCAGAAATACACCACAACATCCACATCTCTGCCTATGTGTGTGTGGCCCAACCAGGGAAATATTCTCTTGTTTCACATTATGAGGGTTCTCGACTCCCAGTTGATGGAACTTATGAAACCCAGCTTTTACCCTAGCATGCCAGGAGGCAAAAACCTTGTAAAATCAGCTTAGCAATAACATTTCACGAAGTTCAAGTGTTGTTACTACTCCAAGAAAAAATTTTTTTGCTAGAATGGCTTCATTATACAAGTACATAGCAACATGCAACCTCCAGTTAGAAGTTAAGATTTTGGTTATTTCTTTTGTCCTGTCATCGGGGGCATATTTAGAGTATTAAATATGGCCCTATGTGTATATAAGGGAACACTGAGTTACATATATACAAAGGACACCCAGTGGATAGGAGTTAATATTTAAATTATCAACTTTAGCTTCAAATTATTATTATTTTTTTAAATCTGGCAACAATATTCTGAATTCTAGTATCCCGTTTTATGGAAAAGAAAGTGGAGTCTACCAATTATTGCCATAGGAGAAAAAAAAGGAAATAAAAAGATCTCATGTTTCAAAAATGATACAGCCCAAGGGTGCCTGGGTACCTCAGTCGGTTAAGCGTCCGACTTCGGCTCAGGTCATGATCTCATGGTCCGTGAGTCTGAGTACCACGTTGGGCTCTGTGCTGACAGCTCAGAGCCTGGGGCCTGCTTCAGATTCTGTGCCTCCCTCTCTCTCTGACCCTCTCCTGCTCACACTCTGTCTCAAAAATGAATATTTGTTTTTAAAGTATAAAGAATCATATCTCCTGATTTTAGCTTTCAGTTAGTTAAAATATAGAGTTTGAGTGAACTTTGCTGTCATATTACGTGCTCCGAAAGTGTTCTTTAAAAATTATAAGGGGGCGGGGCAGTGTTTAAAATACTTCATAGAACTGTTTTTATAAATTTCTATCTGGACACTTCCATTTGTAGGCAAATAATCAATATTTATTCATATCATTTTAATCCCTTCATTAAAACAGGTCCCTTGAAGGATTTCATTTGAACGTTTATTTATTTTCAGAGAGAGCGAGCACGCGAGCGCACACGAGTAGGGGAGGGGTAGAGAGAGAGGGAGAGAGAGAGAATCCCCAGCAGGGGCTCAAACTCACAAACTGTGAGATCATGACCTGAACTGCAATCAAGAGTTGGATGCTTGGCACCAAAACAGACACATAGACCAATGGAATAGAATAGAAACCCCAGAACTAGACCCACAAACGTATGGCCAACTCATCTTTGACAAAGCAGGAAAGAACATCCAATGGAAAAAAGACAGCCTCTTTAACAAATGGTGCTGGGAGAACTGGACAGCAACATGCAGAAGGTTGAAACTAGACCACTTTCTCACACCATTCACAAAAATAAACTCAAAATGGATAAAGGACCTAAATGTGAGACAGGAAACCATCAAAACCTTAGAGGAGAAAGCAGGAAAAGACCTCTCTGACCTCAGCCGTAGCAATCTCTTACTTGACACATCCCCAAAGGCAAGGGAATTAAAAGCAAAAGTGAATTACTGGGACCTTATGAAGATAAAAAGCTTCTGCACAGCAAAGGAAACAACCAACAAAACTAAAAGGCAACCAATGGAATGGGAAAAGATATTCGCAAATGACATATCGGACAAAGGGCTAGTATCCAAAATCTATAAAGAGCTCACCAAACTCCACACCCAAAAAACAAATAACCCAGTGAAGAAATGGGCAGAAAACATGAAGAGACACTTCTCTAAAGAAGACATCCGGATGGCCAACAGGCACATGAAAAGATGTTCAGCGTCGCTCCTTATCAGGGAAATACAAATCAAAACCACACTCAGGTATCACCTCACGCCAGTCAGAGTGGCCAAAATGAACAAATCAGGAGACTATAGATGCTGGAGAGGATGTGGAGAAACGGGAACCCTCTTGCACTGTTGGTGGGAATGCAAATTGGTGCAGCCGCTCTGGAAAGCAGTGTGGAGGTTCTTCAGAAAATTAAAAATAGACCTACCCTATGACCCAGCAATAGCACTGCTAGGAATTTATCCAAGGGATACAGGAGTACTGATGCATAGGGCCACTTGTACCCCAATGTTCATAGCAGCACTCTCAACAATAGCCAAATTATGGAAAGAGCCTAAATGTCCATCAACTGATGAATGGATAAAGAAATTGTGGTTTATATACACAATGGAATATTACGTGGCAATGAGAAAAAATGAAATATGGCCTTTTGTAGCAACGTGGATGGAACTGGAGAGTGTGATGCTAAGTGAAATAAGCCATACAGAGCAAGACAGATACCATATGGTTTCACTCTTATGTGGATCCTGAGAAACGTAACGGGAACCCATGGGGGAGGGGAAGGAAAAAAAAAAAGAGGTTAGAATGGGAGAGAGCCAAAGCATAAGAGACTGTTAAAAACTGAGAACAAACTGAGGGTTGATGGGGGGTGGGAGGGAGGAGAGGGTGGGTGATGGGTATTGAGGAGGGCACCTTTTGGGATGAGCACTGGGTGTTGTATGGAAACCAATTTGTCAATAAATTTCAGAAAATAAAATAAAATAAAATAAAATGAAAAAAAAAAAAAAAAGAGTTGGATGCTTACCCGACTGAGCCACTCAGGCGCCCCCTTGAAGGATTTCTACAGGATGTTCTAGTTACCGCGTGTATTTGGAGAAGAACATAGACGGGCACGTCTTCTCCAAAAACATTCTTCAATGTGATGTTTCACTATCTGACTTACCACCCCAACCCCCCATTAGTCAGAGTCAGTGATGGTGGCATTGCAAACAAAACCGGACTGATTACGTCACTTCAAACCCAATTCTTTGAAAACCCTGATTCTTCGTCTGTCATCACTTAGATACCTTCTTTCCGATTTGCTAAAAATTTCTCCTGGCATATAACCATTTCGCAAGGATAAGATCCATTCAGGTCTAGCAGGTGGTGTAAGCTCACCGGGTTGTTTTGCTGGTGAGCTGCTAAGCTAAGCAGGACCCAGTGCATGCAGGGAAGTGAAGGAAGTGAAGGAGCTCTGTGACATATTCCCCTTCTCTCTGAGCCCAGAGCACAACCCCAATGACAGGTGCCGCTTCCCTTCTTTTCAGATGTTGTAGCTCTCCCCCTCCCCCACATCCCACCAGGGCAATGTCTACAAATGAGCCAATGACACAGATACCTTTTAGAATGGCCACTGGCCACAGAGTAGGGGGTGGGGAGCAGAATCGGGGGGAAAGCTGGAATTCAGTGCACAGTAAAACTTGCTCCTTCCCCTTCACTATCCCCATACATTCATTCGCGAATATGTACCCAGCACAACTAGCACATCACAAACGTGGAGACACCTGCGAAGCCGACCGAGGTCTGCCCCCTGATGGAACTGCCATTCTTGTGCAATGGAAGCAGGAGACAGATCATAGCCACGTAAACACATAAGGTCACGTCAGAGAGCGATAAATGTCCTCGCGTTGCAGAGGTGGGAGAGTGTGTAAATATCCGAAATACGGTAAGACTAGGAAATACGACAGTATACAAAAGTCAGTAATGTAATCATTTGAAGGAGAAATCAAAGTTTCATCTGCATCTATGATGGCAATCGATGTTCATAGTTTTCTCTTTTCATCAAGAAGGAATCCAACAGCGGATAGCTGTCTGCCTACTCACTATCCATCCCTCCCTTTCTCCATTAACACGGATCCCTAACGTTCACCCAGAATGAAGGCGACACTTGTCGGTCTCAGGGTTCCACAACTGTTAAGTGGCAGGGTGGAAAGTGAAGGACCAGCCTGCCCGAACACCAGCGGTCATGCTCTTTCCAGGCCCGGTCTCTTAGCCTGTTGTCTATGAAGATAGCCCTATGCGGCCTGAAAGGCCTGAAGAGGCTGGGACTGGCCTGGGTTTCCGTTCTAGAAGCATAAACTAACTTGTTTGTGACCCTCCACGTGTTAATAAACTCTTTCTAGACTACCATCTGCTACAAAGCGGCCACCTAACAGTCACGTAGGAAGAACAAATCATTCGGTACAGAGCTCACGGAAATTTCTGGAAGAAGGAAACAGGAGCAAGCAGATCCAAAGCCTCTTCTCCTTCCACACGGGGACACCAACTCCACCCCTCACTTTCTTCATGTTTCTGCTCACAGTCTTTTAACAAAGCCCTCCACTCCTATTGCCTTAGGAAGGCAGAAGAGAATGAATATCTAGAAATGTATCTGAAGTCCCAGCAAGAAAGAAGCCGATGTAGGAAAACCAACACCCCAAAGAGGCACACAGTCCTTAGACTGTGGTTTGGCGTACCCCTGACATCCTCCTGTGCTCCCAAGAGTTTGGCATCTCCGAGTTGAGAAGCTCCCTTGAGAAACTCAAGGCCAAACCTCTCAGACTGGTTTTCAAGGCTTCACCCAATCTACACATCAATGCCCAGGATTCTTCGTTTTCATCCACACCCATCTCTTCACCGTCAACCACACCAGTCATTATACGCAGTCACTCATCTGTCCAGACCTCCCAGGCCAGACCCCCATCCCAAGGCGTCCCCTGCCTTTCTGCTAATCCTCAAGCTGCCTGTCCTTCCAGCAGGGCCTCCGCCACCCTCCAATGTGCACTGAGGGTTCCCTTCTCTGAACCTTGGATCCCCCTTGAGATGCTACCCTAGGCCGCCAAAACAAAATACTGCAGGCTGGGTGGGTGTAAGCAACCCCAATCCATTTTCTCACAGTTCTGGAGGCTTTACATCCCGGATCGACGTGCCAGCCAGTTTGGTTGCTGGGGAGAGTATGAGCTTGTAAGACACCTTTTAAAAGGGAGAGAGGTTTGAGCCGAACGTACACAGAGTCCACGGTAAAGAGAAAGGGGACAAGGCGGGGACTGTGTCCGCTTTTGGGACTGGGGAAAGCCCAAATCAGGGGAATAAGAGAGCCATAGCATAGGGTTTGCAGAGAGGTTTTACGGCGAGGAAAAAAATTATGTAAAACAGGCAATAGTGTCGTTATAAAGCACAACAGGATATAACAAAAGGCAGTCTTTGGTGTTAGTCTCCGAAGGCCTCGGGCACTTGACTGGAACACAAAACCCAGAAAGGACCTTTACTTTGCTCCCTTGTCATACAAACAGTGGAAACCCTCACAGACATAATAATGCAAAACATCAGTCTCCACTAACTGAGCTGAAGAAAAACTCTCATTGAATCAAGTATGTTTTTCAAGCGCATTAATGAAATGATTTCTAGAAGGACTATCCCTTCCACATAGTCCCACATACTGCACCGGATGATGGAGGTATCAGGAAAGTATTGAATTCGCAAAATTCAAGAAACCACGGCTCAAATCTGCTCTGGACAACTTCTTGTCTTACTGGTGGGCAGTCAACAAAAGCTTTTGAAAACTCTGTCATTATCAATTACTTTGTTTTTAAAAATCTAAAATCACGTCTCTCAAGCAGACTCAGAACATTCTAGCTCTCCAGTGTGGAACCGCCCACGAACGCCGAGAAGTGGGACTAAAACACTGACTTACACTGCCCTCTGCTGGTACACTGACCACATTTCAAGTTCCTTAGTTTACAAAGTTGCCAAAAGGCAGTCCAGTATTTTGAACCAGCAGATTCAAGGCTAATTACTAAAAACAGGTTGTGGAAAATATTACTAAGTGGCTTAAATACCATCTGCACCACATCAGGCACACATTCCTAATGAAAAGGGCACATGTGCGGGAAGAGGTGTTGCCAAATCACATCTGCTAACCTAATATAAAGCTTTTTTTTTTTTAAAACCCAACTCTTTAAAATATGCATTAAATTCACAATAACGCCTTTAAATTGCCCCACTTTCCTACCTACCCCTGTCATGCCAACCAACTTTTCAGAAAACAAAGTGAGTAAAACAAAAATTAAATGTTGGCTTCACCGCTGCGTTTCAGCCTCTGCTTCAATCAGCCCAGCAATAAATAACTGCATGTTACTGCAGTTTACAAAATTCATTTTCTAAGTATAGGCTTTTTTTTTTTCATTTAGAAGCTGCTAATTTGCCAGAATGTTGCTGGAAAACATGCCATTTGTTTAAACACACACACATCAGCCTCCATTAAAATGATTACAGCATCATTCAAGAGTCTAAAGCATTTATTAGGTGTCTCTAATCCACAGAACATTTTACTAAGCCCTGTAGAAATGAGTTAAGCCAAATCCTTGCCTCAGAGTTTGCTGCCTAAAATAGACTAGCTAACGCAGATGGGCACAATGGTACAAATAGCACAGGTACACGAACTTCAGCGAGTGTACCTACATTTTGTCCTGAGGTACCCAAATGGGAGAGTTCTGGAGCTGGATGTTCATCATGAGCGGGTGAGAGGAAAGCAGTTATTTAAAATTGCACAGAAATGCCTCTGGGAGGAGGTGGGATTCCAGGGACCTCAATGAAAAGGGAAGGAGGCTCGGGGACACGGGAACAAGTCTGAGAGGTCTCCAGCACAGAGAAGTAGGACCAGGACATGAAGGAAGTAAATCTTAGAAATTCCATGACACCCTGTGGCCACATAGCAGCTTTCCTTAACTAAGTCCAGGGTACCATGTGCTTCTGCAAAGGCACGATGGACTCTAGGCTCCCAGTCTGCCGTGGCCTCAGAAGCATCCAAAGAGTTCCAGAGGCAGGTGCAAAGGCAACCCCAAGTCACTAGCTTGCCTTAGGGACGTACTTTACAGGCCATATATCTATCTCTCTCTCTCTTTCTCCCTCTGTTTCTCTCTCTCTCTCTCTCTCTCTATATATATATATATATAAAATAATATATACATATACACATATATGTATACATATGCATACATACATATATATGTACACATACATATATGTATGTGTGCTTGTGTATACATGCATATATGTATATATACATATATATGTATATTTCATATGTGTATGTATACGTATACATGTATATACATAGGGTATGTATATATGTATACACATATGTATATATATGTATATGTGTATATACATATATATGCATGTATATATGCATATATATGCATATATATGCATACATATATATAAGTATATATGAGTACATATGCATATATACGTATACACATATATATGTATACATATATATGTATGTATACATATATATGTGTATGTATCTGTGTGTGTGTGTGTGTGTGTATACACACACACACACACACAGATACATACACATATATAAGTAAGCTCTATGCCCAATGTGATGCTTGAACTTACGACCCTGAGATCAAGAGTCCCATGCTCTACCAACTGAGCCAGACAGGTACCCCTACATGCCAACTCTGAGAGCTTAAACCTTCCCTTCATGCAGACAGGCAATGCCTTAATTTCTCCCACAATTCTATGGTACATTTATTTTACTTAAGAAATATCTCACCATAGCCCAAGCCTGTTTATAAAATATTAACACACTAAATTCCCATAGCCAATATCATAATACAGGCACTATTATTAAATTCCCTATTTTACATATGAGGAAACTGAGGCACACAGAAGCTAACGCTTTACCCAAATTCATGCAATTAGTAAGCAGCAGAGCCAGGAATCAAACTCAGGCATTCTATGAGTTTGGGCTCTTAACTACTATGTTGTCATGTAACATAGTGCATGTTTTAATCTCCAAGTGGAAACAAGAATACTGTATAGTCAGGATAGAAGGAGTTTTGCCGAGGCAACAATCCCCAAGTCCACAAGGCTCATTTCTTGCTCACATTACATGACCACTGAGGGCTGTCAGTCACCACACAAGAGGGCCAAGGGGACCCCAGAGACCCTCACACAGGCAATTCTATTTCTCTTGCCCAGATGCACCACACATCACTTCCTACTCAAAACTCACTGGCTGGAACCAATCGTATGGACCCAGCTACCTTGATTCAACCGATCATGTGCCACAGCCCAGCCAAGGGGCTGGGAAGTGTGCTCTTACTATGTGCCCAGAAGGAGATGGAAATGGAAACATTGAGCAAACCATCGTAAAAGACTGCCACAAAACAAGGGACAACTATGACAGTAATGTCACACTTTTGGTAAACAAAGATGACATCACTGGCCCACTGACATATGTCAAGGCATTGTCCTGGATTTGCATGGAGGCAGGCATCCAATCCAGTACCGCGGGTTCATTCACGCCTTCCCTGATCCATTCCAAAAGCAGTTACCAAGTAGCACTACCCAGTCTTGCTGGGAAAGCCCACATACACATACACGCAGTGTGCAAGCACTTGATAATAATGGCAAACAAAGGTACAAGGATACTAACCGAATACAGATAATGCACACGTGGGAAAAGATTAGCAATCAAAAAGTCATATGCAGTTTGAAGGAAGTAAGTCTTTATATGGATTTTATGATGGAAACCCAGAGCCAAAGACAAACATCTGAGCAGGGAGAGAGAGGCTGGCTGGTAGCCTAGAGCAGAGAACATTTTCTAGAGCGAACGCTGTTCAGAAATTGCATCCTATGGCTGGGCAAATAAAGAAACCGACCTGAAGCCTGGTCCCATGAACTTGTCCCACCAGCTCCACGTTATAAAACACTGAATTAATATCCGAGTTGGGACGAAACCCCAACCTTCTAGATTTTTCACTGACGACTGATTGGTGAAATACAATAGCATGCTGCCTGAAAATCAAACTTTTACGACACAGTGGTCAATTCACAAAATACACTGGGCACTGGAATATGAAATAAAATCATACTGTCACAGGAAAATAAATGTGCTAACTTCTGAAAGTTGAATACGAAATTTGAATTTTTTTTTAACGTTTATTTATTTTTGAGACAGGAAGAGACAGAGCATGAATGGGGGAGGGTCAGAGAGAGAGAGAGACACAGAATCTGAAACAGGCTCCAGGCTCTGAGCTTGTCAGCACAGAGCCCGACGTGGGGCTCGAACTCACGGACCGCGAGATCATGACCTGAGCCGAAGTCGGACGCTTAACCGACTGAGCCACCCAAGCGCCCCTGAAACTTGAATTTTTAAAACAAATACTGGAAAAGAACAAACACTAAGAGGTTCAGATTTTGAAAAAAAAAATTGTATTTGAGCAGAGCTCGGTTTCTAGACTTTTCTTTAGATCCCTGAGCTATCCTATAAATTAAAGAATCTTAGAACTAGCAAAATGTATTGGGGCACCTGGGTGGCTCAGTCAGTTGAGCATCTCACTTCGGCTCAGGTCATGATCTCACGGTTCGTGAGTTCAAGCCCCGCGTCGGGCTCTGTGCTGACAGCTTGGAGCCTGGAGCCTGTTTTGGGTTCTATGCGCCCCCCCCCCCCCAACTTCTCTCTGCCCCTCCCCTGCTCATCCTCTGTCTCACTCTCTCAAAAATAATCATTTTAAAAAATTAAAAAAAAAAAAAAGAACTAGAAAAATATAAACCAAAAATCTAGTCCGGGCACATCTTAGAGAAGAATGTGGAACACAGACAGATGGATGTTGACTTGTTCAAGTCCATGCAGCTCATTCAGAATCAAGAGGGAACTTGCACCCAGCTCCCCGGATTACCAGCTCTGTGCTCTTTCCACTGTTACACAACTATTCCTGAGTAAAAACAAGCACAAGCCTTGCACGGTGGCCCTAAACGTTAATAAATGAACGACACGGCTGTCTTCAAAAGTGGTGACAAACCTAGATTTTGCACATGCACAGGAAGGGTCACTAATCCTATTTCTTCTATTTCAAATCTGAAAACACACATTTCCTATTGTGGCACTTAACCAATCACTTAAAAACCGAGGGTAAGGCAATGTTTTTCAAATCCTGGATCAATCACGTTAGCAGGTCACAATCAGTACTTTTTTTTCCCCCTTGTGAATAAGACGGAATACATATTTACTTAGGCTCTATTTTTATTTGCCAAATACAGGCTAATTTTTCTTGTTACAGCCTTTGCCTAAGATTCATAGGCCACGAACGAGTATGTTTTACTGCCATTTAAGTAAAACACTGGTTTTATGAGCAAACAAGTTAGGAAAGGATTCAGTTAAATCTCACTACCTATGAAAAGTAACCTGGCTGTTGCCCGCTCTGACTTCTCTCCTTAGGGACATTCTCCAGGGACAGAGTGAGCTGGGGGGGTGGGGGGGCAGGGGAATTCTCCAGGAATGGAGAGAGCGGGAGGGGTCTGATCAACAGAGCTTTGGGATTCTGAGCTTAGAATTCCATCCTGCAGAGACGAGAGCCAGTGGTTAAATGGGATACCACCTGGAATGGGTCTGGGCATAGTGCTTTCGAGTGAAGACCAAGGTCAAGGCAAGTCAGCGAGTTACAACCCACCCTGCAGATTTTTGTTTTTGGTTTTGGTTTTTGGTCTTTTTCGTCATGACATGTTATCAGCTGTGAAGAGTTGGGGACCTATGCAAACAAGAAATTTCCCTACAGGGGCAAAATTCAGGGGCACACCTACAGACAGTTTTCCTTCCGTATATACTCCTTCTCCAGGTGGATACCAGGTTCCCTGCCTAAAATATTTTCTTTTTACTGCGTGATACTCCACCATTTGGATAGATACCAAACAAAGGATGGCAGACAAGTTTCTTATGGAAGTATTTAAGGATCTCCAGGGAAGGGCTGGTAGTTAAAAAAAAAAAAAAACATATTTAATAAATCTGTATTTTTCTGTTTGTTACGCTTTTTTTAAAATTTTTTTAATGTTTATTTTTGAGACAGAGAGAGACAGAGCATGGACAGGGGAGGGTCAGAGAGAGAGGGAGACCCAGAATCCGAAGCAGGCTCCAGGCTCTGAGCTGTCAGCACAGAGCCCGACGCGGGGCTCGAACTCACGGACTGTGAGATCATGACCTGAGCCGGAGTCGGAAGCTCAGCTGACTGAGCCGCCCAGGCGCCCCTGTGTGTTATGCTTTTAATAATAGACACCAAAGAAAGGGGCGCTTGGGCAGCTCAGTCGCTTAAGCATCTGACTCTTGATTTCGGCTCAGGTCATGATCTCATGGTCATGAGATCAAGCCCCATGTCAGGCTCTGCACTGACAGAGCAAAGCCTGCTTGGGATTCCCTCTCTCTCTCTCTCTCTCTCTCTCTCTCTCTCTCTCAAAATAAACTTAAGAAAAAGAAAGTAAAGTTCAACAACATCTTATCTGCTGCTGAGAAGCTTGGGGTTTTGAATCAATTCCACCTTAAACCAGCACCACCATGTTATCTTCCTGCTAATATTACCGCCCCCATCCCTCGAAGTCTTCCCGGTTGCCTCTCCTTCCCATGCTAGGCAGGTATTAGCAGTCTCTCTCAGTCCCCAGAATTTGACCTCGCTACCCCTCGTCTCATTTTTAGCAGACAACCTTGCCTCCTACCGACGATGAACAGGGAGCCACTAGATGGCAACTTCCTCGGCTCTTTGCCTTACACTCGCAATGTTCTGGCGTCTACACCCTGCCCGTCTCCTTCCCTGCCCTGCCGTCCTTCAGGCGCTCATCCCCTCCCACCTCCTCGGAGGCCTCACTCACCCCATCAGCATCTTTTCCCATCGGCACTTAAACCCGCCTACTTGCTCGTCTTTAAAACATTTTTTAACGTTTATTTGTTTTTGAGAGTCAGAGAGAGACAGAGCATGAGCGGGGGAGGGGCCGAGAGAGAGGGAGACGCAGAATCCGAAGCAGGCTCCGGGCTCTGAGCGGTCAGCACGGAGCCCGATGCGGGGTTCGAACTCACGAGCTGCGAGATCATGACCTGAGCCGAAGTCAGCCGCCCTACTGACGGAGCCCCCCAGGCGCCCCATACTTGCGCATCTTTAAATAAGCAGAGGAAAGCCTTCCCAGTCTCTCCTCTTCCCAGCCCCGATTCTGGAGAGCCTGGTGGACACAGATGCCACCCAGTTTTCCCCACACATCCCCCCCACCCCCGCGCTTTCAACCTCAGGTGCCAAGTCCACCAACTGGCTGTAGCGGAAGATACCCAACGACCTCATCTGAGCGGAGTGCAGCACACGGAGAGCCTGTCGACCCTTCTGGAAAGCCCATTTTCCCTCAGCTTCTGTGCACGTGCTCTCCTGCTTCACCTCTCACCTCTGCCATCCTCCTCGGTCTCCCTTGGGCCCTCTTCTCCCGGGTTTCCCACTGTTGGTTTTCCCACTCTCCTGAGTGCGCAGAGTCCCCCCTTGGGGCGAGCTGATCGGCACCTACGCTTCCACGTCCCCGCCGACGCGATGCTGTTGCCAGAATCCACATTTGGATTCTACCGGAACATCACTCATCCACGTGATCTCTCATCACATTCAAGCACAAGTATCCCCCATTTCAGTCAAGGCCACCACCTGGATGCCCAGGCTGGAGAGCAGGCATCACTCTGGTTCACCCCCAACCCTCCGGGTCAGGACCATCAAGCCCCATCCATTCTTCCTCCCACTGTGTCTTAAATCCAGTCACTTATGCCCGATGGTCAAGAAACAGTCTGCCTGGGTTCAAACCCTGTCCCTGCCATTTACGATTATGTGACTGGGCTGGTTTCTGGTCCTCAGTTTCCTCCCTTGTCCAATGGGACAAAATAGCTTATATAGTCATAGCACACACCTCCAAAGATAATTGGGAGGATTAACTGAATGACTATACGCGAGGCACCCAGAGCGGTGGCCGCACAGTACGTGTGATGTAGGGCCGGTGATATGCTGGAGGTTGTTGTGGTCAGCGTTCATCACCACCCTGACTCAGGCTCCCGTCAACCTGGCACGTAGACACTCAAATCCCCTTTGACTGGCCTCTCTGCCTGCAGTTTGCCTCCTGCCAACCCAGCCTCCACAGGGTGGCCAAAGCCATCTTTCTGAAATGCAACCCTAACTGCGGCCCTACGCCGCTCACAGCTGTCTCCCTTCCTTTCTCCTTAGCGAGGCTCCCAGGCCCCTGCCCTCCCTCCACTCCCACTCCCCTGCCTGTGACCTTATACTCCAGCCTTAAGAGGTCCTTTAAAGCCTCCAGGGTGCTATACTCACTCCGCCACAGGTCAATGCTCAGCCTGTCCCTGTGCCGGAAGAGTCTGCTCTTCTTCATTTTTCTATACTCAGCGCCTAGCTGCCTGCCTGGCTTGCGACAGGTGCTCAGGAATTACCAACTGACGTGAATAAGTACATCCTACTAACCATAACCTCTCTAATAAGAATGTAAATTCCTTTTGTAATAAAGCCGTACTCACTCACAGGATCCCTTTTAACGAAAGCGTATCCAGATTCTACCTAGATTCTAGTTCCTTTGAACTTGGGAATGCTTTGCGGTGTGTCCCACTGGGGATAAGGGAATGCGAGGATTCACAATTCAGCATTTGATGGTAACCGATGTTGAAAAATGATGATGATGATGACGGCAACCCCTAACGCTTACTACACATTTACGACGCATGGGGCGCCATGCTAAGCATACCGCACGGTACCACATCCAATCGTCAGGAAACTCTGAGGACAGTACTTCCTACCCCCAGTGCATCTGGAAGGTCCACAAAGGAAAGTCCCTTAATGGTGCCCAGATTGCTCTTCTGAAATTGTTCACCAAACAGAGCTAAATGTTCTTCACTAAATGTGCCCTCTCTCTCTCTCTCTCTCTCTCTCTGGACCATGCTAAGCAGCCATGACCTACTCTAACTTTGCCCAATAAGCAACAGGGCAAAGTACGGACCAGAACTGAGGGCCGCCAGCCCCACTTTCCCCTGACTTGGTTCTTGCTGACATGTTGGCCAATATGACTTTAGAATAATGTAGGGATTATTTGCATTAATGGAACTGAAACCCTCCACTTCTATTCAAAGAGTATAGCATACTTTGTCCAAACGTCCAATATATTGTCTCTTACCCTATAGTCAGCCAACACAGCTCCACCTAAAATTTCAATGTTAAAAGGTTTGGGACTTAAAAAAATGAAACAAAACAAAAAACTCACATTCAGACTGGCTGAAAAAAAATTGTATGTAATTTTCTCTGTCGATTCACAACTTCCAGCAAGACTAAAAAGCATTTTTTTTTTTTTACAGTTAATAAATTCCAGTTTAGAACGGTTAAATTTTCTAAGCTTTGGAAACTCACCAAAGCTTAGGAAGAAAGAGGGAGTATTTGTGCACGATGGAACAGCTCTTTAACATATTTGCAAAAGCCACCCCGCGACAAAAACAGAACTGATGAACGAGAAAGGGGTCTTCGCTTTCCTGCAAAGAGTTTGGCTTCTTAGTCGCCAAGATTTTGGTGCTTAGACCTCGACTTGGCCGGCCTCAATATTGGGAGCAGCCAAGAGAAGTTTCTGTGCTCACTAAAGGAGGGGAAGAACACTAAACATCCCGTTCTTTTTAATAGTTCTGATGACATATATCCAAATACTTAAAGCCAAATTTTTGAGAGATGTTTGCTTTCTTCTGTTAATTAGTCTGAAATCCGATGTTGGAAGGAAGAGAAACGGACAGTGTGTTCCATGTTCCCCATTTACTAAAAGGGAGAAAAGGCAAGTTCTAAAGAGAAGATGAGGAGAGAAATCCATCAGCGTTAGGAAATGAGAGTAATTCTTCTGTTCACAAATCAAGTTCAAAATAAACCATGAGCCGGGACTCCTAAAACAACACATGAGAGCATTTCCATAAACCACCATCGCTGCGTGAACTGTGGGTTTCAGATTAGCATCTTTGGGCTTGCCCCAAACTTCTGTAAGCCCTGTAAATCCACATGAAACACGTTCTCTTTCTCAAACTACCAACTGTTCAGGTAGAACTTAGGTACATGTAACTAACAAGGTATATTTCTTACTGAATGAGGAAGTTCCCGGCTTACGGACAGGAATGGGTACGTTCAGAGGCATGGCAGTTAGGTCTCAGCACCCACACGTGAAGGATGACTCCACAAGCTTCCTCTACTTACTGTCCTATATTTTAGAGACAGCATGTTAGGTCCTAGAAGCAGCATGACGAGTTTCCTAGGAAAGAGCTCAATTTAGCTTCGCTTGCCACAGAGGTGTCTTTATTCTCTGACCTCTCTGGTCACAAACCCAAAGGAGTAGGAGAATGGAAAAGAAAACAGGATCACAAGATCATCACCAACATGCACTGCTTCTCAAATCTCCTGCCAATATTCTGAAGAGCAGAGGTCTGCCTGGAAACGAAGAATCATGAGACTAACTAGACCAAGTTTGTGGGAAGTGAGCCTGGCTCCACCACGAAGCGGGTGTGGGGCGTCCGCGTGGAAGCACTGTGATCTGTGTTGGGTTAAAAACCAGAATGAATGGGGTGCAGGTG
Source organism: Prionailurus bengalensis (assembly GCF_016509475.1). Classification (NCBI taxonomy): domain Eukaryota; kingdom Metazoa; phylum Chordata; class Mammalia; order Carnivora; family Felidae; genus Prionailurus; species Prionailurus bengalensis. The sequence continues at coordinate 119,265,704 of NC_057348.1, forward strand.
GTTAAGCGTCCAGCTTCGGCTCATGATCCCGAGGTTCGTGAGTTCACGCCCCGCGTCGGGCTCTGTGCTGGCAGCTCGGAGCCTGGAGCCTGCTGCGGATTCTGTGTCTCCCTCTCTCTCTGCCCCTCCCTCCCTCTTACTCTGTCTGCCTCTGTCTCAAAAATGAATAAATATTAAACCAAATTTATAAAAAAAAAAAAAAAAAAACAGAACGAATGAAGCGAACCCTTAACCAGCACATATCTACTTTCTGGATAAAGATAAAGCTCTTACTTAATCTAACATAGAGCTGGTGTAGTAGTTACTTAGAGATTATGTAATCTGAGCACTTAAGAAGAGAATAACACTGAAGCGATTCGTATGGAATTCTGCATTTTCAGTATTGTTTTGCAGTGCGATGTTTAATGACTTAATGAACTAACCAGTCAATTCCCCCAATTTCACAGGTTCCAGGCTCTGAGCTGTTAGCGCAGAGCCCGACACGGGGCTCAAACTCACGAACTGCGAGACCATGATCCGAGCTGAAGTCGGATGCTCAACCGCCTGAGCCCCCCAGGCGCCCGCATATATTACATGTTATATATTTATTCCACCATAAGAATATCTAACAAAACTGAGATGCACAAGATGTTTTGACAAACAAATCACAGAAGATACTGACATATTTAAAGTTTAAGCCCACTTAAAGTGCGTGCCTGGTATATTTGGCAATCTGCAAAAAACCAAACGCATATCTGACTGATGAGCTGCAATATCACTTTTTTTTTTTTTTTAAGCTTGAAGGGCATCAAGAGGCCAGGGATCCTTTAAGATGTAGAACTTTTTGTTTTGAACACAGCAGGCCTCAAGGGATAAAATCCTAATTTTCTACATGTTGTCTTATGAACCACAGATGGATAATTGGCACCTCATCAAATATGTCTCAGTGACTGGGGTGGGCAGTGGTGCCGCTGTGGGTGGGAAGCAGGGGGCCAACACCCTCCCCTCCCGGCAGGTGCCTCCTCCCACCCTCTTGCCTGTGCAGCTCCCCCGAGAAGATCATCGGGAGGCAGGCAGCCAAGGGCACAGCTTAGTATGGGGTCAGTTATGAAAAGGCAGGGAGAGCTAAGAGATGGGACAGTGGGGGGACGCCGGAGGCCTGGGAGCTGTCACTTTGGCAAACTAAGTAACAGATATCCAGGCACGAATTAAAAAAAAAAAAAAACAACGATATAAACCCATCGCACAATATGCCTAGCATGATGGATACTCGTGCTATATTATTGGTTTCAAAGAGGTCCTTTCGAACAAATGTTCTAAAAAAGGTAACATAGTTAGCACCGAATCAGCCCTTTGAAAAGAATATACACGTCCATACCTCACACCTATGGCTGGAAAAATGAGCACGGTCACAAATTGGACCCTGCGTGGTGCAATGGTTGATTTTAACTTTTTTTCCTTTGGCTTATCTGTGTTTCTAATCTTTCCACAATGAACATACACTATGTATCTCTATAAAAGATAGGGGAGAACAAAGTGTTCGTAAGAGCCTGGGTCAGGGCCCTGAAACGAGCCCAGAGTTAACAATACCAATACGATGCAAGAAGCGTGTGATGACCTAAATCAGCACACAAAGGTCAGGTGCGGCCAGAGGCCTCTCCTGGCAAAAGAAAGCAGACTTGACTTTGAGCCCTAGCGCAGCTGTCTCCCCGCCGTGGCCCTCGGTGAGTCATTTATTGTGGGCTCTGTTTATGACTGACCGATTGATGGGATCGGATCTGACCCACAGGAACACTCACAGGGATGATCATCCCTTCTCCTTGTAACACCGTAGCTTGGTGTCCGGCTGGTCCCCTCCTAGCTTTCTTCCCCCCTCCCTGGCAGCTCCTTCTCTTGTCTCCTTTACTGGTTCAGCCAGTCTCTTAGCTTCTTATCGTCCCCGTACCTGGGACTCGACCCCTGACCTCTTCTCCCTTCTATGTATTCTCACCTCCAAGGAGATCTCATTCACGCCCTGACTTCAGTTGCACCGATATCCCCAACTACTCCTAAATGTCTACCTTTAGTTCCGACCTTCTCCCTGAAATCCAGACTGGAGTAGTAAGAACTGCCCACTGGAGGTGGGCATTTAGAGATCTCGTAGGCATCGCTAACTTGGCATGGCCCAAACCAACGTCATCTAGGGCCTCCGACCCTAGACCTGTTCCTCCCTCCCAGTCGCCCTCATCACAGTTAACGGCAACCAAATCCTTCTAGTTGCTCAGGTCAAAAACTTTGGAATCACCCTTGACCTCTTTCTTTGCCTCATGCCCTAAACCCACACCTGTCGACCCTACCTCTAAAATACACCCAGAACCCTGCTACCACCCCGGGCCAGAACCATCACCTCTGTTCTGGGTTCTTGCAGTAGCCCCCTAACCAGTCTTCTGCATCCACCCTTGCCCCCTCCAGTCTGTTCCGAACACGGTGGTTGGAGTGATGCTATAAAAGTGTCCATTCATCGTGTCATTCTTCCGCTCAAACCGGCAAATGGCTCTCCGTGTCCTGTGGGGGAAAAATGCCAGAATCCTCGTGCCGGCCTATACGTGGACATCCCTACCTCATCTCCCTTCCCCCTCTTCACTCACGCCGGCCCCACTGGCCTCCCTACCTTCTTATTTCCTTCAGGCCATGACTCAAGTGTTTTCTCACCGATCTGATTCCCCAACCGTGCTCAGTAGCTCCCTCTGCCCCCACAAGCTCCCGATCCCCCTTCCCTGTCTTGCTTTCCTCCGCTGCCCCACAGAACTTCCATTTCACCCACCTCATCTATGCATGGTCGGTCTCCCCACAGCTAGTGCAAAAGTTCCACGAAAGTGGGCATTTTTTTCAATTGTTTTGCTCCTAACTGTATCCCCGGCACCTAACCCAGGGCCTGGCACATAGTAGGCACTGAATAAATACTTGTTAAATAAATACATAGGATTAAATGGATTCTGTCCTTACCTCTGTCAGGGTTATATAAGAAACACATAAAATAAGGAATGCGAAAGGAACTACTAAATAAGGTGACACTTCGATTAACTATGTGAGTGCTATTACTGTCATCATTCTTGTATTGAAGACGTGCCCCAATCCTGTCAGAAATGGCCAGCATTAGTCATGCTTGACCTATGGTTCCCCACCTCCCTTTTGCTCATCTATTTCAAGTAGAGCTTAGCAACTGAGAATTCCCACAATACTAAGACTCAGGAAAGGATTAGGTTCAGAGACCCATTCAATGTCTAACACTGCCAGTGATGATCTTAATCACAAATTGGGATTTTTGTCTTCCCTTGGAGAAGACTAAGAGGATAGGGAAAGGGGGATTAAAAGATTAAGTATGATCACTTAAGAGTATGAAGAGTGCCCAGTCTCCCTTCATTGTGTCAGAAATACTGCTGAACCTCCACGCAGCTCAGGGGAACAGGACCCTGTCCTTGACTTTGGTTTGACCCTGATGATACAATCAAGTCTCATCCAGGGTGGGTTTCTATGGAAATTCTCAACGGACGAAAGCTTGGGTTCAGCTTAACGGCCTCCATCTGGAAAGCAAGAGTGTACAAAATACTCCATGAACTCTAGGAGATACCGAAAATAGCATGTTTCATTATAACCCACCCATAATTACCCTTGGAGGCACCAAACAGAAATGATACAGAGTTAGAACTCTCTTCTAAACAAACGTTTCACGCCCGGTAGAAAACTCAGCTTGAAGACAAATTTTCTAACCTATTGTCCATCTTGGCTAGAATGATTGTTTAAAACTCCTCTCCGTGGGTTCTGAAAAAACCATAGCCCTTTAGAGGCCAAAAATAGTATCTTCTACTTGCAAAACTAACATTCAGGTACTGCAGCTAAACTGCAAAGCATTGTAAATCCTGGCGAGGAAGGCAATTAATCTAATTGGGCTGAATGCATAAGGGTTCCCAAGGGGGTAAAACATCCTGGGACACCTGAGCCCAGCAATATGCCTGCTAGGGTTAGGGCAGAGGTGAAGTGAGGCAGTCCCATCATGCTCCACCTTTGAGTTTTAGAAGAGGATTTCCATCATCTTCCCTGCGGCCCCTTTTAGAAAGAAGCACCCCGTGGGGTGCCTGGGTGGCTCAGTCGGTTAAGCTTCCGACTTCGGCTCAGGTCACGACTTCGGCTCAGGTCACGATCTCACAGTTTGTGGGTTTGAGCCCCGCGTCAGGCCCTGTGCTGACAGGCAGAGCCTGGAGCCTGCTTCTGATTCTGTGTCCTCCTCTCTCTGCCCCTCCCGTGCTCACGCCCTGTCTCTGTCTCTCAGTAATAAATAAACATTAAAAAAAAAAACATTTAAAAAAAGGAAGAAGTGCCTTGTAAAATTATATGCTATTAAAAACCCTACCATCAAAGTTGGAAAAAACGGACCGCTTTAAGACTTAATCAGCATTAACTCTAAGATTTTGCTTGTCAGCGACATGTCGAGCCTGACTTGCTCCTCTCCTATCATTACACTGGGACTGCATTACCCCACAAGGAGGAAAAGAGTCAACCAAAGAGAACTAAAGGAGCTTCCACAGAAAAAGGTTTCATCCCTCACTTTATGTAAGTGACTAATTATTGAGGATATAGCCTCTCATCCTCATCAACCCTGGCTTTTGCTTTTTTCGCCTTCATTAAGCACAAAACAAAACAAAAAAACCAAGTTATTTTGCATCTGAGCTCTCCGCCAGGCCCAACAATGCATTTCCCAAGAAGAACCAGATATAATGGGACACTGTCTCCAGGACCCACGGGCAAGCCCGTCATCCGTTCTGCTGGGACCCAATCAAAGCACACGAGGAGGTTTTCAGCAGATATCAAGAATAATCTTCCCTGTGGAAGGGGGTCTTGGAGTTTCCCTCAGGGTTTGAAATTCTTCATTTATTACGGTGAAACTAGAGAAAATGAATCAATGTGCATCAGGCCACAGGACGACAAACACAGAAATGCTCTCATGTTGCTGGCATGACCCGTTTCTCTTCCAGAGAGCAGTGGTTTTTGTTTTGTTTGTTTCCACTTGCTTTTGACTCCACACTGGGTTTGCTATTTTCCTCACACCCAAGTCAGGAAAGCTGGACCTAATGTTCCCCGCTGCATTTATTTCATGTCCCACCTGGTCATGTCCCCGCCACGGTCAAGGAGAATCAGTGAATAAAGACCATCTTGGTACAGCATTATGCCGGAGAATTTGAAACAAGCCGGTGAGGCGAAATCGCTTATGGTTTTCATACCAGGCATACCTCTGAGAGGCTCGATATAAATACTCCTTTCAGCTCAGGACATCGCACATACCATGATGAAATACCGTACTCTATGTGAGCCGGAGACACGAAGTTATCCCTCGCTTAGGACACACAGGTTCACAGGCTTGTGTTTCCACGGTCCACACAGGCCCACTGGGCCAGCACAGACGGGGGCTGGAGAAACCTGAGGGTTCTAGAGGGTTTCCGGGTGAGCAAAGCTATTTAAGTTACACCCCAGTTGTCTCAGGAAAAGGCGACTACAACTGGATGGCTGCGGCAGAAGCATCTGGACTTCGGCAGTTCCCCGTGACTCGAGCAACAAACATCACCTGAATCAGTCACCTGAATCTGTCTTACAGGCGTGCTTTTTCATTTGTCCCTCAAACACCGACCAAACCACAACCCTCCCTCCCAGGAGAGTAAGTTTCCAGCTCCTACCGAGGGAAGTCTCTTGAGGCATTTCTCCTCATGTGCCGAGTTCTGCAACCAGTCTCTCGAAGCGCTTCTGTGTATCTGAAAAGGCACCTGCATACTACGCCAAGGTTAAACCGTAGCGGGGCTGAGCCGCGTCACCTGCGGAGAATGCGAGCAAGAAGAGCGTTCATCTTTGTGTCAGGTGACCCGGGGTGAAAGAAGAGGGCTGTGGTGGCCTGAGGGTGTTCTTGCCACCCGGAGTCACGGTGCTTCTCACTCCAGATCGATGAGGAACCTCAACTGGGAGGTGTTTCGTGGCGTATGGCATGAAGCAGCCAGGATTCCAGGGATCCAAAGCTCGACTGGCTTCTCAAGCCCAAAATTACAGGGTAGGAGTCGATTCCTACACCAGGGCAGGCCAGCAGAAACAAGATGAGACAGAAGATTAAGTAAAACACGGGCAACCCAAGGAGGAGGAATAACGGACAACGAATGCCCTCAGGGGTTACAGCATCATGGGAGCAGAAGGCCACTCTTCAGTGGTTCCAAGAAAAGAATACAAAGTCGCCATTCCCAGCCCAGGACACACATCTCTCAGTTTGCTGGCAGACGCTGCATACAAAGCTCCACTCTCCAGATCCAAGCAGAACTGAAACAATATCATAGGGATGATTTATTGAATGAGCAGCGGCCTGCAAATTAAAACGGGGAGACGTACGATCAAAGGCTTTTATGCCACGTCTTCCGCGAGCACATCTCACTTCACTGAGCTAGGAAAACACCTCCTCTATAGGGGTTAGACAGTGCCCTCCCCGGGGCTGCAGGGCTTCACTTGGGTGGGATGCAAGGACTCCTTTCTTCAGGACACAGGCTTTTTCCGAAGCCAGAAGGATAGTTAACCTGAGACTACATCTCAATTCTGCACCTGGTTCTCTGCATCTTAATCGTGCCCGTTCACTAATTCAACAAATATTTACTCAGCACTTACCCTGTGCCAGGCACTGTGTTCTCAGCACTGCTTTTTCCTAGTGGACACAGTCGTACCGGGCCCAGTTCATTTCTTGGTTGGATTAACTTTCCAACCTCTCTTCATGTTTACCTTTCCAGCGATGCCAAACACATTCAGTTTCCAAGGTCACCAGCATCCTACTTTCAAACTAGGAGCCTCCCCCATGATGCTCCTTGTTTACATTTTGGTGGCAAGAGAGCCCACGCCCTTGGTTTCTGAGCTCATCTCTCTCTAGATAATCAAACCAGCTCACGTTCCTTGCCGTCCCTCGTTCCTGCCAGTTCTCTCTGTCCCTCTACCGTTCGCCTGCTCAGTATCTCTTTGGTCTGATCACCCCATGAGATGCCTTGATCGGGAATGCCTTATCCCTTTCCTTTTTCAGGCAAATCTGGAAATCCTGCCTTTCCTACATGATCCATCTGGTAATAAACTAAACACCTTCTCTAGGTGTATCAATTGCTCTCCATGAAAGAGTGTCTGCAAGGGACACTTTATAAAGCGCTTCCAACTACATCATGTCAATCAACCCTCAACGATACTGTTGAAACAGCGATTACCTCACTCACTTCACACACAAGGAAACCCAAGGTGTGTACAAATTAACCAACGTGTCCTAGTGAATACAGCAAGCAAGCAGCTGACGTGGGACCCAAACCCTGTCGATCGGCTGCTACATCAGAACCTTTTCCATTCATTATTCAGTCTGCCAAACCCTACTCAGGAAGCAGCCATGTGAAACAGGTAGGATGGACAGTACTTCCCTTGCCCCATCTGCGGATGGCCAAACTGGGCCAGGAAGAAGGAAGAATGGGCGAAGCCAAAAGACACAGGGATCTGAGGCCTGGGATCTGAAATAGCCTAAGTGAATTTACGAGTAGGATCCAACGAGGTGTCGTCAAGCAAGAGCCTCCGATGGAACTAAATCACAAAGCAGAGCAGGTCCTTCTTAAGGAACACTTGCTCACCACACACCTTGATTAGGAAAAAGGCAAACACCCATTTGGCTCCTGAAGAGTTAGCATTTAAAAAGCACGATCGAGGGGCGCCTGGGTGGCTCAGTCGGTTGGGCGTCCGACTTCAGCTCAGGTCACGATCTCGCGGTCCGTGAGTTCGAGCCCCGCGTCGGGCTCTGGGCTGATGGCTCGGAGCCTGGAGCCTGCTTCCGATTCTGTGTTTCCCTCTTTCTCTGCCCCTCCCCCGTTCATGCTCTGTCTCTCTCTGTCTCAAAAATAAATAAACTTAATAAATAAATAAATAAATAAATAGCACGATCGAGAGAAAACCACAATCAACGACAACCAACTACAATTAGAGAGCTTAAGAGAAAACCCAGAGAGCAAGGATTCCAGGATTCTCCAAGAAGGTGCAGTCCCATTACCGAGTCGAGAAAGGGATGTACTTTTGCCCCGATGTCCTGGAAGAGTACGATGCCCGGTCCCAGAGTTGGCCAGACGGCTACCTGAGCTCATACTCTTCACCCAGGAGCCTGGCCGGGCACGGCCTTTCAGGTCCACTCCAAATCTGTCTGTCTCCTGTTGGTTCTTGTGAAGGGGTCAGTAGCAAACACACTTGGAAATACATTTTTTAAAGAAGTAGAGTAGGGGGAACGCTTGAGCTCTATCTGACAAGACCTACAACCACCCTCACGTTGCCTGCAGCTTCCCGGAGGCCCTCCTGGAACAGACGACTACACCTGGAGGAGGAAAGGAGGGGACCAATGGTCACTCTCTCGGCCTGTTTCGTGTTTGGTAACGATCCAGGAATCCAAACAGTCACAGATAAAGGAATATCCTCTTACTCCTCTATTTAGCTAAGTACTGCTAATTCAATGAAATTCAGTAATAATTTCTTTCAAATCCACTGCTATAAGCCTGCCTGCACCCTGGCCAACTCCGATTCCAGGCAAAGAAGTTAACACACAGAAAATACTCATTTGCTTCCATGTGTTCAGCCTCTGACTACTGGAGGTATTTCCCTTCAGTGTTTTGTTTTGTCAGGATTTTGTTTGGTTTTTTTTTTTTTCATTTATTCATTTGTTCATTCATTCATTCATTCATTCATTCATTCATTCAGCTTTTTACTGACGTGGAACGTAGACAGGATTATCCTTAGATGGAACACAGGCTTTGCGATTAAATGTAAAACCAGGACTCTATAAAATATCATTCGTGCTTCTATATGACGGCTATAGATATGTCTTTGACTAAGTCACAGCACTTCTTTGAGGAGGTTCCTTATTAGTGAAAGAGGGATAAGAGAATCTACCCTACCCATCTTAAAGTGCTTTTCTGAAAGCCAAGTCAAACGATGAATCTGAAAGTGCTTTCTAAATATTTTCAGCCTGGATACCTGTGGATCAGAAAACCTAAGAGCAAAAAATGTATGTACCCTCCAGAGACTTCCAGAGCACAGACTGTATCTGGGCGTGTTATGAGCATGTGCATGTGTGTTATCGGCAAGGGTCCTGGTAGTGGCTTTGTGCCCTCCACTATTATCATTACCAAGTACCACTGTATCTCTGCAAGCATTCAAAGTCAAGGTTGAGGGGCGCCTGGGCGGCTCGGTCAGTTAGGCATCTTCCTTCAGCTAACGTCCTGATCTTGCAGTTTGTGAGTTCGAGCCGGCCGCGCACTGGGCTCTCTGCTGTCCTTGTAGAGCCCCCTTAGGATCCTCTGTTCCCCCCAAAACTCTCTGCCCCTCCCCTGCTTGTCCCTTCTCTCTCTCTCTCTCAAAAATAAACCAACATTAGGGGCGCCTGGGTGGCGCAGTCGGTTAAGCGTCCGACTTCAGCCAGGTCACGATCTCGCGGTCCGTGAGTTCGAGCCCCGCGTCGGGCTCTGGGCTGATGGCTCGGAGCCTGGAGCCTGTTTCCGATTCTGTGTCTCCCTCTCTCTCTGCCCCTCTCCCGTTCATGCTCTGTCTCTCTCTGTCCCAAAAATAAATAAACGTTGAAAAAAAATTTAAAAAAAACAAAAAAAAACACCAACATTAGGGGCGCCTGGGTGGCTCGGTCAGTTGAGCGTCCGACTTCAGCTCAAGTCATGATCTCACAGTTCGTGGGTTCGAGCCCCGTGTGGGGCTCTGTGCTGCTGACAGCTCGGAGCCTGGAGCCTGCTTCGGATTCTGTGTCTCCTCTCTCTCCTCCCCTCCCCCGCTCGCACTTTGTCTCTCTCTCTCTCAAAAATAAAAACCATGAAAAATTTTCTTAAATAAACAAACATTAAAAACAAATTCAAGGTAGAAACAAGTTGGGTAGCACCGCCTATCTGACCCTGAATCATATGGAAATTATGGCGCTAGAACATCTAATTCTCAATCATTCCAATTGCAGAGCCCTTTTTTTCACTTTGCTCTTGTTCCAAAGGCTTGATTGGTGGACAAGATACTTAAAATGTCCCGCACTTAGGGTTCTGTGATCATGAGGTATCGTCCCTCCACCCAGCTGGTGGCAGAAAAGTGTCTGACCAAGAGGATTTAAAACAAGTACCACGAGGAAAGACCTTTCTGCAAGAAACCTTAGGGGCCTCCAAGTGGACAACTGAAAGGAACCAAAAGCTAGTGACAGAGAAGTCAATGACCCCACAATCGAGGGCGGTGTTAGGAGTTTCATCCAATGAAGCAAAACTTGGACCAAAAAGCTCATTATTCAAACCAGATGCTGTTTTTGTAATATTCATTTCAATGATGAACGGTTTCAATTTTATTTTGAATATGTAATAGAAAGCAGGCAGATCATTACAATAAAGGCGCACTTGAAATTTGCAAAGTTGGTCTGAAAAAGAACTGAATGTAGAAAACCTGTTTTCAAAAGTTTATTGCCAAGAGCATTTTTTTTCTTTTGTAATCATGTGACAAAAGAAATGCAATCGTGGGTTGAAGCAAGACCAGTTATGCACAGCAATGAAATTACCCTTTAATGATAATCAGCCCCAAATCTTGATTACTGCCAGCTCGAATTAATCTGGTCATAAGACATACAAAGTACTGCGTTCATCTATCTCAAACAAGAACGAAGGATGGGCCCCTCGAGTTGAGCAGCCAGATAAGACACGGAAGGGGGGAAGGGAGGAGAGAAGGCCAATCACCTCAAGTGGCAAACAAAGAGCAGAATGTTCATAGAAATGTTTACTGGGGCACCTGGGTGGCTCAGTCGGTTAAGTGTCCGACTTCGGTTCCAGTCACGATCTCATGGTTCGTAAGTCTGAGCCCCGCATCTGGGGCTGTGCTGACAGCTCAGAGCCTGGAGCCTGCTTCGGATTCTGTGTCTCCCCTTCTCTCTGCCCCTCCCCTGCTCATGCTCTCTCTCTCTGTTTCTCAATAATAAACGTTTAAAAAATTGTTTTCTAAGTGCAAGTTACTTTTTAGAAGAAGTCTGACAATGATCTTCCTCTTCAAGATTATTCTTTGTCCTGTCCGAAGAATGATGTGGAACAGATCTCATCTCCAGGAAACAAGTGAGCATCCATAGCCAGGTGAATCCAGGGAGAAGGTGAGAGCAGACTGTGGGGAGCGGAGCCCAGAAAGAAGACTCTGGCCTTGGGCTGTAATCCCAAAAGCAAAGGGGAACAACTCTCCTGCGTGGGGCTGTTCAGAGGTGACAGAGCTTGCTGTAGTTTCTGGGTCCAATCCAGTACCCAGAGTACAATCCAGTGAGATGCTACCGTAAGAACAATACAGCCTGACCATCAGCAGCCCGCGTTTGTTGGCTTGCGGAGACTGAGCTGGAACACGTGAGACATGGAGAAGATCAACGCCTTCATTTCACAAACAAGCAGACTCAGGCCCAAGGACATAGAGCGAACTCATGTGGGACCAACTAACGGCCAAGTCCGTTCTCCAACCCACGCCTCCTTTGTGGGACTCCCTACGCACCTGCTCAATCCCCGAGATGACGAGGAAGCCCTAAAGAGCAGTCACTAAGGACCGCTATTGTGGAGCGATCACTGCATTCCGGCACGGTGATGGACAGACACGCTCCTCTTCTGCCCAGAGCGTGCTCATCTGGTGATTCAACACCAGACAGGTGCAAAAGAAGATCTATATTCATACTGGAGTTATAAACCCTATTTATCAAAACCCACTCTGGGCCAGACCCCACGTTGAGCACCAGCGTTCATTTGCCTCTTGTAAGGCTCACAACCCAGGAAGTGTTGATAAACTCATTTTACTGGAAAGGCAGCCAAAGCAGGTGACGTAATTTGCTGACGCTCACACCGCTAGGTAAGTGACAACCCTGGGATCAGACATGTTCTTCTAGCCCCTTGAAGGCACTGTGCTTTCTACTATCCGATCAGCCCTCAACGTTTGGCACAAGAAAGAACTCCTCATTCAACTGATTTAGGAGAGCTGCACAAGAATCATTATGCAAGAAGGAGACACCTTTGGGGCGCGCAGGTGGCTCAGTCATGGCTCAGTCAGTTAAGTATCCGACTCTTGATTTCAGCTCAGGTCCTGGTCTCAGTTTCGTGCGTTCAAGCCCCGTATAGGGCTCTGCACTGACTGTGTGGAGCCTGCTTGGAATTCTCTCTCAATCTCTCTCTCTCTCTCTCTCTCTCTCTGCCCTTATCCAGTTCGCACTCTGTCTCTCTCAAAAAAAAAACAAACTTCAAAAACATTACACACACACAAAAATAAAGTAACAGATTCTGAACAATGATAAGGAAACTTTTAAAATTGGGACGGAAGCATGAGCCTTTTACTTAGCTAAGGAGAAGTTTCTTGCAAAATTCTACTCTTTCCTTTTAAAAACTCTTTGCTTCACAGATCCCTAGCTATTTATCACTCTTCTCTTCTCTTTCAAGCAAAAGCTCAAGTCCCCACAAGCAGAACAGAAGGACAACAAAAATCTTAACCAGCAGCAATGACTTTGCACAGAAACAGTCACCAAAGTCAAGAGCCCGTGGACAAGACCGTGGAGGACTTCATTCTCCCAGCTCGCAGCCTTCTTGTGGCTGGCTGGGCTCCACACGTGCTTTCACCTTCGGGCAACCACCTGCCACCTTTACCTTCTGGAAACATGGGCACGCGGCCATGCTAGAGATTCCTGCTCTCTGACTGAACACGAACACCTCTCAGCTTCCAGTCTGAACACAACCCTGAAGACCAGCCTCACTATGGGTTTGGTGCTGCTGATGTCTCTGCAATGTGTAATCTTCTGCCAATAGGGAGGCTGGCCTGTTTAATTAAAGCTAGAAGATTCCAAAGAGGCCTATTCTTTTTCTTTTTTTCTTTTTTAGAGAAGGTCTTTTTTTATTTAAAAAAAATTTTTTTTAACATTTATTTATTTTTGAGAGAGAGACAAAGCATGAATGGAGCAGTGGGGGGGCAGAGAGAGAGAGAAGAAGACACAGAATCCAAAGCAGGCTACAGGCTCTAAGCTGTCAGCACAGAGCCCAAGGCGGGGCTTGAACTCACAAACAGCAAGATCATGACCTGAGCCAAAGTCGACTGAGCCACCCAGGGGGGCCAAATTTTGTTTAATGTTGATTTATTTTTGAGAGAGACAGAGTGTAAGTAGGGGAGGGGCAGAGACAGAGAGGGATGCACAGAATCTGAAGCAGGCTCCAGGCTCCTACCTGTCAGCACAGGGCCCGATGCAGGGCTCGAACTCACGAACCGCAAGATCATGACCTGAGCCAAAGCCGGATGCTAACCGACTGAGCCACCCTGGCGCCCCTGAACCTACTTTTGTTAATACACAGACCAGACGAGAAGCACCAGCCAGGCAAATGGGGCATGGTGTGCTCTCGACAAAACACAACCAACCTCATTTTCCTAGAGACGTTTTGAAGTTTATTTCCTGGCAGTTTCAGGTTCTGGGAATACAAAGATGATGAGAGCTCCGTCCTTGAGGAGCTCACAGTCTGGTGAGGGAGACAATACCTTGAAAAGATTAATGGCAGTTATCAGGTGATAAGTGGAGAACACAGAGGACACCAAGTGCTATAAGCAAACGGGACAGAGGGACTAGGGGGACTTCATCAAAGAAGGGCCGCACGAACTAGCTTTTCAAAATGAGTAGGGAATTTTCAGGGCAACGAAATGGAGGTTCAGGAACACTGCAAGCCGAGAGGACAGGGTGTTCAAAGACTCACATTTATGGAGGCGCCTGCAGCCCGAGGAGTGAAGAGAAGCAGTGTTTGTATGGGAGGGGAGGCGGGGAGCTGGTAAAGGAAGCATCTCAGAGACTATTACAAAGGGTCTCTATAGGCATCTTGGAGTCAGTGAGGGTTTTAAGGCATATTCAGTTGTGGTTTTGTTTTTTAAGAAAGTAATTCTGGCAGGAATGCCAGTGTAGACAGGGGTTTACACTAGTGCTGTGCAACATATATATATATATATATATATATATATATATATATATACACACGTATATATATATATACACGTATATATATATACACGTATATATATATATACACGTATATATATATACACGTATATATATATACACGTATATATATATACGTATATATATACGTATATATGTATATATATATACACACACACATATATATACATATATATTTATATTTATATTATTATATATTATTATATTATTTATATATATACACATATATATATATATAAAATGTGAGCCACAGAGCCAAGCCACATATATAATTTTAAATTTTTTAGTAGCCACATCTAAGGTAAGAAAAAAACAAGTGAAACTAATTCAATGATATATTTTAACCACCCAATCCCAACTATTATCATTCGACATGCAGTCACTATATTTTTTTTCATTATTAATGAGATAGTTAACGTTCTTTTTTTTTCCCTTGTCTTCTAAATCTGGCACACTCGGCCGCACATCTGAATTGGGAGAAGCCACATTTCAAGGGCTCAGAAGCCAGATGTGGCCCGAGGTGACTACAATGGACAGCACAGCTCTAGATAAACCAAATACAAGACCCACTTAGGAGGCTGCAACCGAGAGGCCAGACAAGGGATGATAAAGGTCTGGGCAGATATTTCAGTCCCTGGACATATGCTAAGCTGTGCAAAATGGAGTGCCGTTTTGCAAATCTGTAGCTTCCTTTTTGTTTGGAATCGGCCGTAATTCACATGATTCACAAATAAAAACGGTATAGCCGTGTGTCGAACAAACAGCACGGGCTCCCAACCTTTTTCTGTCCACCCACCCCTCCCCACCCCACCCCCACCCCCCATTAAAGGTAAACATTTCTACTGGGTCTCTTTTATTTATTATCCTTCCAATATTTCTTTTTTAAATGATTTTTTTTTAACGTTTATTTATTTTTGGGACAGAGAGAGACAGAGCATGAACGGGGGAGGGGCAGAGAGAGAGGGAGACACAGAATTGGAAACAGGCTCCAGGCTCCGAGCCATCAGCCCAGAGCCCAACGCGGGGCTCGAACTCACGGACCGCGAGATCGTGACCTGGCTGAAGTCGGACGCTTAACCGACTGCGCCACCCAGGCGCCCCCCAATATTTCTTCATGTAGATACAAGCAGATATGAATGCAGGCTCGTATGTTGTCCCTTTTCTTTCTGCACCAAAGGTAGCATACTACACGTTCTGCTCTGTACCTTTTTTCATTTCATCACGTATCTTGGAGATCTTTCCATATTACTGCACAGAGTTTCCATGTTTTCTTTAAAAACACAATATGTGTTTTAAAACACACAGTATTCAATTGTATGGATGGGTCACAGTTTATTTCACCAGACTCTGCTAATGAATGATACTTGAATTGTTTCCATTCTCCTCTATTACAAACAATGGCCTAATGAAAACCTCCTACACACGTCACTTTATATGTATTCAGATGTACCTTCGGAGAAAAATTACCAGAGCCAAATTGCTGGGTCAAAGGGTAATTGCATTTGTAATCTTGCTAGATAGTGCCAAACTGGCCTTCATAAGGGTTGTGCTATTTTGTAATCTCACAAGAAGTACAGTGACAATTTTTCCACATCTGGTCAACGGTATAGAATCATCACACTGTAGAATTTTTGCCAGTCTGATGAAGTGAAAAGTAATGCTCCAGCATGATTTAAATGCGCATTTCTCTTATTACGTTAGAGTTTAAAGATCTTTTCTTTGGTATAAAGACAATCTGGATTTCATGTTCTGTGAACATGTCCTTTGCCCATTTTTCTACTGGTCTGCCAGTCATTTTCTTATTCATTTGTAGGAGCTCTTTATGTAGAGATTAACCCTTTGCCCATTACAAATACTTTTTCTCCTGATTGTCATTTGTCTTTTGAATTTACTTTTTGTGGCTTTTACCAGGTAAAATTTTTTATCCAAATTTACCAGTCTTTTTCGTTTATGGTTTCTGAATTTTAAGTCACAGTTAAAAAGGCCTTCTTTGTTATAAAGGAATTTACCCATGTTTTTTTTTCCCAGTCCTTTTAAGATTTTAAGCAGCTATGAATACATAGTCATGTTTTGAAATGTTTGTTACAGGGGCGCCTGGGTGGCTCGGTCGGTTAAGCGTCCGACTTTGGCTCAGGTCATGATCTGACAGTCCGTGAGTTCGAGCCCCGCGTCGGGCTTTGAGCTGACAGCTCAGAGCCTGGAGCCTGCTTCAGATTCTGTGTCTCCCTCTTTCTCTGCCCTCCCCCGTTCATGCTCTGTCTCTCTCTGTCTCAAAAATAAATAAACATTAAAAAAATTTTTTAAAAAATGTTTGTCACAAATCATTTTTCACTTGTTCCAATGGAGGTAGGCCCGACATTTTAGGACTGCCTCCCTGATTTCTCCCTCCTTTCTTTGTCATAATTCTTCTGACTATCAGTGATCATCATACAAAATGAACTAACCAAGGTAGAGTTTATTTGAATGATATGAGATATAGGACCAACCTTATCTTTCTCCAGACACCTACCCACTTGGCCCAATGCCATACTAAATATTTCATCATTATCCCATTGGAAGCATAATTTTTACACACTTTGCTATTTGTGTCGACAGCAACCTGGACTTTTCTAAACTCGTGGTTCTAATTCTTTAGTCTAGACACTACAGAGGTAAAGACAATTTATGCTCTTCAGTTCATTTATGGGAACTGCCAAGTTTCATGAAACTGCATTCATACAGCACTGTCCTTCCTCCCACATAGTCATCAATATCTTTTCAGCAGATGCTTGACTTGAAGAGATACACAGATGCAAACTGCCATTGAGAAGTTTACCATTTAAAGTTGTGAAGTTATTTTTCACAAAGAATTTGCTTAAAAGGCAAGCAGTATACCACAATGAAAGTTTAGCAAAATTCTGTGCCTCTTGATCTTAGGGTTGTGAGTTCAAGCCCCACGTTGGGTGTAAAGCCTAGTAAAAAAATAAAATAAAGGAAAGGAAAGGAAAAGAAAAGAAAAGAAAAGAAAAGAAAAGAAAAGAAAAGAAAAGAAAAGAAAAGAAAAGAAAAGAAAGGAAATCATCAGATTCTGGGGGGCACCTGGCTGGCTCAGTCAGTTAGGCAACCAACTTCAGCTCAGGTCATGATCTCACAGTTCGTGGGTTCATGCCCCGCATCAGCCTCCGTGCTGACAGCTCAGAGCCTGGAGCCTGCTTCGGATTCTGTGTCTCCTTCTCTCTCTGCCCTTCCCCCTCTTGCACTCTGTCTCTCTCTCAAAGGTAAACATTAAAAAAAAAATTAAGTTTGACGCCTACAACGCGCATAGAGCTTACTTTAAAAAAATCTTTAAAAAAAAAAAAAAAGGTTGGCAAAACTCTTATCAATCACAGAATTCTGGTCAAATTCATCTTATGTGATCACCAGCGTGCCATTCAAAAGATTTATGAAAAGGAAAGGAGAGAAGAAACAGGCCGTTCAGAAAATACCTGGTCCACCTCAGGTAGAAAAGTGAAAAGTGATATTTTTTTCAGTTTTCAAAAAGGTACGTACAAATATGGAATGTTCCGTGAACTGGTTTGCCATCTTTACACGGGGCCACATCGTCACCTCTGTAATGTTCCAATTTTAGTTTGTGTGTTGCCAAAACGAACAGAAGAAATAATATTCTTTGACAAGGGCTTAACATTCCCAATTATTTCTAGTCAAACGGTGCCAGTAAACTGGAATTTTTTTTTTTAATTTTTTTTTTTTTCAACGTTTATTTTATTTTTGGGACAGAGAGAGACAGAGCATGAACGGGGGAGGGGCAGAGAGAGAGGGAGACACAGAGTCGGAAACAGGCTCCAGGCTCTGAGCCATCAGCCCAGAGCCCGACGCGGGGCTCGAACTCACAGACCGCGAGATCGCGACCTGGCTGAAGTCGGACGCTTAACCGACTGCGCCACCCAGGCGCCCCTGGAATTTTTAAGGTAAAAACGAGAAAGGTATAGTATCCTATGGTAAATGCCCTTCTACTCCAACATTGATTCATATCGTGCGTATCAGCACCTTGTAATATCCAATCAGTGCATACTGCACATATTTCCCTATGACTTGAGGTTGTAAGATTAGTTATTACGGTTCAGTTTCGAAAAGATTTACACACACGCGCACACACACACACACACACACACACAGAGTTATAAGCAGCGTATCCTTCAAAACTAGCAAGGGGATCAGTTCTAACAGGGGATGCTGGATGCTCATGTATTAGATACGAATCAGAAAGCTTTACATGGGATAAGAGTACCAGAAAGATAACACAGCCAAAGGATCCTATACAGGAAATAAAGGAGATGCCGGGGAAGTGGCTCAGGAGAATCCTATGGAGTAAGAGCTCTCCCAGGCAGGAACGAAGCATAGCTTCTAAGACGTCCGTGATGTTTCTAAAACAAACAGCTGGGGTGGAAGCCCAGAGCCCTGTGAACACAGATGCTGAGGCTGCACGCACGCTACTTCTGGGGTGGCCTCCCTGTCTCCCACACCCCCCCTCCCCTCAAGCTGCTGCCTCCCACATCAGCCTGCAGACGCCCCATCTCTGGCCCTGAGATGAGTCTCGACCTCTAAATTTGCAAATGCCTAATGAAGGCAATTCTAAGTATCAAAAACTTACCACTAATGCCCACGGCCCCTCCCCTCCAACAGACAAGGCCGTATCTTGTTTCTCCATTGGAAAAAATACTTTTTGAATGTTTATTCATTTTTGAGAGAGAGACAGAGCATGAGTGGGGGAGGGGCAGAGAGAGAGGGAGACCCAGAATCCGAAGCAGGCTCCAGGCTCTGAGCTGTCAGCACAGAGCCCGACGCGGGGCTCGAAGGGCTCGAACTCACCAACCGGGAGATCGTGACCTGAGCCAAAGTCGGACGCTTAACCAACTGAGCCACCCAGGTGCCCCTACTTCTGTGTTCTCTTAACTCATTTCCTTCTTTCCTCGCTCCCCCCTTCACAAACGATTCTACAAACAGTTGCCAGATACCTTTCCTAAATGGTACCCAAACTTCCAGTGTTCCCCGTTACTTACACGACAGCCTGAAATCACGTCAGTGATCAGTTCATTCATTCAACAAAAGATTTGCTGAGCCCCTCTGTTGGCCAGGCACTGTTTTAGACATTTGGGAACATGGTTGAACAACAAAACTCCTACTTAATCTTATTTTTTTTCCAGCCCTTCACTCTACCTGTCTCCTGGATAATCATAAACATTACCTATAAATAAATCTATACTAGAATATTCTAGTATGAGTATATATTCAATGATATCTTAAAAAGCCAGGAGTGAGCAAGACTGATGCAGTCTTTTCTGCATGTCCCACTCTGGCCTCCTCTCAGCTTTCCACTCTGAAAATGCCTTCTCCTTTCCTCACCCTCTAAACCCTGCCCACCCTGAAATGCTCAGTGCAAACCCTCCAGCTTCCCTAAAGATTTTCCTGGGCACCTATGCCGCCAGCAGGGGCCATCAGTCCTTCTCGTCACATCCCTTATCTCGTAAAGTACGTCTGGAGTGTGTGTGTGTGTGTGTGTGTGTGTGTGTCTGTGTGTGTGTGTGTGTGTGTGTTTTCTTTTCACGGTTTCATGAAACTCCCTAATTAGAACAGAGATCTCTGAAGACCAGATACTTGTTCTCTCCTGTGTACTTTCTAGAATTCCATAATCACAGAACATGACTGCCAGAGGAAATATCTGACACCGGTTCATCAAACCCAACTTGCTACTTGAGAAAGCTGAGGCATAGGGAGGCTAAGTGCAGTAACACGTGCTTAAAAAAAAAAAGAATAAATATTAATTGCTGGCAGTCAGGCATCCTTTTCTTTGTCCCTGGGGGTGGAGGGAGATGTCTGAATTCCCGGATGTATGAAGTTCTTCCTTCTTGGAATCCATGCACATGCTCCCAAGCTGTCTGACAATTTGCTGAGAGCTACTGCCCGGCTGAGGTCTAACTAACCTGGAAAAACCTGGAGGATTTGCCTGGTGCTACACGGCTACCCTCTTTCTAACTTTCTTTAAAAATTTTTTTTAACGTTTATTTATTTCTGAGACAGAGAGAGACACAGAGCATGAGCAGGGGAGAGGCAGAGAGAGAGGGAGACACAGAAACTGAAACAGGCTCCAGGCTCTGAGCTGTCTGCACAGAGCCTGACACGAGGCTCGAACTCACGGACCGCGAGATCGTGACCTGAGCCGAAGTCGGACGCTTAACCGACTGAGCCACCCAGGCGCCCCTCTAAGTTTCTACTGCCCGCAGGTTGCTGGAGATCTCAATGATGCTAAATAATGAAACCTGAAGCCCACAGATTGTCCAGATTCTGCATTGCTCTCCCCTCTCCACCCTCAAGAAATCCAGGGCTTCCTTTGTCCTGCCATATCAGTGTTTTACCTTCCACGCTGGCCAGAGAGCTGCCCCTGCTGGGAGCCAGAAAGCTTTCTGAAGGAGGCAGCTGCCAAGGACAGGAGCACGCAGGTAGGGGTTAATGGAGACATAATTAAAAGTACCTACAAGTGCAAAATCAGAATAGCCCTGTGAGAAGTATAATTTGGAACAGGCCAGTAGAGACCAGATGTCATCTACAAAGCAAGGAGGTGTGGCATGATATACAAATGACAAGGTGTTTTTTTTTTTAATGTTTATTTTTGAGGCAGAGAGAGCATGAGCCGGGGAGGGGCAGAGAGAGAGAGAGAGAGAGAGAGAGAGAGAGAGAATCCAAAGCAAGCTCCAGGCTCTAAGCTGTCAGCACAGAGCCCGACACGGGGCTCAAACCCACGAATCGCAAGATCATGACCTGAGCTGAAGTCGGACGCTTAACTGACTGAGCCACCCAGGCGCTCCTAGAAATGCCAAGATTTTTAATATGAGCTCCATTTCTATTTCCCTATCTCCATGTGATTTCCTCCCTACTAGTCACAAGAAATTCAAAGAGGCACATGTGGTCTTCTCATCCCACTCCACGTACCTACTAAAATGGCAATGGGTGCTCAGTAATGTGTCCTAAATCTCCTAAAAGTGAAGGGCCAGTTTATCCTTTGCTTGAGCTGAAAAAAGTCAAATTTAACAAAAGTACAGTCATGCACATGTGGTCAATGTAGATAAGAGTGGCTCACGTTTGTATGTTTCTCTGGGGGGCCAAGAAGAACTGATAATACTTAATTGGCCACAGATTATGAAGCCCACGTTCATCAAATTAGACTGGAGGTAATTGCCCTTCAGATGTTGTTTTAGGCAGCTGTTCCGTTATTCACAAGCAAATCTGTGCCCTCAATTTATAATAATCCCTCGATGTCATGGTCTTTTGGCATAGCTAAATCCCACAACCTCGGAAGCCATCAACAGTTCTCTCTCAGGCCATCCCAACCTGCAAGAATAGTTTGGTGGGAAGAAAATCTTGGTTTTCAAGATGAAAGAATATTCCTTACATTTATGAAAACCTTTGAAATATACAGACTTCCTACCTAACACCAGCTAGCAAATAGCCTTGCTTGTTTCTATCTAAGCAAATGAACTGTTAAAAGCAGGAAAAAAAACCAAAACCATATCATAAGCTTCAAAATTTTCCAATTGTAGCTTCTTTGGGGAAAGAAACAAAGATTTATTCCCGAGTCCAGACCAAATGACATCACCCTGCCAGAGACACAGCGGCTGCCCCAGGGGCGGTCTCTAAACGTGCCCTCTCCCGTCTCCACCCCTGCAGCTTTCCCTCCCACTCCTCCCTTGCAGACAGGACATCTTCCATCCAGTTTGGACTGCCCACCGGTGTCTGGAGCAAGCTCTGCCACTCAGCTTATGTGATAATCTGAACCTCGCTTACCCAAACCAGGCCACCATGACCCAGGTCGAACTAACAATAACTCCTGACCCAGACCGCGGACTGGAACTCTTCCCGGTCTTCCCTGCCTTGAGCGGGGACTGATTCAGGCAACCGGGGTGATGCTGGGCCAGCGAGCAGTATTTCAGGAGGCCTCCCAGGTCTTGCAGAGGAGGAGGGGACAGAGACTGGGGGCCCCACATGTCAGGGCAGCTGGCCTTCTATTAGCCACAGACCTGAGCAGATGAAACGCTAACGTATCCAAGGTCATGTCAACCCTGGCGCACCACCCACCACCCCCTCACCCACTCAATAACACAGCATTCGCGTGTTCATTCCTTCCTTCCTTCTCTATTTAACGAGTCCCTGT
This sequence comes from Prionailurus bengalensis, assembly GCF_016509475.1. NCBI lineage: Eukaryota > Metazoa > Chordata > Mammalia > Carnivora > Felidae > Prionailurus > Prionailurus bengalensis. The sequence continues at coordinate 119,287,912 of NC_057348.1, forward strand.
ATAAATGTAGGCAGATACATCTCAAAATTGCAAATCTAGTAAAATTCTAGTTAGCATGAACCCACTGAAGTAGGAACTTCCATTAACTGGAACGATGGGGTTCCTTCATATAAGTGACGTTCAAGCCACACTGAACATACCAAGTTACTGATATTCTCTATCTAAAATTATCTCTCCCTCTTCTCTACCAGAAGAACTCAACTATATTTATACTGAAAAGATACAGATGTCATTTCCCTAGGAAGCCTTTTCCAACTCCTCCAGTCTTCTTAGAGGGCTTTCCAACTACATCTCCCACCACACCTTCCTTTACTCTCTCCTCAAACTACACTACCCTTTTCTCACCTCCTGCCTTCCATGTTAAGTTCCTTTCTGCCTCAGGGCCTTTGCATATGCAGTCTACTGTGTCAAAATGTTCCTGCTCATATTCCAACTCATGACTGACCCCAGCACCACAGCCCCTACTGCTCCCCACCCCTCATATCTCAGTTGAACCAGGAAAGCCATTCCTGAGCCCCACCATTCACCCTCATGGTCTCACATGCCTTTCCTTCCTCGGTTTATTGGAACTGTACTGTTAGAACTGCGATATTACTTGATTAAAGTCTATTTCCTCAGTAGACTCTAAGCTCCATATGAGTAGGGACCATGACTATTTTCATTTAGCACTGTGACCAGTGACTAGCACAGTGGCACACAGTAGGCATAGTAAGTATTAGCTGAATGAACAAGTGACCTTCTCTGTAGTACTTGTGTCCCTGAATTCCAACTGCCCCGTTTGAGTATTAGTCCCAACCTGGCCACTGCCAGCCACCCCAGAACCAAATCCTTTTCTACAATGTCTTTAAATGGACATTTATCCAGGGAAATGAACATTTATCCCTATCACCTACACCTTGTATGTCCACATCTAGGAACAATGGGGGCTAAAAACCAGGATCTTCAGACCCCAAGGTTGATGATCCTCGTGTATACTAAGGTCATGAAAAACGGGCCTTAGAATATAGCCGGGAGCACCTGGGTGGCTCAGCTGGTTAAGTGTCCGACTTTGGCTCAAGTCATCATCTCACGGTTCATGAGTTTGAGCCCCACATCGGGCTCTGTGCTGTTACTGTGGAGCCTGCTTAGGATTCTCTCTCTCCCTCCCCTGCTTGCACTCTCTCTCTCCCTCAAAATAAATAAATTAAAAAAAAGTTTTCTTAAAAAGAACATATACAAAAGAGGGTGCCTGGCTGGATCAGTCGGTACAGCAGGCAACTCTTGAACTCAGGGTTGTGAGTTCAAGCCCCATGTTGGGTGTAGAGCTTACATTGGAATATATATATATATATATATTTATATATATACACACACACACACACACATATATATATATATATATAAATTCAGTTTATATATATATGTATATATATTCAGTTTATATATATATTGTTTATATATGTATACATATATATTCAGTTTAGATATGTATATGTATATATATGTATATATATTCAGCTTATATATATATGTACATATACACGTATATATATGTGTGTGTATATATATGTGTATATATACACGTATATATATGTGTGTGTGTGTATACACACACACACACACACACACACACACATATATATTCAGTTGATGTCCCGGCTGTATTGACCACTGAGTAGGACACAAACAGGGCAGCTGGAGACAGCAATGTACCATGTGTAGCTTCTCGGTTAAGGGCTAAGTTGTGTCCCATCTCCCCACAAAGCTGTATGCTGAAGTCCTGGCCCCCCAGTACCTCAGAAGAGTGACTGTATTCAGAGACAGGGCCTTTAAAGAGGTGATTGCGTTAACTGAGGCCCTTAGGGTGGGCTGTAATCCCGTGTGGCTGGAGTCCTTATCTCAGAAGAGGCAACTGGGACACAGATACACACAAGGGCAGAGTGCGTGAAGACCCAGAAGGGAGGCGGCCCGCTGCAGGCCCAGGCGAGAGGCCTCCGAGGAAGCCAGCCCTGCGACACCTCGATGTGGTACCTCCAGCCTGCAGGACCGTGAGGAAATAACTGACTGCTGTTGAAGCCACCCAGTCTGTGGCACTTCGTTATGGCGGCCAGAGTACCCAGCCCAGTGCTCCAGCAGAGTTCTTGACAGAAAGGAAAGGAATGTTTGCCAAGTACCCACTGCCCGCCCCGCCCTTTGCAATCCAAGGTGCAAGGTCCCTGCTGCTGCTGTACCTCCTTCTTTATTTGACAAACGAGGACACTGAGGCAGAGTCACAGAGGCCGCCGAGCCATATTCTGACTCCAGGGCTATCTGCTTCCAAACTCCACATCCTGGTTTGCACTAGACCTTCAGATCCAAAAGACCAAAGTGGAGTAGTAAATCGGAAAGCAGGTTCTCTCTCATTTGCTTCGTTTAGCCCTTAGAAAACGGGCAAGATCACCATTTCAGCTAAGCTGGAGAGCCAGAGGCATCTGTATGCATCACCCAAATAAAGCGATTCAAATACTGTGAAACAGATGTGAATAGGAACTAATTTTGCTTTTCAACGAGCATTCTGAACAGATCAATACTACAAAATGCTAAACAGCAAAACGTCATTACAATTTAAATACACCTGCCCAGCTGATTGGTTCAAAGAGGCACTTAACAGTAGCTAAGAATGTATTTTCTCTTCCTAAGAGCGGGAGTCTATTATGTAAAATAAAGTCATGAAAATTTTAATTTCCCTGCATCAAGGACAGAACCTGGTGTAGCCCACAAACCAAGGAGAAACTGAGAGAAACAAAATGCAGCTGAATGCTTAATCAGCTGTCTGTCACTTTCTGAATAGTGACTAATATTCTAATTATTAGTCACCATACCGCGAAGGTGCAATTGGAAAACAGGGACGATTGCTCTAATTTTTTTTTGTTGTTGTTAACCCACAATTTGTGAGGCCTTCCGGAAAATATGATTTAAGTCCCTATCGTCTTATAAAGGAAAAGATGATTAACAGTTAACATTCAGTTCCCCCCACCCAGCGTCTAAAAAAAAAAAAATCTTTGAAGTTGTATTGACAGATATGACTAACAACTGTAATCACAGAAATAAATTTGGTAAAACGATAATTTATCTGTCACAATTTACTGAGAAAGAAAAAAAAAATGCCGCACAAGCAGCCAAATTGTGAAGTTAAATGAAAGCCAAGATAGAACCCAGTTTTTAATGAAATGTAGAGCATTATTAATTGGTCTCCTAGCAACGGCCAGGCTAAAATTACTTAACATGTCTGCTCAATCATATGCAAATATGAGCGTTATCCCTTAAATGTTGATTATAGTTGGTCTTTTCAGATGCAAATCCAATGTGTAAAGTGAATGTAAATGTTGACAATGCTGATACCCAAAAAAATACTGATTAACACCATTCTGGGTGCTCAGGAGAGTTGAGGATCTTCCCTTCCGAAGGGCTGCAGGGCTGGCTTGGGACACCATCTTCCCGCACCTGTACCTCACCGCTGCCCTCACACCAGCAGCCGTGTCAGAGAGGACAAAGAAAAACGAAAAGGGGCAGGGCCTTGCTGACTGGCGCTGCAGTGAGTTCTCATAAAGCTAAATGACGGATGCACGAGGTTTTTGGCTGACAGCTCAACTGCATGATGCAAGGGGCTTGCCCACCCGAGACCAAGCTTGGTCTCAAGTTTGGTTTGCACATAAAGCCAGACCTTGAGGGGACTCCGTCAGGGCTCAGGTAGTCAAATTCCCTTCAAAACTGCCAAATGAGACACTCTTCAACTATACTCGGGCCTTGTCCTGCTGTTCCAGAGCTGCTTGGGAACAGCCACGTTCCACTGGCAATACGTAGGGTGCTTTTAGGGGTCGAAAGTGTTTAGCCCAGTCATAGTCCCCATCGGGCTCCAAAGCCACCTTAATAACACATCACTACTACTCCAAGCTAAAGCAATGTGCTTGCCACACTTAACGCTTATTCATGCAACAAATATTTACTGCATAATTACAATTTGTCAGGCGATGATCTACGGGCTGGAGAGGCAGCAGTAAGAAAAAAACCCCTATCTTCACGTGTCTTAGCGTAGGGGAGAGACAAGTAAACCAAGAAACGTGTAAACGATAAAATTTCGGGTAGTGATTAAACAAACAAACAAAACAGGAGGAAAAAAAGTAGCCCAAGGAGGAGAAGGGGAAGGGTAGGGTGGGGTGGACCACAGCACAGAAGGCCTCTCGCAGGGTGACTTCTGCAGAGATTTAGAAGAAAAGGAAGAACCCAGGTCCAGGAGGGGAAAACAAGCCTGCACCCTGGGGCAGAAATGAGCTTGGAACACCCTGAAGGCCAGCGTGGTTACTGACAAGGAGCAGGAAGAGTGGAGGGGTGTGTGTGTGTGTGTGTGTGTGTGTGTGTGTGTGTGTGATGTGAAAAGTACAGCTCTGAGTTCCTAGACCACCTTCCCGCAAGACTGCATCCCTAAGCCCCAGCCCTACAGTATTTCACGGATGCCACCTGAGGGCTATACTTCAGGACTAAAAGATAGAGCATAAGCATAGGCAGGAGGAAAGAGGAGGGAGTCTATTCCAACCATATCTCATTTCACTTACTTATTCTGAGAGACAGAAAGAGAGCGCAAGCGGGGGCATGGCAGAGAGAAAGAACCCCAGGTAGGCCCCCCCACTGTCAGCACAGAGCCCCATGCGGGGCTCAAACCCAAGACCCAGGAGACCGTGACCTGAGCCGAAGTCAGATGCTTAACTGACTGAGCCACCACCCGGGTGCCCCTGTTCCCCCGAACTCTAAAGGTACTTTCCTCTCTAGGTCAAGGCTCAGTCCTCTCCAGACCCCTGAGAAATCGAGGCGCCAATTGGAAAGTACAACCTTGAACGGTTCTCCCTTAGAGGAAGTGAGCTGGATTTCTTCTGGCCGAAGCCCTCTACGTGCAAGCCTCTGAAGGTTGGGGACTAGGCGAACAGTTTACTCCAGACCCTAAACCGAGACTCCAGGATAGGCCAGACAACAGTCAGAAGCTCGGGACGTATATTCCAAGAAGTCCTGATGCTTGCTTAGATGGAGAGTTGACAAAGACCACAGAGACCGTTCCATACTAAGTGTAGGATCCCCAGACCAACCTTATGAGTGTGGGGCCTAGGGCTGGACAGATTCTTCTTCGAACACATCACCCTTTGGCCTGAGTCTGTGAAGGCTTTAAGAGTTAGTATTAAATGCAAATGACCTTAAGGGAAACTTAGATGTAGTCCACCTGGGAGTGGGCGGGGGGGCACTGAGTTTGGGGCACACAGACGCCCAGGTAAACGTGTGGCAGTGGGGTGGGGCTTAATCTGTCTGTCTGGCGGAGCACGGACCTGCTTTGGGAATGGTGACGACAGCCTGGCTTGCAGAGGGGCCACATGCTGGTCTGCGCGACACCACACTGCACCAGTCTTGCCTCGATTCATGTCAAACCTGAACGAGAAACATCACTAGTGCTGCGTTCGGCCCAGAGTCTAAACAGAAAACAACAGCGCTAAGCAGTTTAGTGTCATCAAAGTGGAGCTAAATGTCAAAGAGACAGAAACGTGGAGCCGGCCACTCAGTTAGACGAAGGACAGCCTTCTATAAGCAGCATCATCACCTCACAGCTCAAGGAAGCATAGTAAGGTCTGAGTTACAGATCAAACACATTGTACGGGCGACTGTCGTCCTGGCCACCGAGATGTTCCTTTTAGGCCGCTGGTTCCCGAAGCAGCCTCCACAGTTGGCCGGGCACTTGCCAGAAATGCAGAGTCACAGGCCTAGCCCCGTACTTACTGAATTAGCAATCTGGCAGTGAGCCCGGAAATCTGTTCTAACAAGCCCTCCAGGTGATTCCATGCCTGCAACATGCGAAAGGCAGTTTCCGAGCCCATTTCAGCAAGAAGGTATGTCTCTGAGTTTTATACTTAGCACCATCTTGCTATAAATTATTTCAACCAACAGGAAACCAAGGATAGCTGCCCTGCACCTTCGGCACGTGGCATGCAGTCAAAATAAACACACTAATTGTGTGAATTCCTGACACAGTGACTTTTTCCAAAGAATGCACCACTCGGAGCACAAGATGCTGATTTACTGATTTCTTAAGATAACCAATTTTTTCCGGCTGAGAGAGGAATGAAAAAAAAAAAAAGAGGGTTATTATTTAGGAAAGTCAAGTTTGGTGGAGCCTTTGGAGAGAAGCTTTGAGGATCACGGAGTTCTCGGATCGCACGCTTGTCTCCCTTTCCGGACCCACTCCCTCACAGTCAGGCCTCCCCACCCTAACAGGAGCTCCCTGGGGGGACGAGGGTCTCTGATTCACTATGAACACTACAAAAGCCCTTGCTGAATGAGGACTCCCTCTCATCGTTACGTCTTAGAATATTAAACCTTCTAGCGTTCCTGGCAATAAAAGGGATGTCACGCAGCAAACGTTTATCAAAAACACAATGCGATGAAAAGACAATCAAGGGGCGCCTGGGTGGCGCAGTCGGTTAAGCGTCCGACTTCAGCTCAGGTCACGATCTCGCGGTCAGTGAGTTCGAGCCCCGCGTCAGGCTCTGGGCTGATGGCTCAGAGCCTGAATGGAGCCTGTTTCCGATTCTGTGTCTCCCTCTCTCTCTGCCCCTCCCCCGTTCATGCTCTGTCTCTCTCTGTCCCAAAAATAAAATAAACGTTGAAAAAAAAGACAATCTAGAAGATATTTCAAATATAAGATAAATATACACGAGGAAACCTACAATCAGAAGGGTGCATCTCGAGTTTCATTGTGCAACAGAATCACTTGTGATGCCTGATAAAATCGGAGGCTTCTGGGACCCACTACCAAACACCTTGATTTATGTGAGTTGGGGCCCAGGGTTCTGCCTGTTGACTAAGCATGCCCAGGTGATTTTGATGCAGGGATCTGTATTTAAATTACTGACATGGTAACGTCTCCCATTTTCAAGGGGTATTAATAAGGGGAATGCGAAAGGGATTTTTTTTTTTTTAGGAAAATAAAGCAGTCCTACAACAAAAGGACTACAAGTTCCTTTTCTCTGTGTGTGTGTGCTAATGTCAGAAAACCGTAGTTGAGAAAAAGTTTGTACGAATCTTCCATTAATGTAACCTTTTAATAAGCAACTTTTTTTCCTGATTACAAAAGTTACACATGTTCTTTGTAAAAAAAAAAAATAAAATAAAAAAAGCAAAAGGGAGAAAGCAAAAATACCCACAACCCCACCTCTGAGATACCTTGGTACATTATATTCTTCCAGATAACTTGCTGGTTCTTTCTATGCACACACAGACACACACACACACACAAGAAGTGTGTGTGTGTGTCTATCTCTCTCTCTCTCTCTCTTTCTCTCTCTTTTTTAAAAAATAGTGAAATCAGGAGCACCTGGGTGGCTCAGTTGGTTAAGCATCTGACTTCAGCTCAGGTCATGATCTCGTGGTCTGTGAGTTCAAGCCCCGCTTTGGGCTCTGTGCTGACAGCTCAGAACCTGGAGCCTGTTTTAGATTCTGTGTCTCCCTCCCTTTCTTCCCCTTCCCCTTCCTCTCTCTCTCTCTCTCTCTCTCTCTCTCTCTCTCTCTCTCTCTCAAAAATAAATAAATATTAAAAAATTTTTTAAAAAGGGGGGGTTGCGCCTGGGTGGCTCAGTCGGTTGAGCATCAGACTTTGGCTCAGGTCATGATCTCATCATGGTTCACGAGTTCAAGCCCTGTATAGGGCCCTGTACTGACAGCTGAGAGCCTGGAGCCTACTTTAGATTCTGTGTCTCCCTCTCTCTCTGCCCCTCCCCTGTTCATACTCTCTCTCTCTCAAAAATAAACATTAAAAATTTTTTTAAAAAAGAATAGGGGTGCCTGGGTGGCTCAGTTGGTTAAGCATCTGACTTCAGCTCAGGTCACGATCTCGCGGTCTGTGAGTTCGAGCCCCGCGTCGGGCTCTGGGCTGACCGCTCAGAACCTGGAGCCTGTTTCAGATTCTGTGTCTCCCTCTCTCTCTGACCCTCCCCCGTTCATGATCTCCCTCTGTCTGAAAAATAAATAAACGTTAAAAAAAATAAAAATAAATAAATAAAAAACAGTGAAATCAGAGTTTATGTAGTTATTGTATCATGTTTTTTACATGTAACAACATTGTCAACATCTTTCTACCACGCCTTGATTCTCTTAGATATAAAATGACAGGATCTATAAATATTTTCTATTGGTTAGGAGTTTTTAAAAAAATCAAGATATTAAAAATCTGTCTATGTGACCAGTACATAAATATCCACAATGAACACATAAATACAAATATTTGTGTCATTTGTACAAGAATGCTAAAAATCTCATTATTGTTTTTATTTAAGTGAGTTAGCGTTAATAGAGTTTATTAGTAATTTTTATTAGCTCCTTAGCTCATTTTAACGAATGTGTACACATTGCTTACTTGAAGGCCTCCAGACATATATATGCAATATATTAACACAAGAAGTATTCACTTTAATGAAACTTATTAGACCAAGGTTTTTCTAATGAAATTCAAAGGGAGCCAAAAAGGCTCTACTGGGACAAAACTGAGATCCAAAAAATAAATAAATAAAACATTTTTAACTTGCCCGCAGAGTCATAAACTTTAATTCGATTCAACCCGGAAGTGGTCGAAACATAAATGGCATTTCACAGAATACACTCATCATAACGTGAAAGGTAAATTCTTGCGTGTTTCTGGGATAACACACATGAAGTTCTAAGGTAGTATGCCAATGTTACCCAGGGTCTAGTTGGGATCTAGCTCTCTGAAACAGTGCTTGCTCCCCATTTCTTAGCCTACGAACATACCCCTCAATCTCTTGAACACAAGAGATCGGACAGAATGCAAAATCTACGTGTGTTAAGCCAAAGAACAGGGAATAATTTAACCTCTTACCATCTGGCCTGAGAACTGCTTTACAACTGAATGAGATCCAAGGGTCCCTTACTATCTATGATCATGAAAAATCCAAGTGATATGTTCTTCATGAATAACTGTTCTCTGAGAGTGATGGGCATGGTCCTGCCTGAGGTATATCATCACCACTGCTTGGAGAGCTTTCTAGAAACAAAGACTCCCAGACCTCTCATCAGAGATTCTGGCTGAGTTTTTTTTTTTTTTTTTTTTTTTTTAATTTTTTTTTTGAATGTTTATTTATTTTGGGACAGAGAGAGACAGAGCATGAATGGGGGAGGGGCAGAGAGAGAGGGAGACACAGAATCGGAAGCAGGCTCCAGGCTCCGAGCCATCAGCCCAGAGCCTGACACGGGGCTCGAACTCACGGAACGCGAGATCGTGACCTGGCTGAAGTCGGACGCTTAACCGACTGCGCCACCCAGGCGCCCCCTGGCTGAGTTTTTAATATAACCACACATGAAGGTCTGAGATGCCCTGACCTGTCACAGTGGTTTCTAAGCCAATTATTCTTAACATTAAAAAGCGTTCATTAGTTTTCATAAGTCTGGGAACTCTAAGTACAAAATGACTGAGCTGCAGGTTGGTGACTCGTGTGGTCACAAGGATAGAAGGCTCTCAAAACTGTACTCCATCACTGCAACAAAAACCAATCAAGCTAAATAACTACCTGAAGGGGCGCCTGGGTGGCTCAGTCAGTTAAGCGTCTGAGTCTTGATTTCCACTTAGGTCATGATCTCATGGTCGTGGGATTGAGCCACCTGTCGGGTTCTATGCTGACAGTGCAGAGTCTGCTTGGAACTCTCTCTCTCTCTCTCTCTCTCTCTCTCTCTCTCTCTCTCTCCCTGCTCCTCCCCTGCTTGTGCTCTCTTTGTCCCTCTCTCAAAAAGTAAATAAACTTTTTTTGTTGTGGTTTTTAATTTCTAAATGACTACCTGAGGGTCCACAATGAACTAACTTTCCCCCTTGGTACCCGAGGTTAGGGAAACAGCAAAAGATTGCCAATCTCCTTCTAAAACATTTTTTTTATTTTACCACAACCTCCTCTCCTTACATAAATAATCTCACAACATACACTAGAAGATTAGAAAATGTTTAAATAGCCTCAAAATCCTAATTATCATCTCTTTTCCTATTAACAACCAAAGGGGGGGCGCCTGGGTGGCGCAGTCGGTTAAGCGTCCGACTTCAGCCAGGTCACGATCTCGCGGTCCGGGAGTTCGAGCCCCGCCTCGGGCTCTGGGCTGATGGCTCGGAGCCTGGAGCCTGTTTCTGATGCTGTGTCTCCCTCTCTCTCTCTGCCCCTCCCCCGTTCATGCTCTGTCTCTCTCTGTCCCAAAAATAAATAAACGTTGAAAAAAAAAAATTTTTTAAAAACAAGCAAAAGGGGCAGATACTTGGCCCCTACAGCCTGCTCTTTGCACATGCTGATAAAGCTCTGGACACAGCATTCTTTTATTCATTCAACAAATGACCAAAATAAGCCTTTCTCCGCACCAACCACAGACCTGCAGAGCTTACCCCAGAGCGCTCTCCTGCAATCTGCCTAGAGTTCTACCACCGTTCCTTTAGAGAGTCAAATATTGCCTGATTTTTCTAACCTCTGGCTTGGAAAACTGGGCGGTCGCCTTGCCACGGGCATTCTTTCTCCAGAGTTTTTCCTCTTCTGTGGGAAAAGCAAACGCACAGCTCTCTCAGTTTACTGCTGTTCTGCGTGAGGCTCGAAATCCAATGGGATTAAAAAAAAAAAAAAAAGATCAACACACAAGCCTTCCAATTACGTGTAGAAAAGTCTCACCTGGAACATACGGGTCAGAGGCTGACCACATAAAATACTGATTAAAACAAAACGCTCTTTGATCATACTGGCCCCATGATCAGATGTTTCTTGGCTAAAACGTTTCTTAGTGGAAATCCCAAGGAGAGTATCATTATATGTCATTTTCCTACTATAACTGATGAAATGGAATGTAATAAGTGCTCATTTTGAAAACATGTGAGTTATTGGTCACTTGATTACCATTAGAGAATACGAATTAGGGTAAACAGTATGTGGCAGTCTTGGCCTGAAAGACAGTCAGCAACGAATTCATCAGGGAGACAGAGAATCAGCAAGGCTCAGCTAATTTGTAATATGGACCGCAACATGAAATCGAGCTGTGTTCCAGAACCAGAACTCATCAACGGTGCAATGGGAGAGTAGAGAGCAGAGACCATTTTGCTTACAAGCTGGAACACTTACAGGCACAAAGCTCAGGATACTCCTAGCTTAGGGGAAACCAAGCCTGTCCGTAAAGCTTTCAAAGGAGTCAGCTGCAAGGATGAGGAAAGATTCTTCAGGGTGGTAAGCAGAGGATTAACCAGAAGTCATAAAGTGAAATTATCGCAAACGCGATTTGAGCTACACGTAAGGAAGCAATTTCCAGCCATAATTTTAATTAGGAGCACAGAATGATCTTCTGTGTAATGATGGCCCTTCATCATTACCATTATTCAGAATTACCCTGCCTCCATAGGCATAAACATAGTGTGGAAATGAAACATAGATGGGGAAGAAAGGTCAACCATGATCAATTTTTTTAATCCTCCAACTGCAGGTGCAATTTTCCACATAAAATACCCGAATACAGGTAGCTCTCCATTTAGATTCAATTTACAAACAGTAAGTCCAGAGAGCCGCTACTCTCTCCCACCCTCAACCCCAACCCATCTCTGGTCCTTCACACTACACCCAAATATGGAACTTTCTGCTGCTGCTGCTGCACAAGAATCTTCACAGATGTACATGGAACGCTCGAGAGAATCTATAAGCGGAGGAAAGGGAGAATCCATAAAAAGCAGACCCCACTTTAACCACAGAGGCCAACCCCCAAGCAAGGAAGGCTGGGTCTCCTCTGCCCAAAAAACACCATACTCCAAACCTCTCATAGGGTTCACCCACCTTTAGTTTACCATTTAGTTAGTAAAATGGGAAATTCGTTTGGCTTCGCCCTTTGAGAAATACAAATGATGTTATAAGCAGGCCAGACCTTGTCAGGTATTCGCACCACGAGGCAGAGGTGTTGTCCTACGGCCGGCTGTAACTGGCCGCCTTGAAGAGACGCGAGTTTTGAATGGGAATGGTTAAAAGGGGAAGAAAGGTAAAATTAAGTTTGGTAAATGAAGTCCTATAGGGATATAGCAGGGAAAGGGCGCCACAGTGGGGAAATAAAACTAAAGAACCATAAAAACACCTGCTGCCCAGATAAAGGGATACAAAGAGAGAAGATGACAATGTACAAGTTGTGTTTCCTTTTTCAAATCCACCAGGAGGACCCAAGAAAGAAATAGAAAAAAAAAATTCCCCCCCCTTTTTCCTTACCAGCAGCAACTTGCTTTCAGGACCCAGAATTCAACCTAGCATTGCGCCTTCTGTATTACAGGCACTGGGTAAACATCACACAAATGTATGGATGATACTCCCACCGCTACTGAAAATGAAGCAAGCGAACTATGAGCTAGCCTGTCGGCAAGCGACAGGTTTCCTAAGCGAAAACCAGGTAAGTTGGCGAGAGGGAGACTAATGTGTTCCTTATCCAGTAACATCATCGATTGCTTCTGAGAGATGCCGACTATCTGAAACACAAACCTGCATGTGATAGGGCACGCACACAGAGACACAGGTGCGAGTGAAAACTGAACAGGAAAGTTCTAGTCCCGGTGCTTGTGCTCCCTCAAACCGGAGAGCCCTTTCTCCTCGCCAGGCTTTGTACCTGACAACAGAACTGGGTTGCTACCACAAACATTAACTAAAAGGCAGATGTGAGACAGAGCTTGCATCGTGCGGCACGAAACCTACTGTTTAAGACACAGGGGCTGCTATACACGTTAGGAGTTTTACAATTGTTCTTATGTCAGTTAATTGCCTCGAAGAGCAAACAGCACCCTGCCATGTGCTCATAACTACATGTGCTTTGGCTATTTTCATAAGGGCTGGTTTGGATTTACAGCAAAATAACTTTACTCAGGCCTTTCTGCCAAAATCTTACCTGATGAACGCCCCCCGCACGTGGACATCTGGGGACGGCATTCTGAGGCACTGCTCCCAAAGAACAGGGAGGAGGTGTTTTGGAGGGCAAAAGCGAGCTTCAAAAGGAGCAACTGCTTTTTAAGTCTGATCAGTAGTGAAGAGCGGGAACTGTAAAATGCCTCTTCAAAACTCACGGCAGGGGTGAGGCGAGGTTTACAGCAACACCAGGAACAAAACACTTATAAACAAGCTGGTGGTATTCTGGCTAGGTAGGTGGCACGGGCATAAAACTCTGTTTGTATCTACGTATCTAGGTAGAAGTCGGTTATCAACAGATTCATCTCCAGTCCTCTTCCTGCATGAACGTCTTGTGCTATTGTACTGCCTCTCTTTTTTTTAAAAAAAATTTTTTTTTTTTAATTTTTTTTTCAACGTTTATTTATTTTTGGGACAGAGAGAGACAGAGCATGAACGGGGGAGGGGCAGAGAGAGAGGGAGACACAGAATCGGAAACAGGCTCCAGGCTCTGGGCCATCATCAGCCCAGAGCCCGACGCGGGGCTCGAACTCCCGGACCGTGAGATCGTGACCTGGCTGAAGTCGGACGCTCAACCGACTGCGCCACCCAGGCGCCCCCCAAATTTTTTTTTTTAAGGAAAGATTTTGAAGAGGCATTTCTTCAATGTTTATTTATTTTTGGGACAGAGAGAGACAGAGCATGAACGGGGGAGGGGCAGAGAGAGAGGGAGACAGAATCGGAAACAGGCTCCAGGCTCTGAGCCATCAGCCCAGAGCCCGACGCGGGGCTCGAACTCACAGACTGCGAGATCGTGACCTGGCTGAAGTCGGATGCTTAACCGACTGCGCCACCCAGGCGCCCCTAAAAAAAATTTTTTTTAACGTTTATTTATTTTTGAGACAGAGAGAGACAGAGCATGAACGGGGGAGGGGCAGAGAGAGGGAGACATAGAATCGGAAGCAGGCTCCAGGCTCTGAGCCGTCAGCCCCGAGCCCGACGTGGGGCTCGAACTCACGGACCGCGAGATCGTGACCTGAGCTGAAGTCGGACGCTTAACCGACTGAGCCACCCAGGCGCCCCTGTACTGCCTCTCTTATTTGAAGCAACACCATGCAGTGACGTTTCTCCAAGCTGCTGAGATTGGCACCTGTACAAATACCTGTTTTCCATTCTCCCGGTTTCGCCTCGGGAAAAATAGTCACTTTTCCAAAATGGCTGGGGTAGCACTGCCAACCTATAATGCTGCCATGGAATCCAAAAGCCTAACACCAACAGTGATCACAACCGTGTCAGGGCCCGAGTGTTGCAAGTTCCCTACGGGCGGGTACCGCGCTGGGCCTCCTGCATTTATTACCTCGCCTAACCCTTCCAGCTCCGTGAAGAAGGCGTATCTTCTGACTTTACAGGTGAAGAAACTGGGGCACAGCAAATTACTTAGAGGTAATACCACTAACAATACATGGCTGAACTGGGATTCAAACCCAGCTTTCCGAACTCTAAACCCAAGCCCTTATCCACCATTCTACACTTTTTCCTGTTCTTGTGATCTCTTAAATGGGAAGTCGGCCTCCCTTGAGAAGGAAAACCAAAAGAAAAGACATCATCTGGATACAGACAAGGATCTGACCTGTGTTCTCCAGCAAGGAGGAGTCTGGAAACGGTAGTGTGTTTAGAATCAAGACAGAATCAAGACAACACCGTCGGTTGAGGAAGGGTAGGCTGTGTACCCTAAGCAGGCAGTCGACCTGTGGTATGAATGGGCAGCTGAAATGCACCAGTGCTTATGCCGGCCGTGTCAACCCATGTCAGAATTTGAGGCCTGGGTGGCTCAGTCGGTTAAGCATCCGACTTCGGCTCAGGTCACGATCTCACGGTTCGCGGGTTCAAGCCCCGCGTCGGGCTCTGTGCTGACAGCTCAGGGCCACGAGGCTGCTTGGGATTCTGTGTCTCCTTCTCTCTCTGCCCCTCCCTCACTTATGCTCTCTGTCTGTCTCTCAAAAATAAAATAAAATGTTAAAATACCATATGATCAGACCAATGCTGACATAAGCATGAATTGTGCAGGACCAGGGGTCTTCTGGGTGAGGAGGACAGAGGGACTGCCAGGAAGGCCTCACCTGAGGCGTTAAATCATGAGATAAGCCATGAGGGAGCCGACAGAATGAAGCCTGAGAGCGGGAGGGCCACAGGGTAGGACGGGCCGTCCCCCTCAAGTCTGCAGGAGATGAGGCCAGAAGCCAGAAAGTAACAATGGCCAATGCCGCAGGCTTACCCTGTGCAAAAGCACTTTGCTGTCAAACAGCCCTATAAGCTAGCATCCTGATGCCACCTTACCAGTGCGGCAGCCGAGGCACAGAAAAGGGCAGTGACTGGCACTAAGCAGCTCAGCAAAGCAGTGGGGCTGGGGCTGAAACTCAGGACGTCCCATCCCAAAGTCCACAGCGGGACCCTGTGCTGCAGGGCCTCACAGGGAAATGATGCGACGGAAAACCACTCTTCCAGCTATATGAAAAGTAGGGGAGAAGGGGCAGGCCAGAGGCACAAGGCCGATCGACACCAAGATGCAGCACGTTCTGCGCAGCCAAACGCCTCCACCTCATTGGCATCTCCTCTGTCCTGCTGCCAATTGCCCGCCACAAACCTGTGGCGCTGCAAAAGAAGACGGTGAAATCTACTTGGGGAAACTGATCTGCAGCAAACCGGAAATCCCTTTCCCCACTACTGTGAGGTCCTCGATAGCATTTATCACAAGCATCGGGAATCCTTCTTTGCACGTCTTCTTCTTCCCTTGAACTTGGTAAGCTCTAGATGAATTATGCAGAACTCGTCTTGGGGTGTCCCCAGGATGCAGAGGGCAATGCTTTCTGGATGGTGTCCTCCCTCCCCATCTCCGCCACTGCGCTTTCCCAACAGCCATCGCATGAGTGGTATCTACAGTGGAGCCAGGAGCTCAGGATGGCCACCTTGGATCCCTTTTAGACCATCTGGCAAGTGGGAGGGACTTGGTGACAAGCAAGTGAATACTGTGTCGGTACTCTGGAAATGAAGAGAAACTGAGTACCCAGAGGATACGCTTATTGGGACTTAACAACATATTGAGCACTCTTCCAAGAACTTCACATGTATCAACTCACTTAATCGCCATGACAACCCTATAGGGTAGATTCAATTATCACCCATTCTCTTGATAGGGAGACGGAGGCATAGGCAGGTTACGCAGCTTGCCCAAGGCCACACGGTAAATAAGTGGTGGAACCAAGACGCCATTCTATGTGATCTCACGCAGAGCCCAGAGACTTAACAACTATCCTCTACCAACCACCTCTCAAGAGGAAAACGAAAGAGAGGAGATCCATATTCCAGAACCATACCTACTTCATATCACAGAGCAAGCAGACGTGGCCTCTCCGTAGGGCGTACGTGTTTACTAACAGGAGAGAGTGAAACACAGAACGGCATCCGTTTTCAAAGTCCCGATGCTGATAAGAAGTCCCAATGGAAACAGAGCCAGAAGCTACTCTCTTTTCTACAGCTCTGTGAACAGACACAGCCAACTCAGAAAAGCACAGAGAACAAGCTCATAATGGCCTAAATATAAAAGCAGAGCTTCAAATCCAACCTACTATTAATTAATTTATGTATTGCCACTAGGGAGGAGGCAGTTAGTATTAAGTTAGATTAAATTATGGAGAAGCTTCAGCATTGCTGTGACTATTTCAACAGTAATTATTAAGTTGCTATGCCTTCCCTCCCTAATAAAAACCCCTTTATTCTCATTCTCAGAATGCTTTACCATTCACCTGTCGCCAGCTTCTTTTGACAGGCATGACAAGCTTTCAGATTAGACTAAAGACACTTCTCTAAAGGGAACAAGGAAATCTGATTTGTAAATCCTAGTAGGCCTCTGATCCGAACTTGGTCTCCGAAGGGTATTTGTCTCCAGTTCTCTCCAAAGGGTCCTGGGTCTCCCTGCTGTGCCAAAGGTACACTGGCCAAGACCGTCAGGCCCTGAGGGGACTGTGGACGTCGGGAACAGGGACAGGGGCACTGAATTAGCAGTCCAAAGACCTGGGCTCACTCCTTAGGGGCTCTGTGACTCTGCCCTCCATCTGTCTATCTATAAAAGAGAGGCACCTATACTGCCTCCCAGAGTCGGCAGGAGGCTCAAAGACTATACGAGTGTGAATCAATGAATCGATAACTAATTAGTTGGCTAGTTCATTGACTAGTTCATTAGTTAACTGACTGATCAATTAGGTCCCAGCAAACCTAAAGTGGAAGGGCTGAGTTACTAGTCCATGGCCCAGCCCTGAGGACCTCTGGTCCTCATACTCCTGCTCCACTATCAGAGGCCAATTCCCGACCGCCTAGAGCGACACCTCAACCTGGTTCATGTTTCTGCCACAAAACGCCGCTTTTGCTTGTCCCTGTCAGCATCTGAGGACATGAAGGGCCATCGGCCTGTCCCTGAAGTGGCCAAACCTTTCAAAGAAAAGACCAAAGGAAGTTCTGAGCAAGGGCTCACTCCTTCCCCAGCACTTGCTAGAGGACCAGAGAATATTTAGGGATCACTCTTCCTGTTGCCCCACACTCAGTTATTCATTCATCCAGTGTCTTTGCTGAGGGCCTACTATGTGACTAGGCCCCGGCCATAAGGATGAAGACAGCACCCTGCCCTCAGGGAGCTCAGTATGGCCGCGGAGGGGCACAGAGAGCGTGCTGGCCGTGGTGGAGGGAGACAGAGGCCACAGTTCTTCCAGGAAAGGGAAGGAGGTGGGTAGCAAGACCAGGAAAAGTTGAAGGGCTCCCATAAAGACCAAGCGAGGTCACTATAAACCCTAGTCGCCCAGGAAACACAGAGAGCAATGTGCTGAGGTGTCAAAATAGACGAACTCTAACACAGATAAAAATATTATTACACATTTATATTATTTATAGTATTTTTTACACATATTACACATATTACAGCATATTACACAATTTATATTATTACAGCATTTTTACTGCAGCCTAGGAAACCCAGGCCTGTCTCCCCTCACCCCAAACGCCAGCGAGAGTCTGACGTGTGGCTCTGAGGGGAGGAGAGACCGTGCATGCCTTTAAAAAGTTCTACAGGGGCGCCTGGGTGGCGCAGTCGGTTAGGCGTCCGACTTCAGCCAGGTCACGATCTCGCGGTCCGTGAGTTCGAGCTCCGCGTCGGGCTCTGGGCTGATGGCTCGGAGCCTGGAGCCTGTTTCCGATTCTGTGTCTCCCTCTCTCTCTGCCGCTCCCCCGTTCATGCTCTGCCTCTCTCTGTCCCAAAAATAAATATACGTTGAAAAAAAAAAATTAAAAAAAAAAAGTTCTACAGGTGATTTCACTACCCAACCCCCAATGGATTCTGTTGGTTCTTCCAATATTTTTGGAAGTACACACAAACAATAACAGTTCTACAACACGCCAAATTAACACAGAGGTGATCTGGCAACACCTACGTGGGGACTGGTGGGAAGAAAAAATCCCTTTGCTTTCTTCATGTTACATTATTATGATAAGAATAATTCTTATATTTTAAGATTATATGACATAAGAGACCCTACAGTGTTATGATTACTACATTACATTATTATGATAAGATGCTAGGGAAGATATTAAACAGTGGATTTTTATAAATATTCCGAAATACAGTCTTTTGAAACCGCTGAATTCAAGAGGTTTACAAAGGGAGCCATACAAGTGAGGTTCAAATATAATTTGAACTGTTACAACTTTCTGAATGGTTGTAGGAAATATTAAATGTTTTACCACAGTAAGAACTTTATAGCCACGAATATGCGGTAGCACATGTGAAACCCATTCCCAGCACGTAGTTTTAGGAAGCTCTCAGTTAGGTTATGTTATCCCAGCTTCTAATTTGAGGTGGAACAAAAATTCACAGGCTTAGAAGATGCAGCCACAGCCTGTATCCCGTTCCACTGAAATCCCAAGCCAAATGTTAAATAGAAAGTTGATCTAGACACAACTCGGAGACACGTGACTTCGAGAAAGTTTAAGTTAACAGACAAGATGAACAAGCAGCTCCCACAGAGGCTGACAACCAGAAAAGAAGCTTTAAGAAAAGAATTTTTTAAAGGCTCAGCTTTCTGAGCTGTGGAGGTGGAGTCAAAGAACTTGCCCTATGTTCTTTAGGTACACAGGGATGGAATGCCAGAAAATTCCTGTAAGGTGTTGGTAAGAGGCCAACACGACTCAAAGCAGGCCAGTTTCCTAAGTAAAAAGGCTGTATTTAGAGTAATGTCAAGTTAATTCCAACAAGACTCTCTGTTTAACTTTTATGTTGTTATACTATCTGCAGTCCCAAGATCAAACTAGACTTTCTCAACAAAGCATGCCTTAAGAACTGGAGGCTTCATTATAATTAGACACAGACCAGGCTTTGCTGTTCCTTGCTTGGAAAGTCCCTCCCAATACTTGTGTGTGTTGCTCACTCATCCATATCCTTCAAGTTCCAGTTCAAGGGCTGTCTACTTCCCTGGCTAAGCCTTCCCTGACTCCCTCAGGTACGGCTTCTTCCTGTTACACCTTGAACACACACACCTTCCTTAGAGCAAATGTCTCACTGAATTGTAAGTTTTGGCCAGCGTGTCTGTCTCCCCGTTACAGGTAGAGACCACATCCTTTGGTGATGATATTCCACTGACCACACAGTACTAGGTGTATAATATGCTTAGTTACTTACTGAAGGAACTAAAAAACGGATGAACTCTTTCTTCTACCCTCTAACAATCACTAAAGTAGCTCTCTGCATCAAGGAGAAGAAACATGACTTATGTCCAGTCTTGGGAACTGCAGACAGATCCTTTAAGTACAAGGAGAAAAATGATACTGTCCATAAAAGGAAACTACTATGGTATATTCTCATCAATGAAGCCAGAGTGGCCCTTTAAAAACATAAGCCAGGTCTTATTATTTTATTTTATTTTATTTAAAAAAAGTTTTTTTTTCAACAGACAGAGAGAGACAGAGCATGAACGGGGGAGGGTCAGAGAGAGAGGGAGACACAGAATCGGAAACAGGCTCCAGGCTCCGAGCCATCAGCCCAGAGCCCGACGCGACGCGGGGCTCGAACTCACGGACCGCGAGATCGTGACCTGGCTGAAGTCGGACGCTTAACCGACTGCGCCACCCAGGCGCCCCTGGGTCTTATTATTTTATTATCTGCCTTTCCTACTAAAATGTACCCTCCGGAAGGGCAGAGTCAATTTCATTCACTGCCGAATCCCCCCGGGACCTAAAAAAAGTACCTGGAGAAGGTGCTCTGTAAAAGAAAATTATTGAATGAAGGAATGAATAAATACATGAACAAATAAACCTCTGAAGAAAAACTTGCTGGGTGGGAGGACTAGGAGAAGGGAAAGAACTTGGAACAGATTCTGCACTGCTAAGCATGTTTACAAATTGCTTTATAATCACTAATTAGCTTTTCTAAACCACATCCCCTCGGATGCAGGCAGTCCTCTCCTCCCAATTTGAAGATAAGGGAATCCAAACCCAAGGTCACACGGCAAATCAGCTTCAAGTTCCATGCTTAGCCCCTAGCTGGTAATAAGAACAAGATTAAAGATACTGCTGATTTGTAAAAGGCTGAAATATTAGAGGAAATAAAACAGCTGAAGGCATGGGACCAAGAACGATTTGCACATATTCTCAGCACACTGCATCAAAAGAAAAACAGACTGTTCTGTCTGGAATCGTAAGTTCTCAGTGTGTGTGCACTGCATTATTCAGTCATCAATTTCCACGGCCCTGAGAGGCAGACATTTGCAGGAAACAATGGGAGCTGCAGTTTTGCTCCCGAGTCTCAGGCCCAGGCTGCCAATCAGCAGTGACACCACTCTGTCACCGGGTGTCTGGGGCTCGCTCTCACCAGGGCCTGCACAAGCTCTTTACAGAGGATGGACAGGAAGGAGAGAGGAGAATAAAACACCTACTTCAAAAGGAAAGAAAGAAAGAAAGAAAGAAAGAAAGAAAGAAAGAAAGAAAGAAAGAAAGAAAGAGAAAAAGAAGAAAAGCATTAAATCAAACAGTAGGATAACATCAAAAATAAATATAATCACAGTTGAATCACAGTATAATCATCTAGCAGCGAATACGCTCATTTATATGACAAATGAGACTCTAAACTATACCCCCACCCCCAATAAAGGAAAATGGACAGATGGATAAAGAGTCCTAATCTATTTCAGGGTTTTTTTTTCATCGAAATCAAATTTACTAAAAAATTACACTTGCTTTCCCAGCGCTATTACTCAATTCCAAGAAGGGAGAGTAAAATATAAATTCTGATAAAACCTACAAATTAATTTTGGTTGGTCTTTTTCAGTTTCCTTTTTATTTAGCTTGGGAAATGAGACCAACCTCCTGTCTTCTTCTTCTTTTTGTTTTTTTTAAACATTTATTTATTATTGAGAGACAGAGAGAGACAGAGAACGAGCAGGGGAGGGGCAGAGAGAGGGGGAGACACAGTATCTGAAACAGGCTCCAGGCTCCAGGCTCTCTCCCCAGAGCCCAACGCGGGGCTCGAACTCACGAGCAGTGAGATCATGACGTGAGCCGATGTCGGATGCTTAACCGACTGAGCCACCCAGGCGCCCCTAACCTCCTGTCTTCTGATTTAAAAATTATTTTCCACTGTAACACACAAACACACCCAATACTGCAAGAAGGACAGCGGCCATCGTGAGTCTGCGCTGCTGGGTGGGGAATGAAGGAACCAAGAGAGCCCCCATTGTTAATCTTCTTTAAGCCTTGTCCACGTTTCCAGCAAGTAGAAAGACCAAGGAAAAGGTAACGAAAATGTTGATGGCACTGTAAAGTCTCGGAGGCAAGCTTCAAGTGCACAATCTTTGCTTCTCCAGATGCCGAAGGTCTGACACTACGAGGTCACGCTTCCCAAAATACTGAAAGCACACACTGGAACACATGTTGAGAAGGAGACAAGGAAAACCCAAAGCTGAGGATAAATCATATCCTGACCCCGCAGCTTAATCACTCACTTAAAACTCATCCTTCAGTAATGTCAGATGAAGCATTTTAGCCATTTTAGCACAGAGGGTTCTTGTAGACACCCAAGAAACATACTGAAAACGGTTTGGTAATAATTCATCTTCAGAGGAGCACAAAAAGTGAACTGAAGCTCTCTCCATATTAACCTTTTAAAACAGCTTTATCGAGGGAGAATGTGTACAAAATAGGGGCTCCTGGGTGGCTCAGTCTGTTGAGCGTCTGACTTCGGCTCAGGTCACGATCTCACATTTTGTGGGTTCGAGCCCCGCGTCAGGCTCCATGCTGACAGCTCAGAGCCTGGAGCCTGCTTCGGATTCTGTGTCTCCCTCTCTCTCTCTCTGCCCCTCCTGGCTCACACTCCCTCTCCCTCTCCCTCTCCCTCTCTCTCAAATAAATAAACATTAAAAAAAAAATTTTTTTTAAGAATTTGTACAAAATAAAAATCATCCATTTTTAAGTGTGCAGTTTGATGATTTGAGGCAAATATATACAGTTCTGTAACGACTACAATAAAGAAAGAGAACATTTGCATGGCCCCAAAAAAGCTCCCTGGTGCCTATTTTGTAGTCAAGCCCGCCCCCTCCCTGCCTCCCAGGCCCCAGGCAATCACTGATCCGTCTTCTGCCCCTGGAGTTTTGCCTTTTCTAGAACGTTTTATACATAGAATCACACAGTATAAGCCCGTGTCTGGTCTGGCTTTTTTCATGCAGCCTGATGGTTTTGAGCTGCAGGCATGCTGCAGTGTGGATCATCAGTCTGTTCCTTTTTATTGCTGAGGAGTATTCTGTTTCTTCCTGTCACTCGTACATTCTTCCTAGAAGCCCCAAGAGAAACCCTGTGCTAACACTCCAAAAGCTATTTCTTCACTTTCCTTGATTTTGTCCTCCAAAGAAATGTCAAGATGGCTTTGGTCGGTCACTTGACTCCTCTCCAGAGGGCCATGTGGGCAAGTCAACAAGAATTTAAGCAAAGAGCTGGAATTGACTACATAAGCCGAGGAAAAGTAGCCAGAAGATGAGAAGTCAACATTCTGATGAAATCTCTTATCTCTTAAAGATTAGACCAACACTAAGTTAGAGAAGGCCATTCCCCCACTTATCGATTGATCAGTATTTCTCCATTGTAGGGAATACTGACTCCCCTGACGGACGGCCACCTGTCCGCTGTGAGGGTACCCAAGTTATCCCCAGGGTACTTGACGCAGGATATTCAGGTGTTTTGCATGAGTGAATTTTCAGATAACTGAAATTTATCTTATTAAGTGCCGTTAAGTACTAATTAAATACTAAAAAGGCACTAATTCCATGCCTTATTAAACAGAGCCTACCGAACATAATTAAACGTTTACTTGATGATGCAAAATCATCATTACATACAGTCTGACTGCTGTGCTGAGCTCTTAAACAGAGATGTTCTCAGGGGTTACCAAGTTCGCAGACTTGTGTCTTCCTATTTGAAATGACCGCAAGACCATTGTCTTTTTTTTTTTTAAGTTTATTCATTTATTTATTTAGAGAGAGACATGGAAGGGGCAGAGAGAGGGGAGGAGAGAGAGAGAATCCCAAGCGGGTTCACACTGTCAGCACAGAGCCTGACGTGGGGCTTGAACTCACACACCATGAGACCATGGAGCCAAAACCAAGAGTCAGACACTTAACCAACTCGGGAGCCACCCAGGCACCCTGACAGTTGTCATTTTTAAAAAGAAGTTCCCAGGGCGCCTGGGTGGCTCAGCCGGATAAGCATCCAACTTTGGCTCAGGTCATGATCTCATGGTTCATGAGTTCAAGCCCCACTTCAGGCTCTATGCAGACAGCTCAGAGCCTGGAGTTTCCTTTGGATTCTGTGTGTGTCTCTACCTCCGTGCCCTCCCCCACTCATGCTCTCTCTCTCTCTCTCTCTCTCTCTCTCAAAAACAAATAAACATTAAAAAAAATATTATTTTTCCAATAATATTACTGGGCACTCTTGATACTATGTCTTGCCGCTAACCTACTCTTATTTTCCCTTAAAAATTAATCATAACACATTTGCATGATTCAGAGGTTTAGAGTGTAAGTATCCAAATACCCTGCAACTTAGGAACTGTTCACAATTGATATATGTCTTTCAGATCATTTTTCCTCTACTAGTAATATATATATATAATATATATGTATATATACATCATATATATGTGCATATATCATATATATGTATATATACATCATATATATGTGCATATATCATATATATGTATATATACATCCTATATATGTGCATATATCATATATATGTATATATACATCATATATATGTATATATACATCATATATATGTATATATATCATATATATCATATATATCATGTATATATATCATATATATCATATATATCATATATATCATGTATATATATCATATATATCATATATATCATATATATATATATACACACACACACACACACACACACACATATATATATATATCATAAAAAGTTTGGCTACCTTCCAAGGCAGTTGAAAAATAGAGAAGAGAAATCATTCACCATCTACTATCTTAAACAGTCTTCACAATCTGGTGAATTTCCTTCTTTTCTTTCTTCCTGTGGAACTCGTTTTTCCCAACTTTTTGGAAGGACCTATGTAACTTGGAATGCCACTTTTATAATCACAGCTTATCAAATGTATTTCTTTAATTTGTAACCACCACTTTTTACAGGCTGCATTGTAGAACAATTGAGTGTACGAGCTATAGAACCAATCCTATCTCGTTACTCATTTAGGATATTTCCAATTCCCTGCTACCATGCTCTCTTCAGAGAACATTTTATGCATTAAAGTCTAACTTCCTGACTTAAAAAAATTTTTTTCTTTTAATGTTTTATTTATTTTTTTTTTTTAATTTTTTTTTTCAACCTTTATTTATTTTTGGGACAGAGAGAGACAGAGCATGAACGGGGGAGGGGCAGAGAGAGAGGGAGACACAGAATCGGAAACAGGCTCCAGGCTCCGAGCCATCAGCCCAGAGCCTGACGCGGGGCTCGAACTCACGGACCGCAAGATCATGACCTGGCTGAAGTCGGACGCTTAACCGACTGCGCCACCCAGGCGCCCCTGTTTTATTTATTTTTGAGAGAGAGAGGGAGAGAGAGAGAGAGAGAGAGAGAGGGAGGGAGAGAGAATGAGTGGGGGAGGGGCAGGCAGCGAAGAAGACACAGAATCTGAACCAGGCTCCAGGCTCCGAGCTGTCAGCACAGAGCCCAACGCGGGGCTCGAACTCACGAGCTGTGAGATCGTGACCTGAGCCGAAGTTGGACACTTAACTGACTGAGCCACCCAGGTGCCCCCTAAGTTCCGGACTTTTCATCTCAGAAAGCATATCTGAGTATTCTGTGGCTTGCGAGCGACTCTTGTATCACCAGAGTGAAGTCTAAGAAACTGTCTCACTCATTAATTCACCCATTCACCTATTCATTCTTTTAAAAAAAAGAAAAACATACCAAGTTTCCACTTGGTGTTAGAGATCATTGTTTTTAGTATTCGTTACAAAGAGTGAGACGTGGTCCCCCGCCCTCCCCAAGTTCACAAGCCGGCTGTGGGGACAAACTCACTGCACTCGAACAATCAGAGAGCAACAAAAGAACAAAGCGCAGGTCACGGATTTGCTGCCCAGCTGCACTGTACTGACGATACAGCTTCCGAGTCTGTGGGAGGAAAATTCTAGGCTAACGCGGTCAGAGAGGGGCAGGTGAGGGGCCTGAAGGACAGGTGCGTTCGTCCCACCCACTTACACCGGCTTCGTTCTGACATTAACGAAAAGGTGATATCCGAATCTTTTCTCCCAATCCAAAGTCATGCATAGCAAAAAGTGAGAACTCGTCCTCTCCTGGCATTAATCGCCGTCCCTGCCATTTACGGTGAAGGACTCAAGACCCTTCTTGTGATATCGGGGTGCATTCACACACGAACTGGGCTGTGTTGCCTCTGAGCAGGCTCCCCTCCCCGGCACAAGCTCTCCTATTTTGGCCACCTGAACCAGACAACCATACTCCCTTTCTTGCTCTGTCAACAAATACATGAAAAATCTTTTTTTTTTTTTCCCCTTAATGCCTCATCGGACTGGAAATAGTGCCAAAGAGGTATGTCACCAGGGTCATGAAAAACGTCCATGAAGAAGAAAGGGAAAGACTCTTCGCTAACTCATCTACTTCTTTTCTCTGAAGGTCATCTGAGAACGGGCAGGCTCAAAGGTCCCCACTCCACCCAAGTCCCTTGGACATATGGGGCCCTGTCCTTGTGGTCTACTGCGTGCCCCCCTCGTTGGTGAGTTTTTCCATGTAAGAAATAGGGAGAGGAAAAAAAAAGAAAATAGGGAGAAGGGGCACTTGGCTGGCTCAGTTGGAGGAGCATGTGACTCTTGATCTCAGGGTCATGAGTTCGAGCCCCACACTGGGTACAGAGATTACTTAAATAAATAAATAAATACTTTTTTAAAAAAAGAAAGAAATAGGGAGAAGAATCGGGTTGCTAATTGGTAAGAGTGGAAATAAAGAAGTAATGGGAAAGCCTGAACCTGCGGGTTTAAATACATTTCCACCCAAGCAACACATTTTTCTTCCATTTGAGTCAGCGGGAAGGAAAAAAATTCAGGGGCACCTGGCTGGCTCAGTCAGTAGAGTGCACGACTCTTACTCCTGGGGTCATGAGTTTGAGCCATATGTTGGGTGTAAAGATTATCTATAAAAAATAAAATAGAATAAAACCATTTGTTTGTTTGTTTAGAGAGAGAGAGAGAAAGAGAGAGAGAGAGAGGAGCATGAGAAGAATAGGAGGGCAGAGGGGGGGAGAGAGACTCTTAAGCAGGCTCCACACTCAGTGCAGAGCCCAATGTAGGGCTCAATCCCATGACCCTGGGATCATGACCTGAGGCAAAATCAAGAGTTGGACCAACCGAGCCACCAGGCGTCCCTAAAATAAGATATTTTTTTAGAGGAAAAGAAAAGAGAAGAGAAGAAAAAGTTCACTTATCTTTAAACCTGGAATGTGTCTCAACAAATGTATTTGCTACAGCATCTGACACGGCAATGAGCTAAGTAATAACTACACAATTCAGTCATTCTTTGTAGTCATCTTGTTTTCTTCCCACGGTCAATTATCTTATTTCATTCTCTTCCCCACATGTTCCTCCTCTGATGCAATAAACACACTGTTTGTAAAAGGTGAACGTTGATTGGAAAAGAACCTTCTGGTAGCACCCTCAACAGTAACAGCAGAGCAAAGCGACTGCCCACGTGGTCACAAAGGCCATGTGTCAGAGCACTGTGCCTTCTCTGTGCCTTTGCCAGGAGCCCCGCCACGAATATCCCCTGGATCCTTCAGGAAAGGTCTGCAGCTTCCTCAAGGAACATCTGGACTCTTCCGGAAAGCAAGGAAACGAGTAAGCAGAGTGAGCGTCACACCAAGGGGAGACGATCGCCCCACCTGGCAAAGTGGTAGGTCTGCAAACGTTAGAGGGTGACGTTTGCGGGGACCCTGACAGGACTTCCATCCTGTCAAAGGGTGGGTGAGCACCCCAGGAAAAGTGAGCGAGGTGAGCAAAGATAGGCAGGCACAGCTGTGGAGCTGCCAACAGTTTGGCAGAGTTGGCTTGAAAGAGTTGCTCCCAGGCTTGGATTTCACAAAGCCGGACTTTAAGGGCAAGGGACGTGCCAAAGCAGCGCCCAGAGAGAACATGATTTACTATCATCGTCTTCCCTTCATCAAAGAAACAAGACTCTCGCCAAAGACAAGACTCTCTCGGAATAAAGAACGTGAACGGCACGCTCAACCTGAAGAGAAAGGGGTCACTGCCTTTTTTTCTCATCTTGCTGCAGACCCGTAGAAATGGGTGTCATGAGCTGGCACAGGTCTGCACGCGGGGGTGAGATCACTACAGAGCTCAGGATGGGCTTTTCCTCTCCGATCAGGCAAGGAAGCGGTCTCCAGGTTCAGAGCGGAGAGAGATCTGGGGGGACCCAAGTAGGGTCGGCAAAGGAGGCTCGTATGGCCATAAGGGCACATGCTTCTTTACCACAGGCCGCCAGTGGGCCAGTGCGTGAAGCACGCTCACAAACAATTTTAAACTACAGCACACAGGTTCAATACAAGGGGCCGTTACACATTTCACGTACAAAGAATTTGTACTAGAAGTAAATCTGTTTAAATTTAAGTAGTAAGATTAATGGAAAAAAAAAACCATGATGTGATTTATACAGAAGAATTGAACGGATCGTGAAAACAGAGAAAGACTGAAAGGAAATACTTCCAAATGTTCACAGCAATAGCCCTGGGAGGGGACACTATGAATGCACTTCTTCTAGGTCTTCTAAATTTTCTATCATTCGTGCTCATATTTTTCTGTATTTTCTTCACTTTCTACAATATTTTTTAAGCCAGAGGATAAAATATTTTTACTTGTCTAAGTTTGAGGGTCAAAACTTAATTTTTTAAAAACCCTGCACTTTGAAATTGTTATAAATTTGCCACAGTTCAGTAAAGGTTTGGGAACGATATTCGTTACCAGTAAAAAAAAAAAACACAAAAAAAAACCACACAAAAAACAAACAAAAAAAACCCCACAAAATTGTGGCTCATGTTGACATATACTTACTAATTATTTTTCTTTCTATTTTAGAATATCTATCACATTATCATTTTACTCACAGATTTCCCAAAACAAATCAGCAGGTTGACATCTGTATGAAGTTTCATTCTGATGTGAAACGGGAGTTTCAATTTGACTTAATTATTTTATCACAGAGGTGAAATCTAGCCAGATCCGTTGATTAATCGGATGTTCTCTTACGCACAAAAAGGCTACAGGTCAGCTAATGATCAGTGGACTTAAAAGGATACGAATTAGCTTTGATGAACTCATGACAAGGTTGCCAAAACTTTTCTATGTGGGATTTTCCCACGTTTGACCACATCTCTCCAACAATTTTACTAAGATTCACCCAAATACGCAGAAGTTCTATACTTCGTATAAGGTCCCCAAATTATGAGCTTCCAAAATGGCTTGCTTGGTTACTCATAAAATCTTGAGTCTAGTCCCTAGAATAAGTTGGTCCTCTGACCCACAGGTAAGCCATCCACCAGTTACCCCACTCCACTACCTACCTATTAGCACATCTTTTTCTCTCCCAAGCTTCACTGCTAATTCTTATAAAATGCTCTATGCGTGTAATACTCTATGCAAGACATTGTATTAGTTCCCTCTACCTCCCACTGACTCAGGGAGAGGGGGAAAAAATCAAAGGCCACCTAAGTAAAATAAATCTTGATAGAGTCTTCCTTTACAACAGAGAAGGATAAAGATAAATTCTACTCAGGAAATATAAGAATGACAAGACTACATGTGGCGAGTTAATGAAGAACAACAACAGTTGGGGAAGCAGTGACCGGAGAAGGGGTTATCGATACAAGAAAAGGACTTGGAAGGTCAAAGGTGTGAAAAGGGGAGACCGTGAGAAAAATGACACCGAGGAAGCACAGTAAAGATACACAGATAAACAAATACGGGTATACAAAGATGACTGGGATAAAAAGTTTTTCAGAACGAGTATGACGACGTTTTGTAAATCTGCACAAATCCATGTTGCATTTTCACAACTGCAGGAACAGAGCCGTACAGGTAGATCGAAGCAGAATTTTTAAGCTTTGTACATCATACAAGTGTTGAGCTATGGCTAATTTCCAACTTCCAGAGGCCAATTTCCAGTTTATGACAATTTTCCCTTTGATTCAGAAGCAAAGACAGCGAAAAATGCTTGGGCAGAGAACAGCCTGGGATTGTCTCCAACTGAAGGACACAGCCTGGGATTGCCAGGCCGGCAGTCCCACCCCCACCCACCCCAGTGTAACAAAAGAGAAGGAAAACCAACCTACTGAGCCAACCTTAGCTCCCCTTCTCCACTTCCCTCTCCCATGTTCACCGACTCCTACACAGCACTAGTCTCAGGAAGCTAAATGCAGCCTGGTTTTCCCACACCCCTTTCCTATGCACACACAGTCGCTGGTGTAGAAACATCCACCCTACTAGACCCTGGTCAAAGGTCCCCCTTACATTTGGCCTTCTTCCAGTGACTACCGCTCACCCATGCCCCGGCCCCTCCCACTCACCTCCACCGTAGCCCTGTGAGTGGTATGGGGCCACCAATAACCCCCAAAGAGATTTTGGTATGCTCATCTTCGAGCACAGTTCCCAACACAGTATTGGCCAGGGAGTGGCCTCTCGGAAAGTGTGTGCTGAAAAAAAATCATTTAATGGAAGCATTGGTCTCTTCTGTAAATGAATTGAGCCTAGACTGAAAGCATCCCTCTTATGCTGTAAGAAAGAAAGAAAGGAAGAAAGAAAGAAAGAAAGAAAGAAAGAAAGAAAGAAAGAAAGAAAGAAAGAAAGAAAGAAAGAAAAAAAAGAAAGAAAGAAAGAAAGAAAGAAAGAAAGAAAAGAAAAGAAAAGAAAAGAAAAGAAAAGAAAAAAGAAAGTAACAGTGTTTTCTTAAAAGTTTCTTTTCCTAAATTCTGCATTCAGGTTATGACCTAAAAAAGAAAGAAAAAAAGAAAGAAGTGACTTTAATTTTTCTGTTGGGGAAATTTTCATTGTTAATAATCCAGATTATAGCTTTTTTTTTCAATTGTAATAAATGGGGGGGGGCGGAGAAAGATTGGTTAATTACAGATGAAAATACCAGCAAACTCTAGCTAAGGCAAACCTGGCCCACCATAATCTCCATTCTGACCCTCTCTTCACCATTTGCGGCCATACTGAACAAATCTATTCCCTCCTCCTATGTGGAGCTGTGTTCTCTTCACCAAGCTAAGCGTTTTGACGATATGACTCTTCCTCACTCAAGGTTTCCAGAGCCTTCATTTCCTGACCGCCCTTCTCTGGAGACCTATTTCACTAAACGGGACAATTGGAATTGATGTGGTCTAGCAATGACCACGGTGGGGTGACCACTCACCAAAGCCAGGATGTAATACCTCTATTAAGTCGGCTTTTGGAGGCCTGCAACAATGTGGGCTCAGGCTGAGTTTCTGAGGAACTGAAAGCCTAGAACTTTTTTTGCACAGCATAGATCCTCTCTTGCCACCCCCTCCCCCACTTGTCTCCTTCCCATATTCCCCCTGGAACAATCAACATGAAAATCTAAAACAAGTTCCCATCAAAATTTTACTATGAAAAATCCAGGGAGAAGGTTGGGAAATGCTGAGAATTCTGAGCATCCGGTCCTTTCATAATGGGACGAGGGAAGGATATGAATGACAGCCCCTACCACAGGCTTCTAAGGTTTGGGACATTGTCACCCAGCTTGACTTCCTTCCACCCATGAGGATATCTAGCTTGTATAAGGGAGAATCTGCAAAGCACAGATGAGCTTTTGCTACAATCCCACAATCAGAGCTGTCCAACGACAGCATGACCAGAATGGACCTGAAAAGAATTAATGCGCCCTCGATGATCACAGTATTTAAATTTTTTTTTTTAATGTTTGTTTATTTTTGAGACAGAGAGGGACAGAGCACGAATGGGGGAGGGGCAGAGAGAGAGGGAGACACAGAATCCAAAGCAGGTTCCAGGCTCTGAACTGACAGCACAGAGCCCGACGCGGGGCTCGAACTCACGGACCGTGAGATCATGACCTGAGCCGAAGTCGGACGCTCAACCGACTGAGCCACCCAGGCGCCCCTGATGATCACAGTATTTAAGCACAGCAGTGGCCTATTTGTCAGGATTCTTACAGAAGAAATCTTGTATGGGGTTGCTGGACAAGGCTGAGCGCTCTCGTGACCATTCCAGTACTTAAAATTTGATAATTACACAGCCTCTTCAAGATCCCTGTGCAAACTAACCTCATTTCCAACACTCTGGTGCCCTGGAGTGAGTGCAGGACTCAAACATCCACTCAACAATCAACCAACCACCCAAACCACATTTACTGAGTATCTCCCAGATGCCTGTTATTTCTTATACAGGTGAAAATGAATCCCGTTCACTACCCCTAACCAACTGCATCCTTTCTTATCCTGCTTGTACCTTATTAGTTTACCACTGAGCAACTTTAGGATGCTGATGATAACATTAAACCATTATTTATGATCTGCCATTTCTACCTATCATTTCTTAATTATGGTACTCAAGAATTTACCGATTTCCAAACCTCCGTAACACCAACGACTACAAATACGTTCATTTTTCTCACTAAGGTGAACCCTACATACTGAAATAAAAAAAAATTGGTGCTCCCGTGATAGAAAAGAATGGCCTATTCTCCCCAAAGAAAATTATATTCAAAATAGACAAAACACACTGGGGGGAGCAAGAGCCAAAACATTCAAAAAAGCAAGAGCTTAGAAGCAGATACAGTAATCTATTTGCAACTGCTGTCTGCCCTCGTTCACGAAAACTAAAAATAAAATTGGCCTGTGGTTTACTAAATTTGGTTGCAAGTGCTTTTCCCACCAAACCACTCTGCAATCACATCAATCACTAATAAAAATGACTGGGAGGGGGACGGGAGAGAGGCTACAGTAAAAATATACTGTGTATTTTCTGGAATGGATGATGAAACAGAATCGCTTCTTGTCTCAACTATTTTAGCACCTTCTCGTTTTACTCAATTTCAGACCCATTAAAGGGACCCCGCAGTTGGGCAGCACACCAGGAGAACTCATTTTGAGAGAAGATTAAACCCCGCCCCAGTAATGAACTGTCTTCGGTTACTGTACACAGCAGTCAAACCAAGTAATTCATTCTGGGCTTAACTCATCTCGTAGGGCTCTGGAATAATGCATCGCTTTTCGGAGAGAGGTGCAAGTCCATTAATTACCAAAATAAGCTGCCACAGTCTTCGTGCTTCCCCTATAAAGTGTCTTTTAGTTTTGAGGCAAGAGGAGAAACTCAGATGGGAAATGAGCAATTTGGGAACCTCTTACAGCCCTCTGGCCCGCAGTAAGTAACCCTTTCTTCCTCTTTCAGAGTCAATCAGCAAAAGTTCTGAACACAGAAAGCAGGGCCTGGCCACTCGTGGCCATGCGGCAAACAGAAGCCCCACCCAAATTCTGAATTATCGCACGAAGCAATGACCCGGGCAAAGGAGACCAAGAGAAACAACCACGCCCAAGGTGTGACAGTCTAGGATGCGGGTTGTGTGCCCGTGTGCCCGTGTGTGTAACCACGGAAGTACAAACACACGCACCACTTTTAGAGACTGTGCTACGTGGCAGTGAAGGATAGGGTCCCCGGAACCCAGCTAGCTGGATTCAAATTCTCACCTGGGTTGAAGACTTGGTCCAAGGTAACTTCACAATGCCTCCGCTTTTGGCCCTGCAAAGTGACCATACGGGTACCTAACTCCTAAGGTGGCCGGGAGGTTACACAGGCTGATACAGGTAATGTCCCAAGTATAGTACCCAGCACGTACAGATAGACCCTGGCCAGACACAGCGTTGATTCAACCCAAACCGTCAATCACGCTAGCACACTGGCACTTTGTGGCCGCCAAGGGCTGGGCCGCCGCGTGCTTGAATACCAAATCACCTAGATTGTTCAGCCGCAGCCATCACTCCTTAACCGAGTCTTGTCGTGAAAGGTTCTCTTGGCCTTGTTTCCTCTCCCAGGCATCAAGTGTCTGTTTTCCTCAGAATCTGAAAGTCACTGGGTCAAGGCCATCAAGGCCTCTTTTCACACAGGGCAATCACAGACTGAGAACACTCTGTGCAGCGGCGGTACGGTGGTCGCCCGGCCAATTTCACGGGGAGTCACTTCGTGGCTTTGGCAGAGTCTGCCACTGTCTGCTGCAATAAATCTGGAGCCAAAATATGATTTGTCTATTTGGACTTGGGTACAGTTTCTGAGTACAAGAGACTATTGATAAGGAATCTAAGAAAGAGGAAAAACTGCCTGCCGATTCCCCTGAAAGCACAAAATGCTCATTCACGGAAGGGAGGTAGGCAGTTCGCTCACTATAATTCGGGATTAAGGCTGTATCTTTAGTTCCCAGGTGCTCAAACGCCAATTTCTGGGCCCTGCCCCCCGTAGTTTCTACGTTAGGAGGTCTGGGGCAAGAGGGCAGACACAGTGTGGAGAATCTGCATTTCTAATACAGTCCCAGTAGATACCGATGCTGCTGCTGTGGGGACCACACTTTGAGAACCGCTGCATCGTCGGTAGGAATAGCTCCCCAGGCGCACGGAAGTTAAGTTCAGATCCTAGGACAGAGCACACTACCAAGCAAAGAAGGAGTTATTCTCGTCAGGTAACTGTTGAGTGAACGTATGAGTGAAACAGGTCCATGAGTAAGTCCTCTTCCGTCAACACATTCCCCGCATTTTGTTCGTATCAATGCTACTCAACACTGTATATAAATCAAGATGGCCATCAGTATCCTTCAACCAACCACAGTGGATTTTAAAAACAGAAAACAGATGGGGCGCCTGGGTGGCTCAGTCGGTTGAGCCTCCGACTTCGGCTAAGGTCACGATCTCACAGTTCGTGGGTTCGAGCCCCGCGTCAGGCTCCGTGCTGACCGCCTGCTCAGAGCCTGGAGCCTGCTTCGGATTCTGTGTCTCCTTCTCTCTCTGTCCCTCCCCCGCTCACGCTTTGTCTCACTCTGTTTCTCAAAAATAAATAAATGTAAAAACAGAAAAAAGACTGTAGCGCGCGTGCACACACACACACACACACACACACACTGTGATGATTTGCTACATGTACCCCAACATCTATACCCTCCTCCTTCCTTTTAACGAGAGAAGCCCCAGAGTTTTCACTGGGCAAATGGTTGCCTGTTTGCAAACTACATTTCTCTATCTCCCTGAAGCCATATGTGCCCAACGATGACAAGTCCCTCTTCCCCTAGGCTGAAGAGTAGGCAAGGCAAGAGGAAGCCAGCTTCAACTTTAGAGTCTAGGACAACACTCTGAAGCAGAGGTTGGCAAACTTCTGTAAAGGGCCAGACGCCACATTTTTTGGCTCTGTGGGCCATCTGGTCTCTGTCGCAACCATTCAACCCTGCATTGTAGCACAAAAGCAACCACCACAAACAAGATGAAAATAAATGGGTATGGCTGTGTTCCAATAAAGCTTTATTTATGGACATAAAATTTGAGTTGCATGTAATTTTCACATGTTAAAAAACTTTTTTCCAACCCTTTAAAAATGTAAAAACCATTCTTAGTATGTGAGCCACACAAAAACAGAGTACAGGCCAAATTTGGCCCATGGGCCATAATTTGCCAGCCATGCCCTAGAGGATGATGGAGGAACAGTAGAGAAAGAAGTTGTCCTTAAAGGGCCTCATGGGACAGAGGTACTGCCCACCCAAACCACTATCTACTTCTGTTAACAACACAGAAGGAAGCTTCTGTCTTCTTTGAGCAATTGCGTTTCAGGGTGCCCGCTAAGAAAGCTTAGCGTGTAACTACAGACCAGACAGCTACATATATAAAATCACATTTTTGTGGGAGATAAGTCTGAGATATTAGGACCGTTCAAGATGAACAAAAAGTTAAAGAAATGGAAGAAGAGTCCTTTTCTTAAAATCCCTGATGTAAGCTTAAACTCCATGTTTCTTGATAACCTTCTAAGACAGCAGAACTGACAGGAATAAATATCTATCTTGGTTATTGCAACAGAGATCACCTGATGCCTACTCTCTCCTTATTACTTCTGAACAGAACCCTGGACAATGTATCCGGCAGAAGAATTACACTTCTTAGCCTCCCCAAGCTTAGTTGGGAGTGGGGACCCCGGACCTAAGAGAAAGAAGGCCACACTGAACATATGAGTGCATGTACACACACACACACACACACACACACACACACGCACACACACACACTTCCTAACACTGTCCAGGCCCCTCCCCAAAACCATAGCTCATGAGGGACCAAGAGGAGGTAAACAGGCCTCTCCCTTCCCATTCAGGCCAATAGGCTACCTCCCACTGTTGGCCAATGTACTGGAAGCAAAGCTGGTGCCTGGGGCTTCCCAGAAAGCCCTGTTGTCCTTCGTCTAAGCCTGGAAATCAGGAGCCTTAACTAAGAGCTCTGGAACCATGACGTAAGGACGAAGAGAAGGGTAGGGATCTCGGCTGGCATGAACATCCTTGGGTCAGTGACGAAAAGCAACAAGCTAAATCCAGAATTCTTTTGCCTGAGCTTTTACCTGAGCTACTTTGGGTCAGGTGGTCCCAAATTGGATCCCATTTGCACAACTAAATAAAGATAATACCTGCATCAGTACAGTGCACAACTCAGAAGATTCTCAGCTTAAGGAAGCATCAGTCATGGGATCGAGATGATGTCTTGCAAGGGGAGTCTGGGGAAGCCAGTTTTGCATGAGGGCGCAGTCACCCCTGGTTTACCCTGACCCTATTTATACCTCCCGGCTGGTGCTCTGTGGAGGCAGCCCTGTCACTGACCGGAGCTGAGCATTCATAGGACGAGGCCTCAGACTGGGCCTAGTGACCTCGCGCATTCACGGAGGCGTCAAGGAGGGCGGACTGCTCAGTTGGCTGAGGCAGAGAGGAAGCCTCTGAGCAGATGCTACCTGAATGGTAAGGAGCAAGGCAAGGGTGGTGGGCAGGGGTGGGGGTGGTGAGCCTTGTGAGCCACCGCGAGGTGTTTGGATTTCTCTTTCTGGAATGGGGAGGCTGGTGAACAAAAAAGGACATGACCTGGAGGCAGGGAGACCAGTGAGGAGGCTGCGGCACTCGCTGCAGGAGGGTCTCGGTCATCGGGCTCCTCGTCAACCCCAAGGACCAGTTCCGCTCACCGCATGGCACCCTTCCTGGCGTGTATACAGCCCGTTACCCTGGATATTGCATGCAGACCGGGGTCACTCCTAACGTCACTCCTAACGCCTAGGCAATTTAAAAAAATTTTTACCCAATTTTTAGCCCTGCTATTCCGCAGTCATAAAAACATAATAAATTAGGGATTTAAAAGTTCTTTTAGGGCAACTGGGTGGCTCGGTTGGTCGAGTGTCTGACTTCAGCTCAGGTCATGATCCCGCGGTCCGTGAGTTCAAGCCCCACGTCAGGCTCTGTGCTGACAGCTTAGAGCCTGGAACCTGCCTTGGAGTCTGTCTCTGTCTGTCTGTCTGTCTGTCTGCCCCTCCCCTGCTCATGCTCTGTCTCTCTCTGTCTCTGTCTCTCTCTCTCTCTCTCTCAAAAATAAATAAATATTTTAAAATTTTAAAGTTTTTTAAGCTTTTAAGACTGTGATCTTTTAAAAGCAGCTACTTCAAGGGGCACCTGGGTGGCTTGGTCGGTTAAGCGTCAGACTTCGGCTCAGGTCGTGATCTCACAGCTTGTGGGTTCGAGCCCCGCGTCAGGCTCTGTGCTGACAGCCCAGAGCCTGGAGCCTGCTTTGGATTCTGTGTCTCTGTCTCCCTCTCAGCCCCTCTCCCACTCATGCTCTGGTTCATTCTCTCTCTCTCTCTCTCTCTCAAAAATAAACAAACATTAAAAAAATCTTCAAAAAGAAAAAGCAGCTACTTTAGTTTCGTATACAATAGCAAAAAGATCTTAACAGAGACGGGCTGATACTGCCCCCAGGGTGGTGAAAACTGGTTCTGGGGCGGGGTCGTGGAATCTATCTCACTCTTTATCAGTAAAGCACAAGGATGCCTACAGTCCAAATATATATAGTACATCTGTAGTATTAAAATTTCACGGATGGGGGGGCGGAATAGGAAACGATGCCTAAGATAGTTCCTGAGGAGGGGGCTTAATGAAAAAAAGGGCTGAGAAACACTGATTTACATAAACACCTCATCGGAAACATAATAGGGACGGACTCCCCACTACCATTCTCTCTCCCCTCATCCTGCTTTACTTCTCCTTCCAGCACTTACCACTACCTAACATGACACGTTTTGTTGCTGCTGCTTATCCGGGTCCCCCGTCTAGAACGTAGGCTCCGCGAGAGAGGAAAGAGTCGAGTCTTTGTTCACCGCTGCATCCTCAGCCCTTGGAGCAGTGCAGGCACACTGGCTGTGTGAAAAGTAGGCTGCTGGCTTACGTGTCCTCAAAGGCTCCTCCTGCTGTAAAGTTCTGTGATTCTAAGATGCCCTCAATAGCATTGTTAGCCACAAAGCGTCATTTCTGATCCCTCCCAGGAGGCCATTCCTTGCATACCAAAAGCATCTCATGAGAAGGTGGCCTTACTTATGATCCGCACCCCCAAGGACCAGCTGTGTTTTAGGAAGCCTTCGGTGTATTTATCAAAGCAGCTCCACCATCAGAAACTTCAGTGTAACAGAAGCTCATGCTGCATCAGGGGGTGATGAACAAGCCTACGGGATTTCTGAAACAATCAGCAAGATACAGACCTTCCTGACTCACGCCCAGCTTCTAACCGTCAAGAGGACGTGGTATGGCTGCTCGGCCTTTTGGCTAAGATCAAGTGGAGAGGGGGAGGCATTGAACTGAAGTCAGTAGGAGTCTTTCTTAGAAAAGTTCCTGGCTTGTCTGTGTACAGCAACAGGCAGGGGACCACAGCATCTTCAGACCTGAGGGAGCCCTCAGAAAGCATACATTTCTGCTGTGGAGTGCCGCTCTGGATCTCCAAGTCCAAGTTTGAACCCTGGTTATTTTTAGTGACTGGCAGAAGGCAAGTTATGTACCCACTTGAAAGCTCATCTCTCTCATCTGCAAACTGGGAATAATACTAGGCACACCCTATGGGTGCATTAACTCGTGGAAAGCACTCAGAAGCATAGTAATGCCTAGTACACAGTAGGCATCCGACAAATATTAGCCAGTATCACTATAAGCGGCATTTTGGTCTTCACATTTTTTCAACTTGAAAAATCTTTTCATCTAAGAAAAGTTGACCCTGGGGGTGCCTGGCTGGCTCAGTCAGAAGAGCGTGTGATTCTGATCTTGGGGTCATGAGTTCGAGCCGCCCGTTGAATGTAGAGATTAAA
This sequence comes from Prionailurus bengalensis, assembly GCF_016509475.1. Classification (NCBI taxonomy): domain Eukaryota; kingdom Metazoa; phylum Chordata; class Mammalia; order Carnivora; family Felidae; genus Prionailurus; species Prionailurus bengalensis. Next base: position 119,326,848 of record NC_057348.1, read on the forward strand.
TTTTAAAAATTCCTTAAAGTTTTTTTTTTTTAAACTTAAAAAAAGAAAAGTTGACCCTAAATCCCTGGATAGAGGGGATGCACACTACGATGCAGTTCTATGGAAATCCTAGAGCCCCAAGAAGCACTCTTGGAAAACCAGCGATTATAGCTCAATACAAATATTTTACTCTCCAAGAAATGGAGATTCAAGGTTGACGTGACTGGTCAGAGTCCCGCTAGAACTCCAGTCTCAACCACGGACCCCTCTAGTGCCATGTTACCAAGTGCCTCCTTGTTATCAAACAGGTGCAGAATGTGTGTGCTAATGGGACTTCCCCACTGTCCGTGGAATGAGGGGTCACGAGTGCTATGCAGAGACCGGAGTGCGGAAAGCAGTACAACTGACCTTCACAGACAATCATGGAAGTTCACCATGGCCCACAGTGCAAAGCAGAAAGTCCCGGACGGAATCCCTAACAGAAGGTAATGCAGCCTCTGGCTTGAATATTTCCAGAGAACCCACTGCTCTTCCCGATAGCCTTTGCTAGTGACTAGCTACAACGGCCAGAATTACAAGCAGTATGTAACTATCTTTTTCTCCTGAGGACTCCACCATTCCCAGGGCGGTATGGTGAAGGCCTTGGAGTTAAGTAGGCCTGGCTATGTAATCTTGACGGTTACTTACCCTCCTTAAGGTTCAAGGTCTCGACCTAGAGATAGATAATAATGGAACCCCTCTCTTGCCCTTCCTGAGTCAAATGAGAGAATACATTCAATTGTGTTTAATAGTCCATAGTTGGATTCAACAGTCCTACAGTTGGAGCTAGATCCTATTATTATTAAGATCCTATTAATTAGTAATATTTAATTATTACTAATAGGATCCTATTAATTATTATTATAAATCCTATAATTATTATTAATTATAAATCCTTCAGTGTATAAATAAATCCTACAAATCCTATTAATTATTATTAAATCCTATTAATTCTTATTAATAGGATTTATAACAGCCACCCACATTTTCCCCATTCAACTACTAGAGTATATATCAGCTATTCAATAAAAACAAAACTCTCGGGGCGCCTGGGTGGCGCAGTCGGTTAAGCGTCCGACTTCAGCCAGGTCACGATCTCGCGGTCCAGGAGTTCGAGCCCCGCGTCAGGCTCTGGGCTGATGGCTCAGAGCCTGGAGCCTGTTTCCGATTCTGTGTCTCCCTCTCTCTCTGCCCCTCCCCTGTTCATGCTCTGTCTCTCTCTCTGTCCCAAAAATACATAAACGTTGAAAAAAAAATTAAAAAAAAAAAAAACTCTCAAAAGCAAACTTACTTGTTGGTTGGGGGGGCGGGGGGGACCTGCTAGCTATCTACCCAAACTAGGCCCTCCCATACTCCACAGTAAAAAAAATTACTATTAGGCCTTCCTGGGAGCCTCTGCAGCTACAGGTGGCCACCCAATTAGGTTGTCACCAATGCCACAGGAGTGGAATGACCGGTCGCCCTTGAAAGCCTTGGCCACAACACATCGTATGTGCAATCTTTCACACTCTATTCCTTCGCCCCAAGGTGAATACAAAGATTCATCCCCAGGGAAGGACCCTAGGGAACTCAGCCTTTAGGATACAGAAGCGGGAGTAGACTTTGAGAGAGCAGAGAAACAACATGGAATGAACCTGAAGCCCTGAATGACTGCATGCAGCTGAGGAGCCTGCCTATCCGCCCCGGATCCTTCCGTGAAAGAGACACAAACTTCTCGGACCTTTACTCCACGTGATGTATGTTCCTGTTTGTCAAAATAGCGGAGTGTGTAATTCTAGTGTGACCGCTCCTTGGGAGAAATGACTTAGCTGAAAACTTGTAATACTTTTGTGCAAGCTGATGATAAAATCACAGCCACAATCTGAGAGCCAACTCAGGGGTTAGGGCAGGCATTAGAATATTAGAACAAAATGTTCTTTACGTCTGGTAGACTCATCGTGAAGATCGGCCTGCATATTGTTTTCAACTTCTCTGATGTCACAGAGATGCTCCCGCTTTGCTGAGTGTATAGAAAGTGTCTGATTAAAGGCAAAGCGTGGAGCTAACTCAAAACCTTTAAACTCCTATGGCTTCAAAAGTCTTTATTTCCGGGCAAAATGTGAAAGTGAAAAAAAAAAAAAAAAGAATGACTAATTCTGTTTTTAGGAACAATCTAATCTGGTCCTTGGAGCTGAAGGTTTATAGCAGAGGGTAACTTGCCTGGATACAATTCGGTGGGTATCAGTTTACGTTCCTACATCGTAAACTTAGTGCTATTGCGGAATGGGGACACAGAGATGAAACACAGAGCCATGAATCATGCCTTTCGGGGGCTCACAATCTAGTGCAGAGAAACAGAAATGGTGAAATAACAATGCTGGAATGCTGTCTGTAGTACCTGTCGCACCAGATAATAAGGGAGCATTACATTATCAGCCATACTTCTCATTTTGCAAGTGAGAAAATTGTACTTTCAAACGTTGCCCAAAGTCACAGAGCGGCTCAACCAGAACCGGGGGGGGGGGGGGTGTCTGGTATCAGGAACCACTCCCTGAGCCCCCAGGAGGTGGAGGGAAAGGAGGTTTCCAACTGACAGGTCAGCCGTTTCCCATCCCCTGGGACACTGGCTCAGAACTGGGGGGAAGAGAAAGGTCACACGATCCAGCCATAACGTAGTCCCAAAGCTTCTCTGAAGCTCTCTGTGCTGGGAAAGGGCCTCATAGGTAGGGTCCCCAACCTTCCCAGCCTTGCCACACAGCTCAGGAACTTATAAGACGGGCACATGGGGCCACCCAAATTAAAGTCTTTGGATTCTTATGTAATCTCAGAATGGAAAAGATTCCTCCCTAACCAGAGAAGGAGATTCCTCTGTTTTTTTGTGACTAAGGAGAAATCATTTAGAGTCACACGCTCTATCAACTGAGCCAGGCACCCCTATTTTTACTTTAAGACTTAATTTCCCTGTGTGCAATGTTTATCCATGCCTTCTTTTTAAAAAGTGTTTATTTTTGAGAGAGAGCGCGTGCTCACACGTGCACATGCAAGTGGAGGAGGGGCAGAGAGGGAGACAGAGGATCTGAAGTAGGCTCTGCACTGACAGCAGAGAGCCCAACGCACGGCTTGACCCCCATGGACGGTGAGATCATGACCTGGGCCAAAGTCCAATGCCTAATCGACCGAGCCACTCAGGCGCCCCAATGCTTATTCATTAGTCCCAATGTATGGCTCTCACACTCTCTGGAAGGTGTAGAGACAGCAATCTCATGTTTATATAGGATTAGAATCACTGTAGGGCAAATTTCTCTCTGTAAATTTCAAATCCTTCTGGACTTTTTCTATTTTTTTTATTGCATATTCTAAAATGCTTACTTATTTTGAGAGAGAGAGAGAGGGAGAGAATGTGCATGCAAATGGGGGAGGGGCAGAGAGAGAGAATCCCAAGCAGGCTCTGCACTACATGAGCGCACAGCCTGATGCAGGGCTCAACCTCAGGAGCCCTGAGATCATGACCTGAGCTGAAAACAAGAGTTGGACACTTAGCTGACAGAGCCACCCAGGCGCCCATGGACTTTTTCTATTTCCAATAAATGACCTCTGTGGTAATGGATTACTGTTTACTCACATCCCTACCCCTCCCTTGCTCTATCAATTCTGTGCGTGGTCACATGACTGGATTTGGCTAAAGGAACACGATGGACGTAACATGGTAGAGGTCTTGAGTTTTTTATTTTTTTCTGATGGCATAATTTTATTTTATTTTTTTTTAAATATAATTTATTGTCCAATTGGCTAACATACAATGTGCACACTGTGATCTTGGATTTGGGGGTAGTTTCCTGGGGTTCATCACTTACATACAACACCCAGTGCTCAGACCATCAAATGCCCTCCTCCGTGCCCCCGTCACCCATTTTCCCCTGTCCCCCACCCCCCCCATCCACCCTCAGTTGGCTCTCTGTATTTAAGAGTCTCTTATGGTTTGCCTCCCTTCCTCTGTTTGTAACTATTGTTTTCCCCTTCCCTTCCCCCGTGGTCTTCTGTTAGTTTCTTAGGACCCACACTTGCGTGAAAACACATGGTATCTGTCCTTCTCTGACTGACTTACTTCCCCCAGCCTGATACCTCCCAGTTCTCTTGATAGAGGTCTTTAAATAAGCTTCCACGACTGGTGTGGCACGTGTGCTCCTGTGGTTCGCCATGAGGAGAGCATGAAACTAGGAGCTGCTGCCCCTTCGGCCTGGTCTCTAAAATGAACACGTCAGCTACCCTGTGCCCAACCTGCAGCGGACCAGTCGACTGGCAGCCTGAAGCAGAACCACTCAGCTGAATCCCTCTGCAGACCAGACAGCGTGGGAACAACTGCCTACCGTGAGAGCCACTGAGTTTGGGGATCACTTGTGATGCTGCATTATCGTGCCCGCAGCTGACCAATGGCATCACCATTTTATATCAACCGGCAAGGCTAAATTACAGGTACACATCTACGGACTTCCGGGCAACGCACGCTCTTTTGATTTTTCTCTTGGACCGCACAGGCACCCTGTCACCCAAGACACGCCATTTCTCGACTACTGGAACGAAGATCCTGGCAGGTTAGAGTGTCGTAGATGGGTTCACAGACCCTCAATAAAAACAAAAGCTCATTTTGACTGTGAAATGTTTATGCTAACATCTTCCCATACGATGCAGACGTAGGAAACCAGAAGCTATTTTTCACAGAAGACATACGTGAAATACTACAATTTCGGAATAAAAAGGGTACTGATGGTAAAATAGTATCTTCAGGCTCATGGTCTCTCTAATCTCCCTCAGTAATTCTTCTGTCCTTCTGTCAGTATGTTTTAAGTTACTATTGTCAAGACCATTGTCTCGTCTCTCCTCCCCACAGCCTCCCCACCTCACCCCCTGATTCTGGTAACACTCCTATCACTAAAATCTATGCAAGATTTCACAAAGCTCCTGAAAAACATTTTTTTTTCAACGTTTATTTATTTTTGGGACAGAGAGAGACAGAGCATGAACGGGGGAGGGGCAGAGAGGGAGACACAGAATCGGAAACAGGCTCCAGGCTCTGAGCCATCAGCCCAGAGCCCGACGCGGGGCTCGAACTCACGGACCGCGAGATCGTGACCTGAGCTGAAGTCGGACGCTTAACCGACTGCGCCACCCAGGCACCCCGTGAAAAACATTTTTTAAAGAAATCTGTAGGTCCCCACAGTTTAGGAACTGCACCAAACAGGACTTTTTCATGCATCATGATTACTGATAAGCCTGGTTTTCACTCCCACTTCAAGATAAAATAGCACACGCTACCTGAATTACATCAGCCAAATGAATTAGTCCAGAATTTTTATTTCAATATAGGTTTTGAAATACGAATGAGACTTTGGGGATTGAACAAAAATTCCAATGAGATGTGCAAGCAAATGAGATGTGAAGAGATCTAGAGGCCAGTTTCCCAGATCTCTATAGGGCACTTTGCAGGCAACAACGGGGTCCTTGAGTGATTTGAAAGTTACAGAAAGCATAGCGGAAACGATAACCATAATGAAGCTGCACAACATTCCATGTCATTTGGAGCCGGAATTAATTTTTTTTAAAGATTTTTAAATTTTCAGTACAATTTACTCCCTAATGTGGGGCTCGAACTCATGACCCCAAGATCAAGAGTCGCGTGCTCCACAGATTGAGCCAGCCAGGCGCCCCGTGACTGGAATTATTTTAATTCCATTTGGTGACACTAGCTGATACATAGGTCTACAGGTGGATGCCAATGGTTCCAACCCTATTCCCCACCACGGTCTTCCTTTCTCCGTCTCCTCCCACCACATCAGCCTCCTTGCTGCTGCTCAAACATACAGACACGCCTGCTCTGGCCCTTTGTCTTTGCTGGTCCTTCTGCTGCCTGGAACATTCTTCCCCCACAGACCCAAATGGCTCCTTCATGCCCCTACTTCATTCAGGTCCCTTTGGAGACGCCTCCCCCTCGGGGGCCAGCCCAAGCTACCTTATCTCAAACAGGCCTCTCACCCTCTCTCTTCGACTCACTCTACTTTCTCCTCACAGCATTATGACTTTGAAGCTCTTATGTGTTTGTATTTTTTCTTGCTTCTCCCATGAGCGTGGACTGGGTGTAGTTCACTACCATGCCCCAGCTCCTGGAGAGTGCCCGTAGGGTTCACACGCAAGAAATATTTACTAAATACATAAACTGGGAGTTTTAGAAGTTGCTGCATGAAAAAAAAAAAAGAAAACATTTAATTACTTATTAAATCAGTTTGTTAGACAAAAATCTTTTAATACATAGAATCCATGGGGATGGAGAAGGAAAATAACTAAAAGGACCCTCAGCAATAGAGTTGGAAACCGTATTTTCTTAAGTTTATTTATTTTGAGAGAGAGAGAGAGAGAGACGTGCACACATGCACAGGCAGGGGAAGAGCAGAGAGAGGAGAGAGAGAGAGAATCCCAAACAGGCCCCACACTCTCAGCGTGGAGCCGGAGGTGGGGCTCACGCTTGCGAACTGTGAGATCACAACCAATCTGAAATCAGGAGTCCCATGCCTAACCGACTGAGCCCCCCAGACGTCCCCAAGCCATTTTCTTATCCAACTACTGAGAAGTCACATAAGCCTGGACCAGCTGCTTAAGTGTATCAAATCCCAGTACACTCTTTAAGGGGGAAAAGCATTGTAAGTCTGTTCTATAGGACTGAAAAATATTTCAATCATTGTCAAGTACCACTTAGAAACAAAGAAGTTAAATATTCTCTGCAATCAGTACACAACTCAACTATTGCCCCTCGACCTTCTAAAACAAGGCCTATCTCAGAACTTCCCTGAGAAGCTTCCAGCATTTGAGTATGTGACATTTCAAGGACGGTTCTTAAAGAGGTGCACAGCCACTCGACCAGGAGAGCACAGCATTTGGTTAGATTCCTATAGTCGTGTTCTTGGATTGCTTCATAAAAGCCCTACAAATCCTTCCGAATGATTCACAATAAACCTTTACAAACAATGCATACAAAATCATGCCCTATTTTTCCACTGCTTAGTTGGTACAACATGAAAAAATTATGTTTTCTGTTTATATAGCTTAATAAACCTCTCTAGACTCTTAAAATGCCTTTTCTCCTAACTGCAAAATTATATTTATCAAATATGGAAGCATTTTTCTAATCACGTGATCTAACGTCTCAAAAACTTAAATCTGGATAAACAATACTAAATTAAGGCTGGTATATTTTGAAACAGCAAGAATTTGTGTGTGGAATGTTTTAACAGCTCGTGGATTCCTACGACCACTCAGTATGACTTCTACAAACACCAACCAAAACTCGACCAGGGAAATCAAAGTTCTCAAAGTAAAAACGCTTAACAAAAAACAGGAATGTGTAACGTTATTTTGAGTCTTCCTCCATCATATTATGGAAACATAAAGAGGACAGAAGAATCTGAGGAATGTGGCACCAGCAGCAGGCACCATGGATGCGAGAAGATGGTCCGATAATATCGGTGTTAATATTTACAGGATGCTTCCTTAGCTGCCCTTCGTATGCATGTTTTAATTTAATCCTCATAGCCGCACTCTGAGATAAATACTATCTTTATCGGACAGAAGCTGAGGTCCAGACAAGTTAAATATCCTTGGCCAAGGTCACACAGCTGGTAGGGTTCAGGGCAGTCCTGCCTACCCACACCCCAGTAAAGCCTCCAGCATGGCTTCCTCGAGAAGGCAATGAAGGGAGCTACCTAGAGAGCTTTCTTCTCTTCAGAATTCACCAGAGTTCCAACAGCTAATACACCAAATAGAAGTGGTACCTCACAAAAGCTTGAGATACGTACTATTATTTCTGTTTTACTTTTTTTTGTTTTTTAAGTTTATTTACTGATTTTGACAGCGAGCAAGAGACAGCACATGGGAGGGGCAGAGAGAAAGGGAGAGAGAGAATCCCAAGCAGGTTCCGCGTGCTGTTAGCGCAGAGCCCGGTGCGGGGCTCAAACTCACGAACCTAAGACCATGACCCGAGCCGAAATCAAGAGTTGGTCGCTTAACCGACCGAGCCACCCAGGCACCCCATTTTAGAGATGAAAAACAAGGAGCCACAGAGAGGTTACATACTTGACTGAAGAAAAGTCAGGATCCCCAGTGAGGTAAGTAGCTTCCAGCAACCACAGGCTGGACCACTGTTCTACTGCTATTCTCTACTCCTCTTGGCCAAGCACTCTCGCCCACTCATGACTTTAACCTCCTGGGCTTCTTCATCTGTGGAATTAGCTAGTTGGACTAGACGACCTCTAAGTTTCCTTCTGGCTTCTCAGGGACCCGGTGCTCAATTCATCCGCTTGAAATCATCCTTTTGCCATGATGAAAACACCCAGGATAGAGTATTTGAGTGATCCTGCTTTTTTTCCCCAGGGGGAGGGAAATGCACCCAAATCATGATCCTAATATACTTTCAGGATTAAGGCTCATTTTTTTAGAATTTGGTATCAAAGAAAACTTGACATCACAAAGTTTTCATTAAAAAAAAACAGCTAACCATTTCCTGAAAAGAAATGGCAATTAAAAAACAAAACAAAATCATAAGCTACAATTCCATTACACCTGCGGTAGCCTGCACTTGATCTTAGCCAAAAGGCCGAGAAGTGATACACCTGCGGTAGTCCCTATAGCTTCTTTGCTGGAAACAATGGTCTTCAAAGTTTACTGTGCATCTCAGCATTTATACGTATTCCATTAAAACACATGGCCTATCATCAGTACCTTATTAAAGACGGTGATCAGCGGCGGTGGAAGAGTTTTCTTGCGCAGTGTTTTAAAACCATCTGTACTGGTTGCAAACCAATATAAGATATATTTCGTATAAAAAAATCATAGTTCTTAGCCTCTAATAAGGACAACAAGGATCTGTCAACAATGGCCCCCACTCCAACATGACAGCACGGGGCTGGAGGTGAGTAGTAGTCCTCTTTGTAAGCAAAGCAAGGGCTCTCTTTAGTTGGCCAGAGTCCCCACCACTCCCAAGTAGGTTGAACTTCGTCACTTTACACACACACTGTGTCCTGAGGGCATGAAGTTTGAGAAGTTGAGGACACAGGTTTTGCAGCTTAGGCATTTCTGCTCTAACTACACATCTGAGATGGTATCCCATATTCAAAACTGCTCGGTGTGCCTGGGTGGCTCAGTCGGTTAAGCATCCGACTTTGGCTCAGGTCATGATCTCACGTTCGTGGGTTCAAGCCCCGCATCGGGCTCTGGGCTGACAGGTCAGAACCTAGAGTCTGGAGCCTGCTTCGGATTCTGGGTCTCCCTCTCTGCCCCTCCCCTGCTCATGCTGTCTCTCTCTCGCTCCAAAATAAATAAACATAACAGAAAAAAAAGTTTGCTGGTTTTTTTTTTAATTTTTTTAACATTTATTTATTTTTGAGACAGAGAGAGACAGAGCACGAACGCAGGAGGGTCAGAGAGAGGGAGACACAGAATCTGAAACAGGCTCCAGGCTCTGAGCCGTCAGCACAGAGCCCGACGCGGGGCTCGAACTCACGGACCGAGAGATCATGACCTGGGCCGAAGTCGGCCGCTTAACCGACTGAGCCACCCAGGCGCACCAAAAAAAGTTGTTGTTTTTTTAAACCTGCTCTCCGTTCAACGCTTGCCTCCAGTCAAACTCAAAACTGCAGCTATAGAATGGAAACCCCAAAAGGTCACACCTCTTTAAAAGTGTTATTCCTTTTTTTAAAAATCCACAATCTTCGCAATGCTAGTGACTCCATCAGTGGGAACCAACGGGTTCCCAACTTTGACAACAAATTAGAATCTACTTTGACAAGGGCTCAGACCCAGCTCACCCCAGGTCAATCACATCATAAGCTCTGGGGGTGGAGCCAGCTGTCCTTATTTTGTCCGGGTTCACCCATGTGACTCTGAGGACAACTCACGTTGTCACACAGGGACTCATAAATTAAAAAGACTGCTTGCCACAAGCCACGGATAAGAAGAATTCTCCTTACTTTGCAACATAGGTTACGTCGACATGTAAGATGCCCTTCACTTTTCTGGGTTTTGACAAAATGTTATTTCTTTCCTCCAACATCTAATGTGAAATGTGCACATAACTTAGTAGCTCTTAGCCAAATTTCCTGTCTGGTGTTCACACATTTTAAACAACAAATATTTTGGTGTGGGCCCCTGGAAGTGCTGAAGTGAGGCCAACGTACAAAAGGGAGTTTCCAGCTCAGGCAGAACATTGAGACATATTAAAGCACACACTGTCAAACAAAGAGTCGGTGCCAGACTCCAGATGTCTAGTGTTAAAAATATCCTATCAAAAGATCTCCTCGGTAAAGATCTGAAATTGAAACTATCTATAGAGTGCTTGGGGCCGATGAAATGCCCGTGTGATATCCGCTGAGTCCTGAAGAGGTATTTTAGTCCACAGTCCACCAGCCTGTCCATTATCTCAATGAAGTGAGAACAGCAGAGGAAAGGAGGGGCCTGGAAAAAGTTAATCTAGAATTTCTGAGGTGAAGGCTTTCTGTAACACCTACCGAGCTTGCAAAGAAACTCCAAAACCCCGTTTCCTTCATTTGATGTTTGATGCCTGAAGAAGCACGGGCATAATATAGGCTTATTTATGCTTATTATCATGGTGTTCAGTTTACTTAACAGTAAGCTGTACAAATACGTCTTTACAGATTTCCCTGCTTCTGCCATTACTTAGATAATTACACCAGGTACTGACAATCAGGCAGCTAAATTAGCATTCGAGACGCTTTCACGGGATGATTTAGGTAAGAAAAAACTGGTGCGTCAATTCCAAGTCCAGATGTGCTGCTGTGCCAGCTGTTCAAGGCCTGGTGATGGAGTAATATGACCTAAAACGTGCTCTCTCGGGAAAGGACACCAGGGAAGTGTCCGGGAGAAAGGGCTCTTAAGCACAGCCAGGACGACTAGGGCTTTGGCTCTAAATTCACAGTGTTTACGACCGGGTCCCGTTGTGTGATAACCGGTCCAAACACAACTTTAAATTCACACACGTGACCATAATGCCAATGCTTTAATTTGGAGATCTGGAGTCAGAAGTTTGTGTGTGCAGTGTTAGGTATTATGTTTCTCGGGAGTTCCCCACCCCAGGTAAATAAGGATCCGTGAGGGAGGGGAAACCAGTTAGCACCTTCAGACAATACGGTAATTGCAACCACTTTAAAACTGCTGACTTATTATTTCCGTCGTGATTGCGACGATGGGATGCTCGATGGGATGCTCGTGGACCCTTCCAACCACTGTAAACTCCAGGAGTCTGGAAACATTTCTAGTTCTACCAGAAGGCAGGCATCCAAGCATCTCCCCACACTGCTCTCTTTGGAAATCCAACCTTTCTTCTGTACGTCATCAAGCACTCAGGTATACAAGGGCTTTCTATTAAAATGTAAGTATCTTTTAACTTTACTTATTTTTGACACAGAGCGAGAGTGCGAGTGAGGGAGGGGCGAAGAGAGAGAGGGAGACAGGATCCCGAGTAGACTCCGCACTGTCAGTGCAGAGCCCGACACAGGGCTCGACCCCGCGAACCGTGAGATCGTGACCTGAGCCGAAATCAAGAGTTGGACACTTGACCGACTGAGCCATCCGGGCTCCCCTAGAATGTAAATATCTTGTACGAGGGCACAGCTTAGGCTGTATAGAGCAGGTACTAAGGAATAGGAGGACACCTGAGAGCAAAGCCTACCCCACACTCCCCTGAGCCTTTGACTGGCTATGTGCTTCATGCTATGTTATTTGCTCTATGTCTCGGTCTGTATCTAGTGTCAAATGGGACTCATGTGCCATTCTGAAGCAATACATCAAAAGCAATTAGCCTGTGCCTCACTAGTAGGTGCTTCCTAAATAGTAGATATTGTTACTATTTGATGCAAACAAGAAGACTGTCAGAATTGTCCCCGAAAAGCTAAAAGGTAGATGGACTCAAGATTCAAAATCCAGTTCTGTCCAGCTTCACAAGCCAAGCGACTCCCCACCCCACCCCACATCCCCCCCCCCCCCCGCCTCCTTTATATACCAAACTGCCCTAGCAGAGAGGTGAGAGGAAGCAAGGTACACTTTTGTCCTAGCATTGTTGAAGCCCTAGAATGTTCTAGGCAACCAAATATTGTAGCTAAGGCAAGAAATAATTCAACGAAGCTTCCTAATAGTCTCAACGTGGAACAGGCCTAACCAAGTTCAGTTCCCAAGTGCGAAAATAAAGACATGGGTTTTTTTTCCAAATCTCCTTAAAAAAAAAAAAGAAAGTCTTCTTCAAATTTCCTTAATATAAACTGCCTTGGACTAACTGGTATTTGCATGGCTCCCATAAATATATACCTACAAACATGTAAATATATCATTCCTCACATATGAATGCTTCCAAGATGTTTTTCACCGCCCCAGGTTACCCCTGCAACTTATTCTTCTCACAGTCCAAAGCACTTCTCAATTTTCGTTCGCATTTCATTTCTGAAAACACATCTTGAGGAAGAGCCTAGGAAGATGAGCAGGCCCATCCACCAGGAAGGGGCTGTGTTTTGGCGGGAGGCAAAGTTTACAAGTGGTTACCATGGAGTATGGCAGGCAGGCACTACGGGACAAAGGGGGAAGAGCCAACTACAACGATGCACCTATCTGAGGTGGGAGAGGCTTTCTGTTCTGCAGGAAAATATTTCTGTTTTATAAGCTTACCAAAATAAACATTCTGGTTCGTATCTCACTAGATAAGGTATTTAACTAATACAGTAGCATATTTAACTCCAAATTGGAAGTACTCCTAGGATGGGGTACTATTTCATAGGCTTACAGTGAGGGTAAATTAAATATTGTATGAAAATTGGGGTGCCTGGGTGGCTCAGTTGGTTAAGCATCCAACTCTTGATTTTGGTTCAGGTCATGATCTCACGGTTCAGAAGTTCAAGCCCCGCGTAGGGCTCTGCACTGACAGTGTGGAGCCTGCTTGGGATTCTCCCTCTCCCTCTCTCTCTCTGCCCCTCCCGTGTGCACCCTCTCTCTCTCTCTCAAAATAAAGAAACATTAAAATAAATAAATATTGTGCGAAAATTGGTTAATACAGTCTTTGGCACAGGGTAGTGACTCCCTAACTGGGTTCAAGAAATAGATCCATGCTTTGTGAGGCTGGTAGACTTAGACCCTCTTTATGGGAAAAAAAAAAAAAGTTACAAATACAAAATTATTACAAAAGTTATCATTTATTTAGATTAAGAAATCACAACACAATGCAAAATTTTTAAAGCTACCGTTAATTACCAAAACATCACAAAATCCGGAACAAGAAACCAGTAATGAATTAACCACCTGACACGCTGCTGTATATATTTCTTTTGGGCTTCATGTTCTTCGATTACTTCTCATAGAACAATGATTTATGTTAATATCATTCCCTATGAGGACATTAGTATTTTCTATAAATCACTCTTTCCTCAAGTGTGGGTGATCCATACTTATTTTTAATTATTGATAATTCAGAAAAGTTACTTTCTGCCTCACGGCTCCTTATTAGTAATGCCATAGAAGTTTTTTGGATCGTTGTCAAATTTGTGAACACTTTTATTTCCTTTCATATACGAGCCATAAGAATTCAGGGCATTTCAAGTTTTCTTGTGCATTGACTGACTCCAAATATTCTGTGTTGATGACACTCATTAGCCAGTTTGTTGTCAATATTCTTTGTTGTCGATACAGATGCACTTGTGTCAAAAAAGCAAGAAACTTAAACACAGAATTTCCATAAAAAACATAGTGCATTTATAAATGTACACGTATACCTCACATTGCATTATATATAATTATATATAATTTTATGATATATAAATATATATAAGTATATACAAACATACAATATATATATGTATACTATAAATATTATACATATATATTATATTGCATCATGGAGTATATTCCTAACAAAAGGAACTTCCCACCTAACCACCCTTAGATAAGAAACGAACTCCCTGCTTAGAACTTTACACATTTAACAAACACAAGAATTTTCCAGACTAGCTTCTGGCTCCATACATTTCAAACTAATTCCTACTGGTAGATGTCAGAGTACACATTCATACTGCAATACTTCCTCCGGCCGGCCCTGCCCCTCTGGGGGAGGGCCCCAGGCGGGCTGGCACAGTGGGCAGTGTTCCTGGGAAGTGACTCCCATATGCAGGTGGCTAGGAATAACTTCACTAGACACAGAGATGACCATGAATCACAGAAATATGTACCATTACGCCCAAGCTAAGTGTGTCCCCAATTCGACTTCCCCCTAGCTGTATCGCGATGTCACTGGACCCAAGGAGATAGGTGACAGGAGGGATGTCAGAGTGGAAAAGAAAAACTTCAACCAACCGCTGCTAATCTTACTTGTTCAAATTTTACAAGCTACGATCCCACGATCGCACACTGCTAGGGCTCCTCCAGGATCTTGGAAAGGACTGTGTGGATCCCGGTAATGTATTCAGACGTGATGAAACACGTGTTGTCCAAGCGCGGGGCCCTGGGGCTTGACCTTCATTGGCTTCATAATAAATCTGCCTCTGTGGTCCTTACTATTACTCATTGTTTATCTCAGTCCGTACATATCTAGTCTCTCCAAATAAATTTCAACTCCTTGGTGACAGGAAGTACTGTCTCAAGTACAAACATATAGTAAATACTCAAAAATGTGTGCGGCAGTCCCCACTATACATAGTGATTTTGACGGAGTCAGAAAGAGAGCAAGTATATGTATAATATAAATGTATATATGGGGGCACCTGGGTGGCGCAGTCGGTGAAGCGTCCGACTTCAGCCAGGTCACGATCTCGCGGTCCGTGAGTTCGAGCCCCGCGTCGGGCTCTGGGCTGATGGCTCAGAGCCTGGAGCCTGTTTCCAATTCTGTGTCTCCCTCTCTCTCTGCCCCTCACCCGTTCATGCTCTGTCTCTCTCTGTCCCCAAAATAAATAAACGTTGAAAAAAAAAATTTTTTTTAAATAAATAAAAAATAAATGTATATATGTATTATGTACATACATATAAATATATGCACACACATATATATGTACACACATGTGGGTGTGGAGATATTCACACACACACATAAATATATTCAGATATGTAGTATACACATATATGTATTTTACATGTTATATGTGTCATTTATCTATATAGTATGTCTATATAGATACATAACTCTCTATAGAATATCAAAGAGACAGTGAGTCATTCCATGTTAACGACATGGCGTCCAGATCTTGTCCCTTCAAGAGATCCATCTCAGAAGAAAGTCACCATTATAGCCTGGCAGACAATGAACAGGGCTTCCTTTAGGAGGCCAGTGGGTGAACCAGACAAGGGCCACTCTGGCCATTTGGAGACTATCAATGCTGGACAGAGAGTCTGTAGTCAGTGACCCAAGAAGAGTCACTTTGACTCCTGCCAAAGTGGAGAGAGAGCTACTGGGAAGCCTTCATCCTTAAAGAGAATATCCATTAATGTGGTCCCTGCTTGCAGCTGGCCTTTTAAAAAAAATAAATAATAGGTGAAAATGACTGCAACATTCCAGTGCTTAGTGCAAGGGGAAAATATAATTTTCTTTAAACTGATTTAGCACATTAAATGAAAGGCTTGTTTTTTTCCCAACAAATTTCTGACATTTGCAGTTTCTGATTTTCAGATTCTAAATAAACAACGTGTGCCATTCAACACTTGAGCGAGGTCAACATGGAACAAATCTATTGCCTCATCATGAAACAAAACGTATTATCTGAAATCCAGCAACTTCAGTAGTACACAGGCCCTATCAGCACGGTCAAGGTCTGAGGGCAGGGATAAGAAGGGGGTGGGAGAGAGGCAATATAAAGAATTGTGGGGTATGGTTCTTGTCCTGACAGCAAAAGCTGGAAAAAAGGGAGGATTTTTTATTTATTTTTTTACATTTTATTTATTTTTGAGAGAGAGAGTGAGAGAGCACAAGCGGGGGAGAGGCAGAGGGAGGGGGTGACACAGAATCCGAAGCAGGCTCCAGGCTCTGAGCTGTCAGCACAGATCCCGACGCGGGGCTCGAACTCCCAGACTGCGAGATCATGACCGAAGCCGAAATCAGACGCTCAACCGACTGAGCCACCCAGGGGCCCCTACAAATTAGGGAGGATTTTTAAGGGATCTGATAACTGTCCTGTCTCTCAGATCTCAGTCTTAAACACAAGACCTTCGGCTTCCAGACAGTTCGAGGAAAGCCCCCTGCATCAAGAGTCACCAGCCTGCTGTAGCCTTGAGGCTTCTTCACTGTCATCAGTGGGAAGCATCGCCATCAGTTTATATCTCTAGTATTGTCACAGTGGGAGAGGTCTCCAAAATAGACGCATTCTAAAGGAAGCTATTTTCCACATACGGAGGCTTTTGTCAACCCAGTCAATCAGTTGCAGGCAGTTTTTCTGTCTGTGCATCTCAGTCACACATCAAAAAACATGGACGCTACAACAAGAAAACAATCAGAAGCTTGTGAAACTTAGGAGAGAGAATGTTCACTAGCAACGTCCCATAAAGGGTGACTTGACTATTTAGAGGTAAGAACCGGCTAAATGGAAAAACGATTTCGGAGAATGCTGTGAAGTTTTGGATTTAGGGTTCCTCCACACAGCATGTGATACGTATGCACACGCATGCACACGCATGCACTTGAAACCTTGCCTGGCTCTGTACCTGGGACCTTCTTGTGAACCGTGGGAGGGAGTAACAGGGCATCGCACCGCCAAGCCACAAGGTGTAGGCAAAGAGCAGGGCAGGCAGTGACAAGCCTTTCATTCATTCATTTAGTCATTCAGTCATTCCTCCCCCCCCACAGGAAATGTCCTCATGGGAATGTGCCCACAAGCTCCAAGCACAGTGCCTCTTTCTAGTCCTGGCTTTTTCCAAATAAAAACAGGCCACAAGGAAAGGCCATGTTGGAAGCCACTGGCCTTGACACCACTTTCCAGTCCACAGTGGCAAAGGCCTTTGCCAGCATCTGAAGTACCTCTGGCCACGAAGAACAGAAAGTGGCCAGAGCCTTCGACCCCGACCTGGACGATTGGATGTCTTCCCATTTCCCATTTTCAACCTTTCCTGGGAAAGGCCTGACGATTTCACATGGTTGTAGGTAGACACAACCCACCTTCTGTTCACCTCGAACGTAGACTTTCACAGTAGGATTGCAAACATACTCATTTAGTAAATATACAAAATGCAAAAGAAATTGGCTGACTGTGCTGTAAGTGAGTACTTTACACAGGCTAGTTCACTTAATCTTCATCAGCCACTGCATGGGGTAGGTGCTGTTACTGTCTTCATTAAACAGACGCAGAAACTGAGGCACAGTGTCACTGAGCCATTTGTCCACGGTTAAATGGCTGACAAGTGTCAGAGGTGTATATTCAAACCCAGGCAAGCAGGTTCACTATGCTACCCCTCAGATGATCCTCCCTTCAAGAGTTCAGAGCTACTTTAGTGGGGATAATAAGGGCTTACTAACCTATTACATACCCATTTATTTAGTATACTGGGGTGCCGTTTTAAGAAGATAATGCAAATGCTTACTATTTTGTTGGAACCCAATTCTACACTACGGGTAGTACAGTAACTACCTTATTTTTCTGTCTAAGGACTTTGATCTCTACTAATTAGATGGTTTACAAATCTACCATCTGACATGAAGCAGCATGGATTTTTTTTTTACCTTGGGTTTGGAAATGAGGAAACTAACAAGTAGAAACTCACAAGAAACCTGCTGACATTCAGGGTCAAGAACCACCAAGTCATAGCTACAGTGAGTCACTAGGTCAACAATATTTCATCTCCTAATGGGGCCTCTACAGAAAAATCTGAGTCAACAACAGCAAAGCTGAGGCTCCTAACATCTGAGGAAAGTTCTAAATGAGCCGCTAGTTTAGTAACAAGAATAACAGAATTGGGTCAGATTTCTGTGGTACAGTTTAAGAGGTGTGGTCTGCCTCGGGGCCTTTACACTGTCTGTTCCCTCCGCCTAGACCTTGATGTTCCCCTCGTGTCCTCATGGCTAACTTCCTCCCTTCTGGCAAGGTTTTGGCTTACCTCTTAGCTTCTCATTCTCAGTGAAGCCTGTCCTGACCAGCCAATTAAAAATGCTAACCATTCCTCCTCTCAATCCACCTTAGCCTGCTCGTTCTCTTTTCCATACTGCTAACCACCTTCCAACATCCTACTTAACTTATTCTTCTGCTCATTGCTGACTATCTCCCACCACTAGAAAATAAACTCCCCAGAGGATCTTTGCCCCCCCAAAAATACCAAGAGCCTAGAACTGTGCCTGGTACAAAACAGATGCTAAATATTATGACATAAATTCAAAACGCAGAGGAACGTTTACAAATATACCAAATAATCAAATTTATTTTGAGTCTAGGTGGCTCAGTTGGTTAAGCGTCCGACTCTTGATTTCGGGTCAGGTCATGATCTCACAGTTTGCGACATCGAGTCCCACATAGGGCTCTGTGCTGCTGGGATTCTGTGTCTCCTCTCTCTATGCCCTTCCGCCCCCCCCCCCCGCCCCCCACTTGGCATGCACTCTCTCTCTCTCTCTCTCTCAAAATAAATAAACATTTTTTTTTTTTAATCTAGTAAGGATGATTAAATACTTGCCTTTCTGAAACCAAAAGCCAAAAGATTTCTCTGCACTGGGATGCATGGATGGACAGAGCAGGCATTTCATGAGTCTGTGACACTGACCTTCAGTGCTAAATTTAGTGCCCTTGGTGTTTCTGAGATTCCTAGCTACCAGTTCAGCTTCACCTATCCAGGATGTGCACGTCAAGAGTGTTCCTACAAACTCAAGTACCTACTCACAGTAAGAAGCAAACAAATCTTGATCAGCTTTTCCCGTCTCCA
Organism: Prionailurus bengalensis; assembly: GCF_016509475.1. Lineage (NCBI taxonomy): Eukaryota > Metazoa > Chordata > Mammalia > Carnivora > Felidae > Prionailurus > Prionailurus bengalensis. The sequence continues at coordinate 119,345,769 of NC_057348.1, forward strand.
GGAAACAGAGCTGGGCTATGAATGAATTGAGAGCAAGCTGATAGAGAAACACTTCACAATTGCAGGGCTATGGGATTTCTAGGCAATTTAAGTTGAGGGGAGGGCTTCAGCTGGGATATGGGGGTTGTACACAGAGACAGGTGCTCCAGGACCAACCTAGCGATGAAAGGCAAGGACGGGGGTGCCTGGGTGGCTCAGTCGGTTGAGCGTCCAGCTTCGGCTCAGGTCATGATCTCACAGTTTGTGGGTTCGAGCCCCACATCGGACTCTGTGCTGACAGCTCAGAGCCTGGAGCCTGCTTCCAGTTCTGTGTCTCCCACTCTCTCTGCTCCTCCCCCACTCATACTCTCTCTCTCTCCTTCAAAAATAAATAAAAACATTGAAAAAATTAAAAAAAAAAAAAGGCAAGGACAAACTCTGGAACACAGGTGCTGCACTCCTCCAGGAAGAAGAGAGCTAAGACAGAGGACGGTGAAAAATCACACTTCCCGTGGCTCTACATAGCCCCAAATCCTTTCTCCTATGGGTACAGGAAAATGGTTAAAAACAGGAGCTACATGTACATATGTAACAGAACAGAGACAGCTATTCTAAACTTAATGCACTTAATTAATCTGAATTAAAAAATACAATTTTAATGAAAACTACGGGCCTCGGGCACTGAAGGCCTTGAAAAATCTGTCAAGCGAGAAACACGCCACAGTCCCCTAAGTCTTCACTGCATTATTGCTTAAGAATTTTGACTAGTGCTTAGATAGTAATAACTCAGAAAGGTCCCCAAAATGGAACTACTACCTGAACATATTTCTAGTACTCTCATGATCGCTAACTACAAGCTCCGCGCAAAAATGAAGGATAATATTAACATAGATCTTTTAATAGTCCTTTCAAGCATCTTTTTAATGTGGCCACTCAGTAACAAGGCCGTGAAATCAGTAAGTCAATCAGGAAAAATAAACATCTGCCTCCAAAACCTTATAGCCCAAACCGCAAACAATAAATACCACTTAACAATACACACAGAGCTTTCACTAAATGCTTGGTCTGCTATATCTGCACTCAAGACCCTTCATCAAGTGTATTTATGTGACACTGCCTACTAATCAGGTTGTTTTTATTCTTCCTGAGGTCAATTCTTACTTGCGCATATAGGGCTGTTTTTGAAAGCCCCCTAAGGGGCCTCTCCTCAATAGAGGCACCCAACAGTTGAAGTTCATCTCTTCATTCAGGGAATTTCAAGTGTTTGTTCATTTTAGCATTTACTTTCCATAAAGTTGGCTGGTTTTAAACTAATTCCGAAGTACAGTCATGGGTAGTCTTGCCACACAGTGTGCCTAAGTCATAACTATTGTTATGAATTTAATTCTTCAATATTTTCATTAAGAGAAAAGAACTAGCCCTTTGGGGAGGGCCCTTAAAAGCTGAGTTTCAGAAAACTTTACAGAACCTTTAGCCTTCTGGGAAAATGTTTACCCAATACTAACAACAATTTCTGCAACCTTAAAAAGCTTTTTTGATCCACCAACCATTTAAAACCATCTTCTAATTGATTACAAGCTAAATCCTCAAGAAGGAAAACCGCCTTTAATACATTTTAAACTTATATTTTCTTTTAACCAGCTAGTCCAAGCAGGCAGGCAATGTGGGAAAAATTTAATTACTCACCTTAATTACAGTTTATCCTGAAATAACTCTTAGCGAAAGTGAATGGGATATGCAATGACAGCCCTAAGTGGGGAAATATTATCTATTTATATATTTATATAATGTATATTTCTTATGTATATTGTTTTCTATGTATTATTAAAGCAAGGGAAGTAAATTAACTGACAAAATTACTATTGGAACTCTGCATTACTTAAGTCTTACTATTATTTTGAACTGCTCATCATGAAAAATCTGATTTATCCTTAAAGTACCTGCGGTTATGACTATTTAATCATGCTATGAATCAGCAAATTTGTTAAACTCCTGCTTTTAAGACTACCAAAACTTGCCTAATCTCACACCTCCATCGGAGGAAATGGCGTTAACTATCATGTGGATGTTTTAAAACTTTGTAAGTTTCAAAACCTGGACAATTACTCATCAGGATTATCTCTTTAAAGACATTCGGTAGACATTTTCAATGATTCTTCCCCATCCCGGAAGCCCCTGCCCCTCTTTTCCCATGCTAAACTAGCATTCAACCCTTATTAAGCACCACTGTGTGCAAAGAGAAAGCACTATACCAAGCAAAAGAGCATAAGGCTCGGCCTCATTTTATTCGTGCATAAATAAACACAGCAGTCGTGATTTATTCTCACAACTTTGTAGGAACGTGAGTTGCATCCACATGGCTGAATCCACAGCATTCATTTGGAAAGGGCTTTCTGGGGTTAATTTACAGGTTCTCCGGATCAGACAGCCCCGATGGGGCATCACGCGGTCCCCTCATCTTCCAGCCCACACGGGACAATTCGTGGGCGCCAGCCACACCTTCTGCAGGTGGCTGGACCGCCGGAGCCAGATGAGCCCGACCCATCTCCCCTCGCAGGGACTCCGGATAGGAGTACGGAAATGCGTGCAAGGACTTGTGCGAATTCAAGGACTTGTTGAAGGGCCCCGGGGTCCTGGGCAGGGAGGGAAGCGGCCTGCCCGCGGGGGGCCCCCTCCCCCGCGGCCACCGAGTCCCCCACGCCCCGGGCGCTGCGCAGGCCGCCGCCGCCGCCGCGGATCCCGGGCGTAGCCGGCGCACCTCGGGCCTAGCACCATTTGAAAGGCAAATCTCAGAGCCGGGGCACATTTAAATGCCCTGCCGCGGCCCCGGGGGATTGCTCTCCAGCACACACAGCCGCAGGGGCCTCCGGGGCCGCCCGGCCTGGGGCGTTGGGCGCGGCCCGCCGGCGCCCCCGGGACCTCAGCCCGCAGCGCCCCGGCGTCCGCGCCAGGCCAGGGCAGGGGCGGGTGCCCAGGGCCCCCAGGCCCGCGTCCCCGGCGGGGCCGAGCGAGCCCCGCGGCGCCGGGAGAGAGGGCTTGAGCGGCGTCCTCCGCCCGCGGCCGCCGGCTCCCGCCCCCTCCCGACGCACCACACCTAGCAACCCGCGCTGACAGGACGCAGTGGCGGCGGCGGCGGGAGGAGGAAGCGGAATGGCTGCCGCGGTGGAGCCACCCCCGCCCCCCCGCTCCCACCTCCCAGCGGCTGCAGCCGCCGCCGAGCCCTGACAGCTCGAGCCGGGGCGGAAGCGGCGGGCGGCGTGCAGCGCCCGCCCCCCGCCGCCCCCGGCGCCTCGGGCCGCCCGGACCACCGGGCCAACTAACTCCGCGCCCCAGCCCAGCGCCGGCCGCCCGGCCCAGCCGCGCCCTCCGCCCCGCGCCCCCTCCCCCGGCGCCCGGCCCCGCCGCCGCATCTCCCCGCCGCCCGGTCCCTCCTCCCGCAGCCCCCGCCGCGGCGCACCCCCACTCCCACCACTTCACCGCCGGCGCGCACGCCCCTCGGAATCCCCCAGCCCGGCCGCCCGCCGGCCCCGGCACCTCGGGGCGCCCGCCCCCCTCCCCCACCCGAGCCCGCTCCCCGCTCCCCCCCCCCCCGCCCCAGGCACCTCGCGCCTCCGCATCCCGTCACCCCCACGCCCCGGGCTTGCACACACCCTCCCGCCCCGCCGCCGCCTGCCTCCCTCCTGGCCACCCCTGGCCATTCTGGGGTTCTCGCCTGGGCAGGAGTTTCCGCGCGCCGGGCACCCCCGCCCACCCCCGGGCCATTTACCGATGTGGTTGTCCTCGATGTGCTCGATGAGGTCGGCCAGGGTGGGGAAGTGGAGTCCGCAGCCCCCGAATCGGCAGGTATTGGAGAAGAAGGAGGCGGCGGCGATGCCTGTCATGGTGCTACATCGAGAGCCCCCCTGGTGTCGGCTCTGCGAGCGCCGGGCCGGCGGGCGGAGGGAGGGAGGGAGGGAGGGAGGCAGGGTGGGGTGAGGAGAGGAGGGGCTGGGGGAGGGGGAGAGAGGCGGGGTGAGGGGAGCGGAGAGAACGGGACGGAGGGAGAGGGGGCTAAGGCGATGGAAGAAGAGCGTAGAGAGACCGGGAGGCAGAGGGGAGGCGGTGGCGGCGGCGGCGGCGTCGGGAGCGGCGGGGGGAGGGTGGGGGTGGGGGGTGAGGCCGCTGCAGCTGGGAGGAGGGACCAGGGCGCGCGGCAACAGCTGTGCGGCCCCAACCTCGGTTCCTGGACTGAGGCCTCACCTGCGAGCTCCTGCCACCAACTTTATCTCTCTCGGCCTGCCCTTCACAGTTGGTAATACGTGCAATCTGTTTGGAGCTTCCTTGGTTATGTATATTACATTCGTGATATATACACATCTATTAATTACACACGCATCCCCGCGATGAGAACTCAGGGAGCTACCCAGGCCCCACTCGGGGACATTTGTTTGCACTTGGCCACCTGTCTAGGTGTGACACTGACATTCACAGGGGACCCAGGAAAGGTAATTGTGTGCACCTTACTCCTTAAACCTTTTTTTTTTTTTTAAGTCATTTTCTCTGGAGGTTTGTACGAACTAATTGATTTTAATGAAATTTCCCTCTAGGCCAAAAGAAAACCTTAGCTTTATTTAAATTTCAAAATAGATTTCTTGATTGTCAAGTGCGTCGCCCGTGTTTTACATATGTACCACGTTTGTTACACTCCCTGCTCCTTTTGGGAAGACAAAAACTAAAATGATTTCATTTTCCCAAATTACAGCACCCCACTGTCCCAGCTCAGTTCTGGGAATTGACCCATCTGTCACCCTGGAAGCAAGACTCTTCAGCAGAAAGAACAGCACAGTGGTTAAGGCTAGGAGTAAAGTCAGGGTCAAGGGACATATTTACTCTTCATCTGAAAGAGAAAAGACTCCTGCAATCAATCTTGATTACACCGTCCTGTGAGCATTTAAACCATAATGTTGACCAGTGAAGCACTTAAGCTGAATTTGGTAGCTTCCCTGAAAACCTGCATTTTGCTAAGAATTGGTTCCTTTCTCGTCCCTACCCCACCCCACCCCATTGCACACATATTTTTACCTGCAAAGCGTGTGATTTCCAATGGCACTTTTCCAGGTGCCTAAAGAACATTACACATTAGCGGCAGTCTATGACCCAACAGTGCATTTTTAAATTAATACAGGTATACTGAATTTACCACTTTTTCTTTCTTAGGAAAATTTCACTGATCTCTGGTGCAGACACACACAGAAATAGTATTCCCCTCTCCCTAAACTGTATTCATCCCCAGTGTTATCACTAACAGTAAGATTGTTAACACTTTTCAATGGAGTTTTTAGAGTAAAGGCACCACAAAAATTTTACAATCGAACAGTCATAGCAGTTGGGGACGATCGGTTCCCTCATCCGTGGCATCTCCTCTTCTCGCCCATTCCTTCTTGCCCGGCTCACAAGGTGACAGACTTGTGCTGAGATGAGAGTTGGGTTGCATGAGGCTGGGGCAGTCGTGTCATTGAAGTTCAGTCTGGTGCCAAGAATGGTTCGCTGGGCCCACTGGCGGGTGGGGGCAAGGCCTGGGTGGGCCTGATAATGAGCCAGCGACCCGGTTGGCTGGAGACCGGAGCCAGGGCCAGACAAGGGTCTAAAGAGCAGGAGTTAGAATTCTAGATCTTGAATTAGAATTTTGGCAGCTGTGGCTTGCATTCAGCGGCCCAGTCTGGGAAGGCCTCGGGCTGAGAGCAGGCAGAATATCTGGCAGGCACACACCACATGCAAAGTTGGCCCCCAAACTGCTGCCGGCTTCCCTCTAGAGATTAAGTGTTAGGCACCACCACCATGCAGGATCTAGGAATTATCCAGAGCTTCGGAGAAGTAGCGACTCTGTCCTCTGGAGAAAAAACACTCCGTGTGGAATTATTAACTCCGGGCAAGAGAGTTCAGAGGTGGAAAGTGCCTGAAATGTGCAGGTAAAAGACAAGGAAGTAAGAGGCTGCGTTTCACGAGTGCACCAAGTGATAGGCCACGCTTAACAAATAGAGGTGTTTTTTTTTTTAAATGAAATGAGCCAAAGTAACATAAATCAAATTTTTACTTTTTAAGATTTAATTTTTTTTTTACCTTAGGCCATTATTCATATTATTTATAGTCCACTCTATTAATTCTTTTTATATGCACTGAAGCTCTGCTTATGTGACACTCTGCTCATAATTTTGTTTTAAATCGGCACACTCTAGGTATTTCTGGCCTTTGTATTAGATACGTGATCATGAGCTATTAGAGCTGGGAACATACTCTGTCTCTCAGGCCCACTGATACTATAGTTATGGTATATTGAGGTCAAGGACATGGAGTGAGTTCTCCCCAGGCTCACACAGTTTCCTCTCTGTATTCAAAGTGCATTCAGTAAGGCATCAACAGACAATAAAAGAACAAAGATACAGTGACCACAGGCAAACTTTAAAAAAATTACAGTAGCTTGCTTACATTATGCACTTACATTTAAAAGTGTTTATTTTAGGGGTGCCTGGGTGACTTAGTTGGTTAAGCATCCAACTTTGGCTCAGGTCATGATCTCACAGTTCGTGAGTTCGAGCCTGGCATTGGGCTCTCTGCTGTCAGTGCTGAGACTGCTTCAGATCCTCTGTCCCCCTCTCTCTCTGCCCCTTCCTCTCCGGTTTTCTCTATCTCAAAATAAATAAACTTTTTAAATAAAAAAAATAAATAAATAAGTAAAAGTGTTTATTTCGGGGGTGCCTGGCTGGCTTAGTCAGAGCTTACTTAAAAAAATTTTTTTAAGGGGCGCCTGGGTGGCGCAGTCGGTTAAGTGTCCGACTTCAGCCAGGTCACGATCTCGCGGTCCGTGAGTTCGAGCCCCGCGTCGGGCTCTGGGCTGATGGCTCAGGGCCTGGAGCCTGTTTCTGATTCTGTGTCTCCCTCTCTCTCTGCCCCTCCCCTGTTCCTGCTCTGTCTCTTTCTGTCCCCAAAATAAAAATAAACGTTGAAACAAAAAATTTTTTTTAACTTGAAAAATAAATGTGTTTGTTTTAAGGGTGTCCCCTCAGATAAAGTCAACACTAGGCTATAAAAATATAGAGAATAAACATTTCAACCTTAGTGATATCCAAGAGAAAGCGATGGCTGATCTACCTCTACATTTACAAAAAAATATTTGCCTGATTTGAGTGGCAAAAATATTTCAAAGGAGAGGGAGAGTGAGAGAACTGAGGAGTTGGATGGGATAGTGGCTATGGCCAGAAGACTTCCCTGGGTTTTTAAGTCCCTTCTTGCACACCCTTTGCTTTTCCCCAGGGCACTGTGCCCCCCAACGCATAGGCCCAAAGTATGAACTTGGTGGCCGCGTAGCTTGGTATTACAAATGATATGGGATCCGGTAGCAGTCTCCCTCAATCTAGCACGGCGATGGTCCACGGGCTGATACAGCTGCCAGCAAAGTGTCAATCCACTGGTCTAACGGAGCCAAGTGAAGCCACCAGGGAATTGTGCTTCAAATAATTGGCCTCCACATACGCGAATCAGTTAATTTAGGGATATTCTGATCAAAACCGTATACTTCCCGTGCCCCGAGGGGACATCTGTTAGCATGACAAGAGGATGCCTAGGAAGGAGCATTGGGTTGTGTTTTAAATCGAACCCTCCATACTGCCTTCGATTCTAGCTTCCTCGGGTTTTCTGGGTCATTCCCCAGGTCCCTTTTAAGTTGCTTTTCAGGTCCACTGGATGTAAACAAGCTCATAAGTGGATTGAGGCATTCCTTTTACTGCCACCACTACATAGACTAAACAGATCATGAGCTCAGGTCTTCTTCAAGTCATGCCAGTCTATGATCACTAAAAATGGCAGGGGCGCCTCGGTGGCTCTGTTGGTTAAGCGTCCAACTCTCGATTTCGGCTCAGGTCTGATCTCGCCATTCGTGAGTTCAAGCCCTGCGTCGGGCCCTGTGCTGGCAGTTCAGAGCCTGGAACCTGCTTTGGATTCCGTGTCTTCCTTGCTCGGCCCTTCTTCTGCTCACACTCTGTTTCTCCCTCTCTCTCTCTCTCTCTCTCTCTCTCTCTCTCTCGCACGCGCGCACAAAAATAAATGAACATTAAAAAATTTAAAAAAAGAATGGCAGCTCTTGGGGCACTTGGCTGGCCTAGTCAGCGAAGCATGCAACTCTTGATATCAGGGTTGTGAGTTCGAACCCCCACATGGGGTTAGAGATTACTTAAAAATAAAATCTTAAAAAAACAAAAAAGCGTGGCAGCCCTTGAAGAAGACTCAGGCTGTCACTTCTGTCAACAGCAACCTTTGCCTTGACAGGATGTTTTCTTCAGGCTTCACCTTCTTCCATGGAGGAGGACGTCCATCCCAAATTTTCTTTTTTAACATTTATGCAACAAGTCTTCGAGTTTTTTGTACTGATTTGACTCCAGCTCAGAAACGAGCCAGCTTTATCTGCTCTTTGGTGATTAACTCCCAGTTTGCCTAGATCTAAGTGTTGGCCTTAGAATGAGTAATGGGGGTTCTCCAGTTGGATGCCACCAGCGACCAATCCTCACAGGTGTTACCCCTTAGCTCTTTACCTGGCTGCTTCTGCCTCATTAACTATATACATGGTTCTGGCATTTCCATTTCCAGCCCCTTGCAGGCTTTCTTCAGAACTAAATCAATGAGACACTCGACCAATGACTGGAGTTCTAATTGAGCATCCCGGGTTCGCTCTCCTACTGCGGTCTGCTACACTGCCTTCCAGACAGTAGCTCCAAATCCAAATCTAATGGGGTTTGGCCACCCAGCCTGAGCTTTAAATATGGCCGTAAGAGCCGCCAGCCGCTCATGATTTCATTCGTTCCTTTAACATAGTTTGATGGAACAGCTATGTGAGGCTTTTGCTGCACGATTCCAGAAGGCATTATTTACATAGGCACCTGCATGGACAGTGACCCCAGGATTTGTACTTCTGTGTAGCCTGATCCACTGTGCAAGATACCAGCCTGTTGTCTCGGCCACCCTTTCCTCCTTTTCTCTTTCCCTCCTTTCCACCTTGGGCTCGCTCAGGGGATCACTCTTGTTGCCATTGACTATAATCAAGTCACTAAGGCACCACTGCTTGAAAAACACTGCGCAGCCTTTTTGCCCTGACATGTGCCTTTAGGTATTATTGATCCTTACCCAGCAATGCTCGGTGTTAAAGATTTTCTATCCCTTCAAAGACTGCCGGCACCTTTTTTGTCCTAGCTTTTTGAGGTTTCCTCAGCTCCCACTTTACAATTCTTTTGCTCTAGAACTCAAACAAGCGTCAGAGACTGGGCCAGAGGCTCGAGTTGGGAACACAGCTCCATGATCTCACGTCCCCTGCTAGAGTCCCTTAGCATTAAGCCTCCCCATCAGAATAAGCTTTCTGCTCAATGCTGTCCATAATCCGATCTCTGCAGAAGCCTTCCAAACTTTCCTCCAGCAGTTCCCTCACAGGTACTGGCGGTTCAGTATGGTCCCAACCAGTTTTCCAAATGCACTCACTGTACAGGCACAAGCCACTTCGCCTTTGCACGTGTTCTATTCCCCCACCAAAGACGCATCAGCAGATCAGCCGGTCACCTCCTGCAAGAAGACTTTCCTACATCCTGCCTCCTCTTTCTTCCTGGCTAAGCTACATGCTTATTATCTGTGCAAGCTCCCCCTGCATTTGATTTTTTTTTTTTTTTCAGCTGTTGGCTTACTGGTCTTTCTTCTCTAGACCGGTGGTTCCCAAACCTTTTTAATCAAGAGCTCCATCAACAACAACAAAAATGTACACCTTGATCCCATAAATATTTACATTCTTATTTACAAATTACAGAAAGGCACTCCTATTCAAATATAGTATGTACATTATAAAACAAGTCAGACAGTTTAAGAAGATAACTTTTTGGGGGGCGTCCAGGTGGTTCAGTCGGTTGAGCATCCAACTTTGGTGCAGGTCACGATCTCAGTTCCTGAGTTGGGGGCCACTTCGGGCTCTGTGCTGACAGCTAGGAGCCGAGAGCCTGCTTCAGATTCTCCTCTCTCTCTGCCCCTCCCCCACTTGTATTCTGTCTCAAAAGTAAATAAATAAACATTTTTTTTTAAGAAAAGAAGGTAACTTTTTTTTTTTTTTTAGAGAAAGAGCACATGTTCAGGTGAGGAAGAGTAGCTGAGGGAAAGAGAGAGAGAGAGGGAGAGAGAGAGAGAGAGAGAGAGAATCTTTTTTTTTTTTTTAATTTTTTTTTTCAACGTTTATTTATTTTTGGGACAGAGAGAGACAGAGCATGAACGGGGGAGGGGCAGAGAGAGAGGGAGACACAGAATCAGAAACAGGCTCCAGGCTCTGAGCCATCAGCCCAGAGCCCGACGCGGGGCTCGAACTCACGGACCGCGAGATCGTGACCTGGCTGAAGTCGGACGCTCAACCGACTGCGCCACCCAGGTGCCCCTGAGAGAGAGAATCTTAAGCAAGCTCTACACTCAGTGTGGAGTCGGACGTGGAGTCAATCCCATGACCCGAGGATCATGACCTGAGCTGAAATCAAGAGTCAGACGCTCAATTGACTAAGCCACGTAGGTGCCCCTTTTTAAAAAAACAGAACTGGAAGGTCTAGTATCTTCATCCCACACCCCGGTATATTGTCGGGTCCCCCTCCCAGCATGAATGCATTCTGCTTTGGAGGCCACTAGTCCTAGTCTCCTTGAGAAAGGAGACTATCTTTCATCCTGCCCGCACGTAGTGTTCGGTACAAGTCATACGGGGGTATAACTCAGCATGCGATAAGGCAATGCACGAAGATTTCAGTTTTCAGTGCTGAAGCAATTTCTAACAATTTGCTACCCTTCTTCTCTTATGTGGCATCAGGAAAAGATAGTCTTCCATCATCTCTCAGCTTGGATAGATGACAACTGTTATACCTTGCCACGATCATGGCCTAACCTTCGGCGAGACTTTTTTTTTTAGGTCTAGCACAGTGTCACTGCACTGTACCCCTAACAGGCATTTATGAAGTGCTTGTCTCATTGGTTTTGATGACACTGGTTTCCTAGTCTCTGCTGATGCAGACAAAGCCATTCAACTGGACAGAGATAAGCGGGGAGGCATTGAGCCATGACGGGAGATCTGACACTTGCTCTCCTTTTATTTGACTGACTAGGACACCTTTCCTTTCACAGATGTTCAAGTTCATGATAACGATTGTTTTAAATAACAATTACCACCATTCATTGGGTGCCTACTGTTGTGTCAGGCATTAGACTAGATATCTTGAACATAGATCAGTTTTTAAACCCTACGTTATGCTCCAATTATGGGTAAGAAAGGACAAGACCCAGGAAACTAAAGCAACTTCCTAAGACCCATAAAGCTAATGAGTTCTAGAACTAAAATTTGAACCCAGGTCTGTCTGACTCCAGAGTCTGTGCTGTTAACATAATATCTGTACCCGAATCGGGGTGTTATAGATAATTTTCCTCCTCTCCCCTTGAATCCGAAGAAGCTGGCCTCTTGACCACAGGCAGGACCATGCTCACATCCATCACAGACGTTTAAGATTGAGGGGCAAAAGTGGCCCAGTTTGCCAAAGGCACTTAGTAGAGGGCACTGAGGGTCAGGATGGGGTATTGATGGTGGAGAGGCCTTGGTGCCTCCACCAGGTATCGACACTCTTGGCTTGTCTTTTCCCTTGCCTTCTCCTCTGGAATGCCCTTTCATTCCTGTTCCCTGATGTCTTCTTTTAAAATCGAACTTAATAGAGAAGAAAGACTTCGAGAAGATACCCTTGTTTTGCCCTTTGGCTGGTTCCTGACTTACCCTTTATGGTGTACCTTCCCACCGTTGATCTTGAGGTGGAGTGGAGAAGGTAGGCATGACCCATCCCGTGGAAAGGTGACTCTGTTTGCTTTGGTCATCCTCTTTGTCTTCGTCCCCTGTCTGTGTCATGACTCTAGCCACGTTGCCTTTCAGCCAATTGTTTGGCATCATCATATTTCCTGTTGCAGTTTTAGTTTCCGGAGCCGCAGAGCCAACAGCCCTGCCGACCGTCATCTCAGAGGCCTCAGCATCACAGGCCCTTCTTTTCTAGGGCTGGACCCATGCGGAGACCCCTTTTGCCTTTGAGAAAACAGACCCAGATTCCAGGAGTACCTCCAGGAAGGCCGTTTGCCTTGGTTGTGTAACTAAATTTACCTTTCTATAATTTTCATCCCATTATGCTTTTGCTGACATAAAGGATCCTTCTCTATAGCCCCTCAAATATTTCTCAGCTTTTTATTTATCTTGGAAGTCTCAAACTCAGAAGCCTTAAGAGCCAGGCAGGGGAAATGATGAGAGAAGACAGCAATGTGTGAGTGCACTTGTACGCATCGTGTGAACGGTGGGGACAAGGGGAACCTGGAGAGCACTGTTCTCCTAAAACACTGGCAGGCAAAGTCCCATCTGCAGGCCACATCTGAGCCACTAGCTGGCAACCTCCGTTTTTCCTTCCATGCCACAGTGCAAAACTTAGATTACTTTTATTGTCCCACTAGCCCAAGAGTATTGACATTAATTATTTCTAAATTTCTCACCACCGTGAGATTAGATGCAATCTAACTCTGGGTGCAAATACTTCAAAAAGGACCCTTTGCACCTTAAACAGGTCTCCAAGCTGATGTCAGAGCTGCCCAGGTAATGGTCATCGTATCAAAGGGAAGAATATTTGCCAAGGGCTTTTCTCCAGGCTAGAATACTTCTCGGTTCTCCGTTGTCCTCTCATGTTTCCCAGTGCAGATGAGAGTCTTAAGAGAATTTTCAACAAGCCGAGTATGTGAGTCGTCCCAATGTATCTAAAATGAGGCCTGTATATATAAAGATAATACTTAGGAGCACCTGGGTGGCTCAGCTGGTTGAGCATCTGACTCTTGATCTCAGCTCAGATCATGACCTCAGCTCAGATCTTAGCGCCCTGAGTTCAAGCCCCGTGTTGCCTGCCGCATTGGGTATGAAGCCTACTTTAAATAGATAAGACAATAGTTTGTAGTGCCTGACCAGTCTCCAGCTATACTTTAAAAATAAAGAACGGGGTATCTGACTGGCTCAATCAGTAGAGCATGCAACCCTTGATCTCCAGGTTGTGAGTTCGAGCCCTACATTGGACATAGAGTTTACTTAAAAAAATAATAATAGAAGCGACAAATAAAAGTAATTAACAAAACCTTTCGGTGGGTAGGTCTGGTCTTTCCAGTCCATGAATGCCCTCAACTGGGTCTGCAGTTCAAAGGCATTTTGCCTTGAAGCTGTTAGTTGTCTTTAACAATGTGTAATCAAACATTTTAGACTACAGTTAATCTTTGGTGTCAGAGCTAACTCCTGACGCCAATTTCTTTCTCTTCCCTCTTTCTCCCACCAGCCCTACGTATACCCCCTCCCCAGTCCGACACAACACCCATCTTTCTCCACCTGCTTCCCTCCCGACCCACACCCCCCAGTCGTTTGGTATGGTGTTTGAGAAAGTTGCACCAGAGAAGAGAATTTAAGAAAGAAACACAGGAAGAAGGAAATTGGGACAGAAAACCAAAAAAAAGGGCAGAAGCAAACTTCGAGAACAGCTTTCTGTGTTTTGTCTCTCAGGTTCGCTCAAAGTCCTGCAGCAGAGAAATGCTCCCTTCAGGCAACCCCCACTCAGTCTCCCAGCCCTCTGATCTGCAATCAAATTTGCATCTTTCTTGTCTTTCTTACTCGGTTCTCTGGTCCAAAGGACCAATCGGAGGAAAATTTCGGCATCAAAAAGACCTAGGTCCCAACGGTAGCTCTGTCACTTACGAGCCAATGACCTTGGCGTTGACAGTTACTTCAATCTGTCTGAGATTTCTTTATCTACAAACTGGATGTAACAGCACAGATCCTACGCAGCTCCTGGAGATGGGATGAGATGCCGCCTGTGAAAACACCCTGGAAACTGTAATATGCTAATCAAAGATGAGGCATTATCATTATTATCTCTGAATCCAGTGCTGCAGATGCTATGGTGCGCGGTCATCTTTTCGCCAAATGTCCTTAGATTTCTTGGAGAAGGGGGTGGGTGTTACAGTCTGGTACAGCAGTGAGGCAGAACTTTATGTTTTAGGAGGGGAGCTGGCATTTAAAATGGCCATATATTGCTACTTCTAAGATATCATGAGGACGTGAAATCACTTTGGAGCGGACCTACTCTGTTCTGGAATGAGCCACTTGAGTGAATCCTTTTATTTGTATAAGCACAGTAAGAGTAAGCATCCATTATTCGGGGAGAAGCGCAACAGTTGTTTTTGTTTGTTTGACTAGAGCTTGGGGCTTCAACTCTGCAGGCGCATGGGGTCTTGTTGCCAAAGTGAATGGTTCAGGAGGAGGGCAATGTGCCCAGAAGTTTCCATCAGAATTAAGCTCTGGGTTTTTCTTCAGTGGTTATCTGGATGGAGGCCAGCTCTCTTCTCATTTGAACAAGGAAGCATGTGGCCCAGGTGATGCCAGCAGAAATCCTCCATCCCATGAGGGGCTCTGCCTGAGGATGAAACCAACATAGAGGAATGCAGAGGTGAGAGATTTTAGAGAAACTGAACTGGAGCTCTGATAGAACTGTGCCTGAAGCCCACGTTAGTCTTAAGAATTACACGAGCCAGTGAGGCACCCTTGTTGTCTAAGCCAGGTTATTTGGGGCTTTATGGTACTAGATGCTGATGGCAAAGTCATCCTAAATGGCACAGAGTCTGAAAGTTTCTGGAGAAAGTGCAAACGCGTTACATAGCGTTCAGTGAGCTTACTGTAAAGAAGTTGCCAAGTGTCCTAATCTTTCCCCCTGAGGTTCCCGGCTTTGAGAGTGCCTCTGGTGGGCTGAGGCGCGCTGCCTAAAACAGCTGATGGGAGGGACATGGCTGGAGGGGGTGGGTGTCAACCGCAAGGCCTGAATTGTTATAAGGGAAGGCAGGCTGGAGTGGCCCTAGCGTATGGATACGGATAAAGCTATGACTAGGTTGATGGACGTGAATAACTATGGTCCGTGATTATGCCCACGTTCAGTTTTTAGTAGATGCCGCCACACCGTTTTCCAAAGCAGATTTACCAGTTTGCATATTCAGTGTCAATGTTTGCAAGTTCTCAGAGCTTTTTACTTCGATTCTGCCCACAGGCTAATAAACGAGGTATTCTGATTTTACCGGAGCACGGCAGTTTCCAAACAGCAAATATAAAGGTTGTTGCCAGAATGAGACATACTAAAAAAGGTACACACACACACACACACACACACAGAGCGAGAGAGAGAAACACACAAAAGCATAATAATTCAAGTAGCAGAGCAATTTGGGGTGATGATTTAAAGGTAAATACATTTCAATTACCTTAATTAAGTCATAAACAGTGCAAGTGTAACCCAAGTGCCTAAGGAATTGCTGATTCTAACAGTTCTCTGTGAACGGGAGGACCTCCGCCCTCCATCAGAATTTCCCTTCATAATGTGTTTAGTGGGCTTGGGGAAGGAGTGTGTGATGTGTGTGTGTGTGTGTGTGTGTGTGTGTGGTGAAGGGAGGGGAAATGGCAAGAATGATGGTTTTCTACACAAGTAACAGCCAGTTAAAAATATTCCATTACAGGGACGCCTGGGTGGCTCAGTCGGTTGAATGTCCGACTCCTGATTTCATTCAGGTCAGGATCTCCTGGTTCGTGGGTTTGAGCCCCACATTGGGCTCTGCACTGACAGCTGTGGAGCCTGCTTGGGATTCTCTCTCTCCCCCTCTCTCTGCCCCTCCTCTGCTTGCCCTCGAGCTCTCTTTCTCAAAATAAATAAACATACATCAAAAAAATATTCCGTTCCATTAAATTCTTTAGTAAATGCTGATGAAACAGGCACCCAGGTTCCATAAGATCGCCACTAATACTTGGTAATTTTTTTTGTTAATTGTTGCTTGAAAGAGTGTTTCAGTTATCTGAAAAAGTAACTACATTAGACTTAGTTAACCAGTGGCACCAGCTTGTAAAACATGAAGGGTTTACTTGAAAACAGTGGAGAGAATTGATATACATTTAACTGACACAATCGTCTCATTTAAATATGTATTTACTAAAAAGCAAACATTCAAACTGACACAATTCTGCATGTTCATTCAAGTAGTACCTAATTTAATCCCATATTATCTTTCATGGGCTCCATCCTTGGGGTCGGGAGTGGCAACCCCATGAAATGATTTCTTCGTTCTCAACTCGATGTCTTCCGCCTCCTACTGTGTAGGCTTTCAGATATGCTAGGTGAGTGGTATTATCTGTCAGTAGTATCTGCCGGCCTTCAGAAGCTAATGAACAGACCTGAGGAAATTCTGGCTGCTTCTGTGGGCTTTTTTTCTGCTCTATATGGGGTCGTTTCCAGCAACTCACATTTTCATCCGTTCAGAGACATCTTGTGGCAGACATTCCTAGGTACCTATCCAGTGTTTATTCTTGCCTTGCTCCTGAACAGATTTTGTTAAGGGAAACAGTGTGTCCTGATTAAACCCAACATTCCCAGGCTCCCTGGAAGATAGGGGTAGCCCCGTAACTAAGTTCTTGTTATTGAGATATGAGTGAAGTCATCGGGTGGAGCTTCTGGGAAAGCCTCTTAAGAACCATACTGACTCAACCACTGGGCACCATTTTCACTTGGCCCTTCTTTATTTCTGCTTTCCAAGAACACAATGTGATAGCTGGAACTCTAGCAGCTATCTTATGAACATGAGGATAGGGGGGTCACACTTTAGCATGGTATTCTGGAACTGCCACCTCAGTCTGGACTGCCCACCTCTGCAATTCTCACTTTGTGAGACAAATTAACTCCTGTGTTATGTAAACCACTGCTTCTCTGGTTTCTATTACTCACAGTCAAGTGCGATTCTGGTATTCTAAATATTCATTCAGCATAATCCTTTATTTGATTTGTTCAACATTTTACAATTGTCTTTGAACAGAAGCCATTCAACAGAGATGGGTACAACTCATTCAGGTTCCCTGGACTGGATATTGAAAGATTAAGCTTTAAAGGCTCCACCACCAAGCTGAATTATCCACTATGAAACCAGGGACTGAGTGGAAGGACAAATCCTCTACTCCGAGGTAGTACTGGGAAGTCCACAGGGTAGAAGCAAAGGTTGAGGTCTGAGAGCTGTCACAACAGAACTCTCAGCCTGTTGTCATGGCAGCAAGGAAAGAGCCATGGCAATATGGCGGAACAAAGACGAGGCTTCCTCCTGCCTTTACACGGGGTCTTGTAGCCCTCCCTGTTTAATCAGGCCCCCCTGAATCTAAATATCAAGATCTCTTGGCAGGTGTAAATTGTTCTGTGATCAATCCATAGATCCCCCTCGGTTCATCTGCCTTTCCCACCTGGTTAAACTTGGGATGGTTTTTCTAGCTCTCCTCCCCACCCAATACCACCACCAGTAGTGAGAGGCTGTGAGAGGAACAACAGAAAAGATCACTGTGGAGGGTACCATTCCCACTCCATCTATAGACCCCTCACGCCATTTTCTCCGCCCCTCTGCCTCTATTTTGTTTCCCCATACCATCATTTGATTAATAAAAGTAGAATGTCTGTCAATAAAAAATGTTTGTAGACGCCAAAGCAGGTCAACTGCATACTGAAACATTTTTGTAAATACAACTTCCAGGGGCGCCGGGGTGGCTCAGTCGATGAAGCGTCTGACTCTTGACTTCAACTCAGGTCATGATGTCACGGTTCATGGGACGGAGCGCCGCGTGGGGCTCAGCCCTCACGACGCAGAGCCTGCTTGGGATTCTCTCTCCCTCTCTTCCCCTCCCCACTCCCCCCCTCTTTCTCGCTCTCTCTCAAAACGAATACATTTTGTTAAAAGGTAAAACTTCCAGAAGCAGTTTTATAGATGCACCACTCTAAAGCCAACTCAAGATTCAGGCAGGAAGAGAAAAAGAAAAAAGAAATGAGTTCAAACTTAAGCAAGTCTGACCTACTAGCCTGGCAAAGAAATGAACCTACTTCCAAAACAAGAACATTTTCTACATTCTGCCAGTTATTAAGTTAATTACCTGCTCCGTGCCCCTTAGCACTACTATCATTTTGGTAATGGTGTGGCTTTAAACTTTTCACTCTTCTGTGGTTTCTGAAGCTGAGCTGGAGCCAGCTTTTCAAACTACTTTTAACTCAAAGAGCCCCTTCGGCGTGTCATAGATGTCAATGCGATTGGCGGCAGGTGTTCCCCCAGGCCACCGTGCTTAGGTGGTCCCTTTGCTCTGACTCCCCCGGCCATACAGGATCTGTCACTGGGGCAGATGGACTAGTGACATTTGTCTGAATCCCTTTTGGGGGGGGGGCACCTGAGCTCCATACCTCAGGTCGCAATAGCACAACTACTGAGCATTTGAATCACTTCATCCTTCTAAACTTCAGTTTATTTACCTGGAAGATGGGACTAAATAAGGGTACCTTGGGGTGCCTGGGTGGCTCAGTCGATTAAGCATTTGACTCTTGACTTCGGCTCAGGTCGTGACCTCTCGGTTTGTGGGTTCATGCCCCGCGTCTGCCTCTGAGCTCCCACTCTCTCCGCCCCTCCCCCGCTGGTGCTCTCTCACATATAAATAAATCGTTTTTTAAGCGGTACCTTTCCATTGCAGCCATTATCACAACAGCTACCTTTTTTTCCATTTTCTTTTTTTTTTTCTTAATTTTTTTTTTTTCCCAGCGTTTTTATTTATTTTTGGGACAGAGAGAGACAGAGCATGAACGGGGGAGGGGCAGAGAGAGCGGGAGACACAGAATCGGAAACAGGCTCCAGGCTCCGAGCCATCAGCCCAGAGCCCGACGCGGGGCTCGAACTCACGGACCGCGAGATCGTGACCTGGCTGAAGTCGGACGCTTAACCGACTGCGCCACCCAGGCGCCCCTTTTTTTCCATTTTCTACACGAGGTGTATGGCTTAATGGGTAAGCACACAGCCGGCAACACCAAATCGCCTGTGGTAAAGTCCTGCCTCTGCTACGGAATTCGTGAACGACCTTGGCAAGTTGCCCGAGTGCTCTGTACCTCAGTTTCTCCCTCTGTAAAATGGGACTAATGACAAACCTGCCTGATGGAGCTCTCCTGGAGGTTAAGGGAGCTAATAACATACTGTGGAATTAACATAATGAGTGCCACAAGCTTTGACAAGCACAGTGACAAGCCGTGTTCACCTTCACCACAGAAGAATCATTATTCATTCCTATTTGCAGATAAATTGAGGTCTAGAAAGATTAAATGACTCAAATGTTAAGCACCTGCTTTTGTGTGCTTTTTGAAAAAAATATTTTTAGGGGCGCCTGGGTGGCTCAGTTGGTTAAGCGGTCGGCTTCGGCTCAGGTCATGATCTCACATTCGTGAGTTCGAGCCCCGTGTCGGGCTCTGTGCTGACAGCTCAGAGCCTGGGGCCTGCTTCATGTTCTGTGTCTCCCTCTCTCTCTGCCCCGCCCCAACTCATGCTGTCTCTCTCTGTCTCTCAAAAATAAATAAACATTAAAAAAATATATTTTTAACATTTTTTCATTTTTGAGAAACAGAGTACAAGCAGGGGAGGGGCAGAGAGAGGCAGACACAGAATCCAAAGCAGGCTCCAGGCTCCAATGTGTCGGCACAGAGCCCGATGCGGGGCTTGAACTCACGAGCCATGAGATCCGACCTCAGACGCTTAACTGACTGCACCACCCAGGCACCCCATACTTTTGCCAGCTTTTGAGGACCTAGGGGTTTCTCTCCTCTTCTTCCTTTGCTTTGAGAAACGCTGGATCCAAAAGGTCAGGGGTCAGCAACACCTCACTTCCCTGATGTCAGGCCTACAAGCCATTTCTTCACATGTCCAACCTAACCTGAAAATCCACCTGCTCACGTTTCCCAGAGCTGACTCCCAATGGCCCCCACAGTGAGGCTCCTTCCTCCCTGGACCACGTCCGTGGGGGGGGGGGGGGGCAGGCTCCTCAGGGAAATGCACTGGGCCAAGGGAGGCACCTCACTAGAGAGAGAGGAGCGCCCTCTCCGCTGAGGGAGGCCTCCCGACCAGGCACAACATCTTGCTCGCCTTGGGTGCTCACCACACCGCGGTGTGGGAGCGGCAGCAAACTGTTCCCTTTTTCTTTTTTTTTTTTTTTTTACGTTTATTTTTGAGACAGAGAGAGACAGAGCATGAACAGGGGAAGGGCAGACAGAGAGGGAGACACAGAACCGGAAGCAGGCTCCAGACTCTGAGCCATCAGCCCAGAGCCCGATGCGGGGCTCGAACTCACGGTCTGTGAGATCGTGACCTGAGCTGAAGTCGGACGCTTAACCGACTGAGCCACCCAGGCGCCCCTCTGTTCCCTTTTTCTGCAGTTCACACTCAATAATTCGCTCCAGCTTCACTACGTTAGATTTCCTGGTCGAGGCTCCTGGCTCACAAAACTAAAGGCCCCTTCTGACACTTTCTGCTCAGCACTCTTTGAGAATGGTCTAATTCTGGACGTGGAGTTAGTGTCTATTTTTTCCACCACGACCTTGGACTTCTTCTCTCCGCTTCCAGCTGACCTTCAAGTCTGGCTGCTCTGGAGCACGACACACTCGAGGTTCTCACACCCAGCAGCTAATCGCTCAGGGGACTTTATTTATCTACTCTTCCCCGAAGTTCAGAGGCCCACACCTGCAAAATGTCAGGAGAGCTCAGTGCTGTCTCTTCATCTTGTCCCCCAAAGAATTTGGTGGGGGAATGGATTTTCCAGCAAGTGACAGTTCTCGAAACATGTTCCACTTTGGAGACGCCCGCTGTGAAACTGACTAGCCCTTCTCCGGTGGGCCCCTTCCCAGAGGCAATTGCTATTAGTAAGTTTTTGTGTTGCCTTCCAGAAAAACAGGCCTGTGCACACATCCTTTGGAACCAGTGGGTACCATGATATACACGTTGTCTTGGACCTTGATTTTGTTCATTTAATAGTGAATCTTGGAGCTCTTTCCATATGAGAACACATAGGTGTTTTTCCTTCTTTTTTTTTTTAATTTTTTTTTTAACGTTTATTTATTTTTGAGACAGAGAGAGACAGAGCATGAGCAGGGGAGGGGCAGAGAGAGAGGGAGACACAGAATCTGAAACGGGCTCCAGGCTCTGAGCTGTCAGCACAGAGCCCGACGCGGGGCTCGAACTCACGGACCGCGAGATCATGACCTGAGCCGAAGTCGGCCGCTTAACCGACTGAGCCACCCAGGCGCCCCAGGTGTTTTTCCTTCTTTAAGGAATAGCGTTCCACTATATATGAAAGTACCTATGCTTGTTTCCTATTGTTTCTGTAACAAATTACTACAGACATTATTTTACAGTTTTGGAGGTCAAAAGTCCAGAATTGGTCTTGCTGGGCGAAAAGCAAGGTGTTGTCAGGACGGCGCTCCTTCTGGAGACATTAGGCAGAATCCACGTTGGTGTCTTTTTCAGCTTCGTGAGGCCACCCCGTTTTTTGGCTCGTGGCCCCAGTTAGCCGTCCTGTCACTGATCTGTCATCGCATTTTGTTCTCACTCACTCTGCCCCTTTTGCCTCCCTCTTGTGATTACATGAGGTCCACCTGGACAATTCAGCATCTTCTCCCCATCTCAAGATACTTAACTAAGTTACATCTGGAAAGTCCCTTTTGTATTTAAGGTAACATATTCACAGACTCCAGGGATTAGCCTATGAACATATCGGCGGGGGGGGGGGGGGGGGGGGGGATTGTTCTACCTACCACAGTTTTTATTATCTGCTTGCTCCGTATGGACTTTTAATTTTTTTTAATGTTTTTATTTTTGAGGGAGAGAGAGCGTGAGCGGGGGAGGAGCAGAGAGAGAGAGAGAGGGAGACACAGAATCGGAAGCAGGCTCCCGGCTCTAAGCTGTCAGCACAGAGCCCGATGCGGGGCTCGAACCCACAAACTGCAAGATCATGACCTGAGCCGAAGCTGGACGCTCAACCGACTGAGCCACCCAGGCGCCCCAACCATGTGGACTTTTAGATTGTCTTTTGCTATTTTTACAAGCCCTGCTCCAGTGACTATCCTTGTAGATAGGCCTTATAGCGTGTGTCAGAATACAAGCAATTCCTGGAAAACGAATGGCAGTTTCAAACATATGTACATTTAAAATTTTGAGGGGCGCCTGGGTGGCTCAGTCGGTTAAGCATCCAAATTTGGCTCAGGTCATTTTCTCATGGCTTGTGGCTTGGAGCCCCGCATCGGGCTCTTTGCTGACAGCTCGGATTCTGTGTCTCCCTCTCTCTCTGCCCCTCCCCCGCTCAGGCTCTGTCTCTCTCAAAAAGAAATAAACATTAATGAATAAATAAATAAATAAATAAATAAAATTTTGATAGATCTTTGTCATGGTAATTTTTAAAAACTTCATTTTACTGGAGATATTCTGAATGCACAATTATCATAAAACCATTTAGGAAGTAATAATCATTTTACTCTCTTTTGAGTGAATCTATCTATGATTGCTCTCATCTATGATGGCTAAGAATGCATCCTTGACTGTGACAAAGGCTCTGAATCGCAGGTAAGGGGTTTCAGAAATATGGACCTGAATCCATTTATATGGTTAAAATCTAATACTATAAAGCTGTGGCTACTGAAATGTAAAGTTAATGGAAATTAAATATAATTAAATATTCAGGTCCTCAGTCACCCTAGCCACACTTCAAGTACCCAGTAGCCACATGTGGCCAGTGGTTATCACATTAGATAGTGTAGACAGTTCCATTTGACAGAGTTACTAACAATGATCTTTTGATCCTCTGTCAAATTAGAACTTACCCCTTGCCTAGACTGCATTTAAGTCAATTCTATTAATCCAGTAACATTTATTGAATGCCTACCTATTGAATGCCTACCTTTATTGAATGCCTACAAGACACCAGAGGATGACTTTTTTTTTTTTTTTTTACAGGTCCCTGTCTCAGGTAGGTCACAAATCAATAGAGGAAGACAGAAGCGTTTCCTGAACTTGCCTCGGGAATTCCAACTGACTGTAACAGAAAATGACCCATACAAGAGTGAGTTCCAAGGCAATTGATAGGAGCAGGAAAGAACATGTAGTCTGTGAGGGGTCCTGGAGACAAGAATATAGAGGTTCTTTTCCCATCTTTAAAAATAGCTTGCTCATTGTCCATTTTTCTAACACTGTTGAAATATTGAAGTGTTCATTGGTATTTTATTTGTCAATAAAAATGAGAAAGCATCTCAAAGGCTCTTAATAAGACATTATAGAGATTACAGCACAGACTCTGGAGTCAGGCTGCGTGGCGTTTAAATTCAAACTCTGCTATTTACTAGCTGTGGGACTTCGGTCATCTTCCCTGACCCCTTCTGGCCCTTAGTTCTCATCTGTCAAATAAGTACATGTCTCCCAGGGTTATTGTGAGGTTTAAATGAGTTAATGTCTGTAAGTGCTTAGAACAGGGTCTGGCGCTTATTGAGGACTAAATGCCAGCCATTGATATTATTTAAACATGAATAACTCTAATGCTGAAGGTTCAGCCCCAGGATAGAATTTAAATGTTCACTCGGTTCTGGATTGACCGTGGAGGAGTTCAGTGGTCTGCAGGAATCCACCTGGCTCTCGCTGGGCAGTGAGACAGACATGACATACACATGGCTGTTCTGGCTCAGGTCCGGGACCCCACCTGCCCTCCCTGGACCCTGCATGGGACAGCGGCACTAAGGGAATTTGCAACCAGAGAGACTGGCTTTCCTCTCTGACACGGACAGAGGGAATTCCACACTCATGGCAGTTAGCTGTGGCCTGGTCATTCACAAATTTGGCCAAATTCTACCTCTCCGTGTTCCGTGTGCTGATTTATAATTGGGACAAGTCATATGTCCTTTTCTTGATTCTGATACTCTCCCTCTTAAATTCGGAAAGACACCTCATCTCCACTGCCTGAAAATGCAGATCTCTGTGGTGGTCACAATGGTAGCCATTTTGGTGGTGACTTCCTTTGGATTCCTCCAATATTCTTGCTCCTTTCCCTCTTTCCGCCCATTTCTGAAATGTCTAATACCTACCAAGACTGTCCTCACCAGACCATCAAAAGAAATAAAGGCTGGAAAACACTCAACAGATACAAAGTACTACATTAAGCGTGAAATAATAACGCTTTTGAGGGCCACCTGGCTGGCTCAGCAGATGGAGCGTGTGACTCTTGTTCTCGGGGTTATAAGTTCAAGCCCCACGTTAGGTGTAGAGACGACTTAAAAACAAAGTCTTAAAAAAATGTTGTGAAGTATAAAAATGTACGTTTCGCTGATTTTATTGTAGTATGAGTTACCTGACTCCTTTGTATTGAAAGCCTACTTCTTAAGCACTAAATCCGTCCTGCAACACTTGGGAATACATATGATCAAAGCCATTTGTTGTCCTAACCACTTAGCACCTGCTTATAAGTGCCTCGGGTTGTTGTTTATCCCTCTACAACTGTCAACTTCGATCTTAAAGCCAAACTGCAGAACTGTAGATTGTGTGCACCAGAGAAAAAGTTATAAAAAAAATGAGCAAGAAAATAAAACACCCAGTTCCCTTAATGCCTATTAGCTAAGAAGCTCTTCAGAAAAGCAGGAAGGATGAAGCAATTAACAGGTGGCTCCACGACACTCTGTATCACTTCTGCTCTGAGACAGATTTACCCTAAAGCTAATGACCTTTCAGGGCCCTGAAACTTGCATGGGTCCCCCTACCAAGACCCTGGGCCTCCTGCTGTACTGTTTTGTTAAAGCGCCCCCCCCCCCCCACTGTTGTATAAGCATCAAGCTCCTAGAAACCTAACATCCTCTGTTGGTGCCCTAGTAATTACTATTTTTTAAAATATTTATTTATTGACTTTGAGAGAAAGAGGTGGGGGGAGGAACGGAGACAGGGAGAGAGAGAATCCCAAGCAGGCTCCGTGCCGCCAATGCAGAGCCCGAAGCAGGGCTCAAACTCAGGAACCGCGAGAGCCTGACCTGAGCTGAATCCAAGAGTCGCCGTTTAACCGACTGAGCCCCCCAGGCGCCCCAGTGCCCTAGTGATTGTTACACACGGGCCACTAACAAAGAGGCAATTGCAACGCGTTCTGGGCTGAGGGTCATTCTCTGCTTTGCTGAAGATGGTGAACTACTTGGCCCCATTGTTCATGGACTTGCTGACCCAGGGCCTGGGACTCTGCACCTCCATGAGGCATTCCCTGAACGTCATCCCAAACTTCTGTAGAATCCTGCGGGCTTGAGAAGAGCAGCTGAAGCACCAGTGAGAGAGGAGGACATTTTGGGACATTCTTCCTTTAATTCAGGGTTTCTCAACCTTGGCACTGTTGACATTTGTTGGCCAGATAATTCTTTGTTCGGGCCGGGGGCGGGGGGGGGGGAGGTCTGTCTTGTATATTATAGAATGTTTAGCAACATCTGTGGCTTTTATGTCATAGATGCTAGTATCAATTCTCCCCTTCCTACCCAAGTTGGGACAACCAAAAATGTCTTCAGACATTGCCAATTGTCCCCTGGGGCAAAATCTCCTCTGTTCAGAACAGCTGCTTAATCGAACATTCCAACAAATTCCTGTAAGATGGAAACTTCCGTTTTCTCTTGAACAACATGGTGGGCATCTTGCTGTCCACTGGCAAGACTTCCTCCGATGCAACACAAGCAGGACTTTTGGCTAGTAGATTCGACATTCAAAAGCCAGCTGTTTATTCACAGATGACATGATCTCATACATAGAAAACTCTAAGGAATTCATACACACAAAAGAACCTAATAGAGGAGTTCAGCAAAATTGCAGGATATAGGATCGATATCCTCAAAATCAATTGTATTTCTGCATGTTAGCAATGAATAATTGAAAATGAAGTTAAGAGAACAATTCTGTTTATAATAGCATCAAAAAGAACAAAATACTTAGGAATAAGTTCAACCAAAAAACCAAGGTGTGGACGCGGAAAACTATGAAATTAAACATTGTTCAACGAAATTTTAAAGCGTCTCACTAAGTGGAAAAACCTCTCATTGGAAGGCTTACTATTGTGAAGATGGAAATACTCCCCAAATCGATCTATCGCAATACTACCCAACTGGATCAGCTTAATTCCTATCAAAATCCCAGGTAGCATTCTTTTTGCAGGAACTTGCAAAACGATCCTAAAATTTATATGGAAATGTAAAGAGCCTCGCATAGTCAAAACAGTCTTGAAAAGAAAAAGGAACTTGGAGGGGCCCTTGGGTGGCTCAGTGGGTTAAGCCTCCAACTCTTGATCTTAGCTCAAGTCATGATCTCACAGTTCATGGGTTTGAGCCTGTATCTGGCTCTGTACTAACAGCTTGGGGCCTGCTTAGGATTCTCTCTCTCCCTCTCTCTCTCTGCCCCTCCCCTGCTCATGCTCTCTCTCTCTCTCTCTCTCTCAAAATAAACATTAAGAAAAAGAAGAAGAAACTTGGAGAACTGATTCTTCCCAATTTTAAAACTTACTATGCAAGTTTACAATAATCAAGCCAGTGTGGTATGCTATAAGGATACACATAGATGAGTGGAATAGAATTGAGAGCCCATATTTCTTTTCTTTTTTTTTTTTTAATTTTTTTTTAACGTTTTTATTTATTTTTGAGACAGGGAGAGACAGAGCATGAACAGGGGAGGGTCAGAGAGAGAGAGACACAGAATCTGAAACAGTCTCCAGGCTCTGAGCTGTCAGCACAGAGCCCGACGTGGGGCTCGAACTCCCGGACCGCGAGATCATGACCTGAGCCGAAGTCGGCCGCCCAACCGACTGAGCCACCCAGGCGCCCCGAGAGCCCATATTTCTTAATAAAACTGGAGGAAAAAAAGAAAAAGAAGAATTGAGAGTCCTAGAAATAAACCCTTACATTTGGGGTCAAGTGATTTGCAACAAGGGTGCCAAGGCAATTCGATGCGGGAAATAATAGTCTTTACAACAAATGGTGTTAGGAAAACTGCCTAATAATAGCATAAATGGACTTCAACCTCACGCCATATACAAAGAGCAATACAAAATGGATTAAGTGCCTAAACATAAGAGCCCAAACTATAAACCTCATGTGAGAAACATATAAGCAAGGCCTTCATGACCTTGCATTATGCAGTGCTTTCTTGGGCTTGACTCCAGGAGCACAAGCAATAGCAGAGAAAAAAAGATAAGCTGGACTTAATCAAAATTAAAACTAAAAAAAATCTGTGTACTTTATTTTTTTTTTTTAATTTTTTTTAACGTTTACTTATTTTTGAGACAGAGAGAGACAGAGCATGAACGGGGGAGGGTCAGAGAGAGGGAGACACAGAATCTGAAACAGGCTCCAGGCTCTGAGCAGTCAGCCCAGAGCCCGATGCGGGGCTCGAACTCACGGACTGCGAGATCTTGACCTGAGCCGAAGTCGGCCGCCCAACCGACTGAGCCACCCAGGCACCCCGAATCTGTGTATTTTAAAGGACATCACCAAGAGAAGGACTAGGGCATCCACAAAATGGGAGACAATGTGTTTAATTTGTATATCTGATAAGGGATTTGCGTCCAGAGTATATAAAAAAAATTCTTACAACCCAACGATTAATGAATGCTCCAATTTTAACAGAAGCAGAATACTGGAAGTTGTATTTCCCCAATGAAATGGCCAATAGGTACTTGAAAAGATGCTCAAAATCATTAGTTATCAGAAACATGCAAATGAAGGGGCACTGGCTGGTTTAGTCGGTGGAGCCTACAACTTCTTAATCTTGGGATTGACTTCGGGCCCCATGTTGGGTGGAGAGATGATTTTTAAAAATATAATACCATCTTAAAAAAACAAAAAAACAAAAAAACAAAACAAGACATGCAGGGGCACCTGGGGTGGCTCAGTCAGTTAGGTGGTCGACTTTGGCTCAGGTCACGATCTCATGGTTGGTGAGTTCAGGCCCGCTTTGGGCTCTTGAGAGTGTGGAGCCTGCTTGGATCCTCTGTCTTTCTCTGTCTCTGCCCCTCCCCCACGCACAAGCTCACTCTCTCTCTCAAAAATAAATAAACATTAAAAAGTTAAAAAAAAAAACAGACCTTAAAAAAAAAAAAGGAACATGATGGGGCGCCTGGGTGGTGCAGTCGGTTGGGCGGCGGACTTCAGCCGGGTCACGATCTCACGGTCCAGGAGTTCGAGCCCCGCGTCGGGCTCTGGGCTGATGGCTCAGAGCCTGGAGCCTGTTTCCGATTCTGTGTCTCCCTCTCTCTCTGCCCCTCCCCCATTCATGCTCTGTCTCTCTCTGTCCCAAAAATAAATAAAAAACGTTGAAAAAAAAATTAAAAAAAAAAAGGAACATGAAAATCAAAATC
Organism: Prionailurus bengalensis; assembly: GCF_016509475.1. NCBI lineage: Eukaryota > Metazoa > Chordata > Mammalia > Carnivora > Felidae > Prionailurus > Prionailurus bengalensis. The sequence goes on from NC_057348.1 coordinate 119,374,051, forward strand.
ACAATGAGGTACCACATCACACTCAAAAAGTGTGCAGCCACTTTGGAACAGCTTAACAGTTCCTCAAAATGTTAAACATGGAGTTATAGTGACCCTGCCACTCCACTCCTAAGTGTTGAATTGAAATATGAGCATGAACGGTGAGAAGTATGAATGAAAATTGAAAATACATGCCCTACAAAAACTGTACGTGAAGGTTCACTGCAGCATTACTCGTAATGGACAAAAAGTGTAAGGAACCCAAATGTCCATCAACTGATGAATGGGTAAACACAATGCGGTATGTCCATATAATAGAATGTTATTCAGTGATCAAAAGGAATGAATTATTAATACAGGCCACAACAATGATGAACCTTGAACACGTCATGCTAAAAGAAAGAAGTCTCCTCCAAATGGCCACGTATAGTATGACTCCCTTAAATTAAATGTGTATAATAGCTAAATATATTGGTTTTTTGTTTGTTTGTTTGTTTGTTTATTATTGAAAAAAATTTTTTTTTCAATGTTTATTTATTTTTGGGACAGAGAGAAACAGAGCATGAACGGGGAAGGGGCAGAGAGAGAGGGAGACACAGAATCGGAAACAGGCTCCAGGCTCTGAGCCATCAGCCCAGAGCCTGACGCGAGGCTCGACCTCACGGACCGCGAGATCGTGACCTGGCTGAAGAGATCGTGACGCTTAACTGACTGCGCCACCCAGGCGCCCCAATAGCTAAATCTACTGTGACAGAAAGTAGATTAATGGTGGTCCGGGACTGGAGGAAGGAGGCAATGGGAATGCTGATGGTTTACTGTGGGGATAATAAAAATGTTCTGGAAATAGTGGTGATGGTTGCACAACTTGGTGAATGTACTAAAAACTGCATTGTATACTTAAAAAATAAACTAAGAAAAAGACTGAGAAATTAGGATGTAAAAAAAAAAAAAGGGAGGGGAATCATTTGGAGAGAAACATGATCGCTATAGGAACTTCATCAGAGAGGGCCTTAAGGAGAGCGGAAGGCTGTGGGAGACAATAATCTGGTACATCTTGGTGGGAGTCAGAGAAGTGCCTTAACATCTTATGACAACAGCTGCATTAAGTCTACCAGAGGGAATAGGGCTGCTGGATGATCGGCCTCCTCCCTCTCTCCCCATGTTGTCTGGCCTCTGAGTTCGTCTGCTAACACCTTAATATAGCACAGGAAGGAGTCACTGATACAACCCACAGAGAAAGAGCCAGAAAAATACAAACTTGCTTATAAAGTCTATACCGGGTGTCAGGAGGGCGGGTACAAAGGGTTACATGCCTCCTTCATTCCCCTAATGAAGACGAGGCTCCCATCCAGGAACTGGAAACAGACTTTTTTTTTTTTTTAATTAATTAATTTTGTGAGAGAGATAGAGAGAGAGAGTTTGCGCTCAAGAGAGAGCAAGGGAGGGGCAGAGAGAGAAGGAGAGAAAATCCCAAGCTGGCTCCATGCTGTCAGCACAGAGCCTGACTTTAAATAAGATTATGACCTGAACCAAAACCAAGAGTCAGACACTGAACCAGCTGAGCCACCCAGAAAGCTACAGACTGAGCGGCTTTTTTTTTTTTTAATTTTTATTTAGTTTTGAGAGAGAAAGAAAGAAGGAGTGTGAGTGGGGGAGGGGCAGAGAGAGAGAGGGAGACACAGAATTGTCTCCAGGCTCTGAGCTGTCAGCACAGAGCCTGATGCGGGGCTCGAACTCATGAACCTGCGATCATGACCTGAGCAGAAGTCAGACGCTTAACTGACTGAGCCACCCAGGAGCCCCAGACTAGGTGTCTTTGAAACAGAAATTTATTTCTTGCAGAGAAGTCCAAGATCATGGCCCTGGACGATTCAGTGGTTCATAGATGGTGCCTTCTCATGTGTCCTCACAGGGCAGATGAAAGAGCTCTCTCAGGCCTCTCTCTCTTTTTTTTAATGCTTATTTGTTTTTGAGAAAGCACGAGTCGGGGAGAGGCAGAGAGAGAGACGAACCGTGAGATCATGACCTGAGCTGAAATCAAGGGTTGGATGCTTAACCGGCTGAGCCACCCAGGCACCCCGAATCCTTTTCATACTTGAGGTAAACCAAAGACATATATACTACATGAACTACTGCTATTAAATTGTTTGGAACTAAACTAATAAGTAAAACCATTAGCTCTTTCTTTGGATACAGGGACACTGTGAAATATTACTAATATTATTAGCATAAGATTAGGCTGAAGGCACTGTGAACTGAGAGAGTTTAGGAATTTCTGCATTCTGATATTTACACGTCTGGTACTCCCTCTAGACTGCAAGTTCTTGAAGGCACCTTAGCGCATAGTAACCACACCAAAAATGTCTGTTGAATGAATGAATGGAGAGGAGATTAGAACTAAAGGACAGGTGTATAAGCGACTTAGAGCCAAGATATAAATAACAGGGGCAACAGAAAGAAGAAATGGCAGAAGGGGATGCACATTTGGGGAACAGAAATTATGTGGGGAGCATAGTAGCCAAAGGCAGTGTAGTTCAGTAGATAAGCATGAATTCTCTGAAGTCAGGCTACCAGGGTTCGAGTCTCGGCTCCACCCCATACTAGTGCTGCAATCTTGGGCAGGCAGCTTACCTTCCCTGGGTCTCGGTGTTCTCATCAATAAAACGGAGTTAAAATAAAATTGCTGTCACAAGCTAAACGAGGCTGCTTAGGAGAATGTCTGCATGTGGCCATTATTTCTTACAGGGCTGTTTGAGATTTTTTGGCCTCTATTCAGCCAGGTTTATTTTTTCACGAGTTAAAAAAAATTTTTTTTCTTAACGTTTATTTTTATTTTTGAGAGACGGCACGCGAGCAGGGGAGGGGCAGAGAAAGAGGGAGACACACGATCTGAGGCAGGCTTCAGGATATGGGCTGTTAGCACCGAGCCCAACGAGGGGCATGAACTCACGAGTCGTGAGATCGCAACCTGCGCCAAAGTCAGATGCTTAACTGACTGAGCCACCCAGGCACCCCATATGTTTTCATGAATTTGAAATCATCTTGACGGTAGGAGGAGAGAACAGCCAAGCTGGTGGCAGCGAGGGTGGCCCGTTGCCCCAGTTTTCCTGGACTAACATTAGAGATGAGGTGTTTACTGTCCACACTGCGATAGCCCTGAGCAAACTGGGACACCCTAGTTGGTCACCCTGGTGGCAGCTCATCTCAATTTCTGCAGGGAATTCGACTGTAGGCTTATTCCTGGCTCTGGAGGGGTCACTTCACTGGTAGGCCCAGCAGAGGCAACAGGGAGGGATTCAGGTTGTTTGTGGCAAAGCGACAGGAGGGAGTAAGTGTGCAACTGAAGGCAGGAAGGCATATATGGTTTAGATTTATGTCAGCACTCTAAGAACACAGCAGAGTATCTCTCTACGAGGCACCATGTTGTTCAGACGGTCTAAGTCTTTAAGAGTTTTCAGAGAAGGGGAAACAATAGTTTTAATTAAATTTTATAGATAACTCAAATATTATTAAAAAAATTCTTTTTAATGTTTATTTATTTCCGAGAGAGTGTGAGTGGGGGAGGTGTAGAGGGGGAGACACAGAATCCGAAGCAGGCTCCAGGCTCTGAGCGGTCAGCGCAGAGTCCAGTGCAGGGCTCGAACCCACAGATCACAAGATCATGACCCGAGCTGAAGTCGGACGCTCATCCGACTGAGCCACCCAGGCGCCCCTAGATAACTCAAAGATTATTGAACCACGTGAATATATATACCAAAAAGTATTCCTTTACTCCTATCCCTTAGCCAATTGGTTCCCAACACACGAAGTCACCCTTCCAGACTTCCTTTAGCCATATATAAAACCTGCAAATAGGCATTCCCATTTCACCTTAATTCTGGCATCAGATGACCTTAAAGTGGGTGCAGGCATTCTGGTCAGTGGAGAAGATATTCTTCGATAAATGGGCAGCTAAGAGCCAATCTCAAAAAGACTTCACTTCAGGATCTACCGGCAAGTTGGGGTTTGGGACCGCAGAACTGAGACCAAATGGAGATAAAGGTGACATCTGTATCTCTTCACCCTCTTATTTTCGTTTAAGCCCTGCAGTTTTTTGCTTATTTGTTGTCCAGATTGACAACCACTTTTCTATAGGTTGGTTCTGTTCTTTTCAATAGTGTTCTTGGAGTTCATTTCATTTTCATTCCCTTTGTCACATTATGAGCTCAGGATGTTTGACAGCCACCCCCTCCCGTGCCTACAAAGTGACATCACTGTCCCCTGTTATCTCAGTTTCTCACTGGTGGTGTCCCTTGTGTTATAACTGATTCTAGATTTAGGCACTTGTTAATTCCGCTCCAAAAGTTGTGTGGCAGAGAAAGAAGATGCTGTAGGCATAGGCTACATTTACCCAAACATTTTTCCAACCTCCTTATTCCATCACTCCTCCCCATCTTCTGCTTGCCATTCTTATGTCCTCTCTCTCTCTTTCTCTCTCTCTTTTTTTATGTTTATCTCCTTCTGACATCTCAAACCTTCCATCTGACTTCACTTACATTCTGACTGCAGTACCTTCTTTAGAATTACTCTGAATGAGAGTCAACTGGTAATAAATTATCTGTATTTGTTACTTTAGAAAGTCTTTATGGAAAGTTATTTTCGCTGGGAAAGAAATAAAATATATTGGCAGCGATTTTCTTTCAGCACATGGAAAATATAATTTCTGGGGCACCTGGCTGGCTCAGTCAGTAGAGCATGCGACTCTTGATCTCAGGGTTGTGAGTTCAAGCCTCATGTTAGGTGTAGAGATTACTTAATAATCTAAAAAGAAAGGAAAAGGAAAGGAAAGGAAAGGAAAGGAAAGGAAAGGAAAGGAAAGGAAAGGAAAGGAAAGGAAAGGAAAGAAAATAGGGGTGCCTGGCTGGCTCAGTCAGTTAAGCATCCCACTCTTGGTTTCAGCTCGGGTCATGATCTCATAGTTTCATGGTTTCATGGTTTCATGGGTTCAAGCCCCATATAAGGCTCTGTGCTGACAGAGCTCTCTCTACCCCTTCTCCACTCACACTGTCTCTGTCTCTCTCAAAATAAATCAATAAACGTAAAAAATATAATTTCTATTAAATATATATTAGACCTTACCATTCTATATTCCATGACTTTTAATCTCTTCCATTTTTCCCCAACTTTTTTCTTTTGCTATGTTCCAGATACTTTCTTCTGTCTAAAGCTGCTGTTAACCTCATCTATTGCGTTTTTAACTTACTAGTTAAAAATTAGTTACTAGTTTTATTTCTAGACATTCAATTTAGTTCACTTCTAAATATGCTAGATCACTTTGTATGGTTTCTATATCTGCAGACATTATCAAGCTTGTCTCTAATAATTCCAATATCTCAGTTACTTGTGGGTCTGTTTCTACTTTCTGTTATTTCTGCTGTTCTTGCTCATGATTGCCTAATTTCCTTGTGTACTTGGTTATTTTTCATGTGTGCTTCTTATTGCCTTTGAAAAGTGATATGTGGGGGTTCTTTAAGGCTGAGAACAAAGGTGCTGCTTCTAGAGAGTATTACCTTTGTTATTGCCACATGAATAACTGTGTTGTCCGTCTAGGAACACTCCGCTAAATTTACCACTCAATGGTTCTTTTGGACCACCCACGTGATGTGAATATGAAGCAAAAATCTTTGTGAGGGCCACTTGGTGGTTAGAAAAAGAAAATCTCAGGGGCGCCTGGGTGGCTTAGCTAGTTAAGCATCCGACTCTTGGTTTTGGTTCAGGTCATGATCTCCGTGAGTTTAAGCCCGACATTGGGTCCTGTGCAGACAGTGTCAGCCTGCTTGGGATTCTCTCTCTCTCTCTCTCTCTGTCTACTTCTTCCCCACTCATGCTCCCTTGCTCTCTCTCTCTCCCTCTCTCTCAAAAATAAATAAATAAACTTTAAAAAACCCTGAGGGTGGGGTTCCCCCCCCCCCCCCCCCCCCCCCCCCCCCCCCCCCCCCCCCCCCCCCCCGCTCAGCCCAGTATGAAGGCGACTTCCCCTGCATTCCCCTGGGGTTGGGGTTAGTGTTAGTCTTATTTCTGGTTCCATCTTACCCCGCGGCCCCTTCTTATTGTGGGGGTTTTCTGTTACAGTCTCCACATGGGGTGGGCTTGGGGCTTTGATTTCTTTTTCACTCCAACAAGTATAAATTCAAAGCTGCTGGGATTGACAAATTATCTCTGGACATAAGAGGCTACTGCAGACTTATCTAATTCTTTGCTTTTTTTTAGATAGCTTTCTCATTTGTCAGATCTTCCTTGTCTTAAGGGGTATGTATTTTTTAATGTTTTATCTAGCAATTTTAATTGCTTTCAGTGGGAGGGTTGATCTGAGTAACCTAGCTAGCCATGATAAAAAAAAAAAAAATGGTAGTATAGGGGAACCTGGCTGGCTCAGTCAGTAGAGCATGTGACTCTTGATCTCTTGGTCTCAAATTCAAGCCCCAAAACCGACTTAAAAAAAAAAAAAGCAGTATACACATCTATTTTTTTTTTTAATTTTTTTTTCAACGTTTATTTATTTTTGGGACAGAGAGAGACAGAGCATGAACAGGGGAGGGGCAGAGAGAGAGGGAGACACAGAATCGGAAGCAGGCTCCAGGCTCCGAGCCATCAGCCCAGAGCCCGACGCGGGGCTCGAACTCACGGACCGCGAGATCGTGACCTGGCTGAAGTCGGACGCCCAACCGACTGCGCCACCCAGGCGTCCCTACACATCTATTTTTTAACCAGCTACGTACTTCTCCTATCGTATGCATGTGTCAAAGTAATTTAACTACCCTCTTACGATGGACATTTGTTTCTCGTCTTTTGAAATTATAGGTACTACTGCAATGAATGAATTTTTACATCCACTATAGCACTATCTATATAAAATCTCAGATATATAGATACATTTGTTTTTCTGTAGGAAAAGTGGAAAAGTACTCAGCAGTAGATTTCAGAATCAAAAGGTATTATACATTTTGACTTTTTAAAGAAATGTTTGCATTTATTTTTATTTTTTGAGAGAAAGAGAGAGAGAGCGAGCAGGGGAGGGACAGAGGGAGAGGCGGGGAAAGAATCATAAGCAGGCTCCAAGCTCAGGGCGGGGCTCCAGGTGGAGCTCAGCCACAAAATCGTGACCTGAGCTGAACTCAGGAGTTGGACACTTCACAGACTGAGCCACCCAGGCTCTCCACATTTTTACTTTTGAGAGCTATTGTCAAGTTTCACTTCAGTGCACCGGCAAATGTGTAAGAGTGTCACCATAACCTTCCTAACTGAGTGTTACAACGCTGGGTTTTGGAAAAAGCAATCCTTAAAGCTATGCTCTCAAATGCTATCTTGGCTCGTCTGGCAATTGTGCCCATGAGATTGTGATCGTGGTGGGAACTTGCTTCAGTTGGACCAAAACTGCGCTGAAAATCGCCCTAAGGTGTGGGGCTCCTGGGTGGCTCAGTCGGCTGAGCGTCCGACTTCGGCTCAGGCCGTGATCTCACAGTCCGTGAGTTCGAGCCCTGCGTCGGGCTCTGTGCTGACAGCCTAGAGCCTGCTTGGGATTCTGTGTCTCCCTCTCTCTCTGCCCCTCCCCTGCTCATGCTCTGTCTCTCTCTCTCTCAAAAATAAATAAACATTAAACAAAAATTAAAAATAAAATAGAGGTGCGTGGGTGGCTCAGTCGGTTGAGCATCCAACTTCAGCTCAGGTCATGATCTTGCAGCTCGTGAGTTCAAGCCCCACGTCGAGCTCTGTGCTGACAGCTCAGAGCCTGGAGCCTGCTTCCGATTCTCTGTCTCCCTCTCTCTCTGCCCCTCCCCCCGCTCACATTCTGTCTCTCTCAAAAATAAGTAAACATTAAAAAAATTTTTTTTTTTATAAAATAAAATGAATAAAGTAGAGACGGGCAAGTAAGCCATCAAATAAGTTTCCACTCTCATATTTTCTTTAACTCAAAGCTTTAGGCAACTTAAAATCAGATGTCGTAAACAATTCCTTGGCCATCCCTCATTTATTTACTGGCTAGGGCTGCTATAACAAAGTACTGCACACTGAATGACTAACGATAGTTCTAGGGGCTAGAAGTCCAACACCCAGGTTATCAGCAGGATTGCTTTCTTCTGGGGTCTGTTTGGCTTGTTGATGGCCATCTTCTCCTCCCTGTCTCTTTCCAGGGTGTTTCTTCTGTGTGTGTCTGTGTCCTAATCTCTTCTTACAAGGACACTAAAAGGGATAGGGCCACCCCAATGGCCTTCTTTAATCTTAGTTAGCTCTTTTAAGGTCCAATCTCCAAATACATTCTGAGGTAACAGGGTTAGGACTTCAACATACGAATTTGGAGGACACATTTCAGCCCATAACACTAGATATTGCCTAATAATTATCTTTTGTTGCCTGGATTAGGCAAAAAGCACACATTTTTCAAAAGAGACAAAGCTCATCCCATAGTGTCAGGGTTATCTTGACAACTTCAGTGATGAAGTCACATTTCCTTGCCCACTAGCTCAGATCTGGCTCAAGTCTCTCTGTACTAGGTCTTTGGGAAATTGGCATTGCCATTAAATTCCAACTTGATCTCCATGCTCTGTGGACTTAGAGTTTGTTTTCTTTAAGTCAAGATACTATGGGGCTTGAAGATACGATTGGGCCCTCCGTTACTACTCCCCTTAGGGTGCATGTGGGGGAGGGGCAGAGAGAGAGGGAGAGAGAGAGAATCCCAAGCAGGTTCCACACTGTTAGTGCAGAATCCGATGTGGGGCTCGAACCCATGAACCATGAGTTCATGACCTGAGCAGAAACCAAGAGTCAGATGCTAACTGACTGAGCCACCCAGGCGCCCCAGTATAACTATTGATTTTGATGTTCAAATTGTTCCAGATTCACCTACTGGTTGGCCCTTCAAACTGGCTTCCAAGTCTTTTTTGACATACTCCTCTTGTTTTTTGAGTACTTCGTTACTTCCTGACATTAAATTATTCTTCATGTTCATCTTGTAATTTTGCTGCCCCAGCCCTGAAATCAGTCATTTTTTCTAAGACCTCTTCTAACTGTTAATGAAAAATGGTCTTTAGAAATCAAGATCTGGGGGCGCCTGGGTGGCGCAGTCGGTGAAGCATCCGACTTCAGCCAGGTCACGATCTCGCGGTCCAGGAGTTCGAGCCCCGCGTCAGGCTCTGGGCTGATGGCTCAGAGCCTGGAGCCTGTTTCCGATTCTGTGTCTCCCTCTCTCTCTGCCCCTCCCCCGTTCATGCTCTGTCTCTCTCTGTCCGAAAAATAAATAAAAACGTTGAAAAAAAAATTAAAAAAAAAAAAAAAAGAAATCAAGATCTGTTAGGTATGCTTACTGATAGGGGCTACTGATGCCTCCGGGATCTCTCAGTACAGAACTATGATAGAAAATAGGTGCATCTATATTCATTTTTCTTTCAGCTATGTATCTTGTAGAGAGAGGCAGGTATATATATACAGGTATATATACAGGTATATATAGGTGTCTCCATTTCTATGTATATAAATGATGAGTTCACAATAGTAGCTTCACTTGAGTTCAAACTTAATACCATAGTGTTCATTATCCTTCTTCTATCTTTTTTTTATTTATTTATTTTTTAACATTTTATCTATTTTTGAGACAGGGAGAGACAGAGCATGAACACGGGAGGGTCAGAGAGAGGGAGACACAGAATCTGAAACAGGCTCCAGGCTCTGAGCGGTCAGCCCAGAGCCCGACGCGGGGCTCGAACTCACGGACCGCGAGATCATGACCTGAGCCAAAGTCGGCCGCCCACTTTGGGTGACTGAGCCACCCAGGCGCCCCATCTTTTTTTTTTTTTTTTTTTTAAGATTTTATTTTTAAGTAATCTCTATGCCTAACATGGGGCTTGAATTCACAACCCCTAGATCTGGAGTCACACATCCCACCAGCTGAGCCAGTTGGGCAACCCTCTTCTTCCATCTTATATTTATAATTCCCTTTTCTGGTAGCAAGAAATCTGGCTCCATAATCATCAATAGATCTACCTCTTTGCTCAATTCGTCTTTATGAAAAGAATCCTCTAACCTGCTGTACCAGCATCTAGTCAACTACTTTCCGGCTGTCCTTCCTTGGACCCATCTAATAGCTTTTTAAATTAACATTAAGGAGGGGAAGGAGGGAAAGAAGGAAGGAGAGAAGGAAGGAAGAAGGAAGGAAGGAAGGAAGGAAGGTGGAAAGGAAGAAAAGAAAAAAGGTAATACTGGTACACACAGGGATAGTTTTCTCCCAACTGTTAAGAAAAGCCAGCAATATTCAGACTATTCAGATTCATCTTTTTTTTTTTTTGTAAAGGAGATTTATTATCTCCCTAAAGCCATACATATTTTTGAACTCCAAGATAATTAAGCTAAAAGCCACATTATAGTGACTAAAAAATCATTTTTAGATGATTTACTTCCAAATTTACACAGGACTGAAATCTGAATTTTTTTTTTTAATTTTTTTTTCAACGTTTTTTATTTATTTTTGGGACAGAGACAGAGCATGAACGGGGCAGGGGCAGAGAGAGAGGGAGACACAGAATCGGAAACAGGCTCCAGGCTCTGAGCCATCAGCCCAGAGCCTGACGCGGGGCTCGAACTCCCGGACCGCGAGATCGTGACCTGGCTGAAGTCGGACGCTTCACCGACTGCGCCACCCAGGCGCCCCTGAAATCTGAATTTAGAGAGGGTTCATGTACTTGATGAAGTTTCCGCTCTGAAAAACTTTTTAGCAACTAAGTCAACAATTCTCAAACCTGGTTGTGGGTCAGAGTCACCTTGGGAGGTTTATAAACATAATTTGCTGACCCTTACTTGTAGAGATGCAGATCAAAGCGAGCTGGGGTGGGGTCTGGACAGCACTCGTTTTAAAAACTCCCTAGGTGAGGGGCGCCTGGGTGGCGCAGTCGGTTAAGCGTCCGACTTCAGCCAGGTCACGATCTCGCGGTCCGTGAGTTCGAGTCCCGCGTCGGGCTCTGTGCTGACAGCTCAGAGCCTGGAGCCTGTTTCAGATTCTGTGTCTCCCTCTCTCTGACCCTCCCCCGTTCATCTCTGTCTCTCTCTGTCTCAAAAATAAATAAACGTTAAAAAAAAAAAAATTAAAAAAAAAAAAAAACTCCCTAGGTGAGTCCAACCCAAAGCCAGGATTAGAATCCATATGGTAGTCCACAGCTCCTTCAGCCTGCACGCCACCTCCCCAGGAAACCTCCCCAACCCTAGGTCTAGGTTATGTGCTCCTATATCCCTCTGTATTCTCTTTGTATCCTTGTATTGTATCCTTTATCCTTTTGCACTGTATTTGCCTGGATGCTTAGCATCTAGCTGTAAACTCTATAAAGATAAGGATCTGCCATTTTACTCATTGAGTTCAGCTCCTGGCATGATGCCTCACACATAGTAGGTGCTGAATTAATGTGTGTTGGAGACATTAATAAATGAGTACATAAAATTGGACTTAGAACTTTCTGTCATACTGTTTTCTGTTCCAGTGTAAAGGCTATAGGTACAGACATCGAATTAGGAAATTGGTTTATTTGTATCCTTTGTGAATGACTGACATTGACCTCTTGTGAAAAGATCCTGGTCTAACTGCACAGTGAACATCTGTAAAACTGGCTTAAAAAACAGCAAGTAAGTTATTTGATGTTTAATGTGATTATTTGGTCTTATTTTGAGGGTTAGACCTACTCAGGAACTTTTTTTTAGGAGATGCAGAGATGGCTCATCTATTTGCCTAAGCAGAGTGTGAATCTGGAAGGATCTGGCTAAGATAGTAAGTAACAATCATACTGCCTGCAGGGTAAAGCATAAACGTATCTATTGTCCAGGGACCTTCACAGTCTCTCCCCAGCAAGCCTTTCTAACTTCTCCCAGTTGACTATGGGTGGAAAAAGTCGTCAGACATTTTGAATCCAGAAACCTCAGAGTTAAATGGCTGTATCAGAATATTCTGAGAATCTCGGGTTGGCTTCGTAATGTCTCTGGGCCTCAGTTTCCTCACCTGTAAAACCGGGGAGAGAGGATCTCTTATGGCTGATTTGAGAGTTAAGTAAGATACTGCACAAGACCGTGCTTATGCTCAGCAATTGTTAGAGTCCTTCCCTTCCCTCTTGAGTTGTGATTTCTAACTAAGTCTGGGCAGCGGAACCCAAGCGGTGACTGGGGAAGGATGCAACGTGGATGACCGGGTTTTCTGTAGCTCTGTAAGTGGAGAACAGGGGAGAAAGGAAAGAGCCATCCCCGCGCCCCCCCCACATTTGCTAATTTCAAATGTGCCGTTTACTTTTAATTATTCTCATAGTACTTCAAAGCATATTTTGTAAAATTAATAAAGTCTGAGTAATTTGAAACCTCTCCCAGTTAGCCTGCCAATACATCTTTGCTGAGAAATGCTGTAAGTGGAATTCTGAGAGAATGATTTGATCTATGGTTCAGGGACAGAAGGATTACTGAGGAATTTTATATGTTCTCAGAGTGCCTTTCTATTTCAGGAGGAAAAGAAGACAAATTCCATTTCACAGAAGCGAGTGGAACTATACCAGAGGGTTGCTTATGGAGCAAAGAAGTGAATTTTCACTCTAAACCACGCTGGCTGTGTTCATAAATATTGAAGGTGGAATGAAAATGATTTAGAAAGCAGAAACAATGTGTGCGATCGAATTCTAAGAAACCGATGCAGACATGTGCTTGAAAATATTTCAGCTGTGTGAAGGCCTATATTAATTTCTGCATGATAACATTTGTTTCCGGAGTTTCCTGCCGAGATTAGAGACTTATTCCAGCACGTACCAGCGTAATGTCATAGAAGATTGACTCTGTGCGATGCTCTGTGACGAAAGGTCTCAAGATTAAACCAGCTTGGTAAGCCATGCACGCTCTTGTTTCCTTCTTAGAGATTCACAATGCCTGTCTGCCTATTAAAACTCTGAGCACTTCAACAGTAAAGATCCTGTTTAATTTTGTTTAACTCCGTCATCCCCAAATTTCTTTGACTGTGAAACCTTTTAAAAAGTAATTATTATTGCACGCTCTTACCAACAGCTAAAAACCTCGTGTCCTCCGGGGGTACCCGCCGGGCAATTCTCTATTAACATGCATGGGTTAAATATATTCATTTGCCCAGCTAGTGCCCAGAGTGTCCTTTCTGGAATGGAGTTGCAATAAGAATTACATACATTTTTGCCTAAAGCATAAAGCAATTAGCCATAAAGGATTTGTTGTGCTGGTGGGGTTTTTTTTTGTTTGCTTTTTTTTTTTTTTTTTTTTGGTAACAGCTTTATTGAGATACATAATTCACACACACAACTCGTTCATCTAAAGGGTACAATTCGGTGCCTCGTGGATATTCCGAGTTGGGCAACCATCACCGTAGTCAGTCTTAGATTATTTTTATTTGCTTCATGTCCTTCATTACTTCATTATTTCATGTCCTTTGGCCGTGGTCCCTCGTCTCCTCCCCCTCACCTCAGCCTTGAGTAATCACAAAGCGACTTTTTATTTCTATAGTCTATGTATATAAACGGAATCACACAATATGTGGCTTGTACTGGTTTCATTCACATGGCATGATGTTTTCAAGGTTCATCCGTGTTGGGGCGTGTGTCAGCACTTCGTTACTTTGCTTGTTGCTACCGTAATGGAGATCGGCAGAAGACCAGGAAAGCAAAGTAATTGATGGGTGGGATTGGTGAATTCTCATGCTGAGGATGAGAGTTTCCCCTGAGGCCGCCAGGATGAGCAAGCACCCTGGCTAGGTTAGAAAATGCCCTAGGGCGCCTGGGTGGCTCAGTCGGTTAAGCCTAAACGTCCAATTTCGACTCAGGTCTTGAGTCTCGGTTCCTGGGTTCGAGTCCCGCCTCCGTGCTGACAGGTCAGCGCCTGGAGCCTGCTTCGAATCCTATCTTCCTCTCTCTCTGCCCCTCCTTTACGCTCTCTCTCTCTCTCTCTCAAAAATAAATAAACATTGGGGCACCTGGGTGGCTCAGTCGGTTCAGCGTCCGACTTTGGCTCAGGTCACCATCTCACAGCTCATGAGTTCAAGCCCCGCATGGGGCTCTGTGCTGACAGCTCGGAGCCTGGAGCCTGCTTCAGATTCTGTGTCTCCCTCTCTCTCTGCCCCAACCCACTCATCTCTGTCTCTCTCAAGAATAAATAAACATAAAAAAAATTTTTTTTTAATAAGTAAATAAATAAACATTAAGAAAAAATTTAAAAAGAGAGAGAGAAAGGAAGGAAGGAAGAAAGAAAGACAATGCCTTGCCAGGGGAAGGAGTGCCATAGTCTTTCCTTCTTTCCCTATCTTCTCATGCTTTTGGCTTCAAATCTTTTCACACATGTTGGATTTGCCTCCTCTGCAAAATCTGTTTCCTGAAATTTTTAAAGAACAGCGACGCTGTTCTTTGATATGCGGGGCTTGAGGCCTGTACCTATTTCTTGAAATGAGTATCCGAAGTCAGAGAAGCTAGTTTCTTGCTTGTTCACTGACTTCAGAGGGAATTTCCACGAGGACTTGCATGGAGCTTCAGCTGATCCTTTAAAAAGGTAAAAATAGTCAGGAGAGAGAACGCTGCTTCTCTCCTGAGGCAGCTGCTAGAATCACTATAGGGATGTTATATTTTGCAAAGTGTCTCACAGCAATTTTCAGTAATTAGCTCCTGAGAGCTCTGGGGGTGAGAGGAGTTCTTTTCCTTAACCAAGCAGGTAAAGCAGGACCTGGGCTCAGAATTTACAACCCCGACCCCATTGTGCTCTCCCCAAGAAGAGAAGAAGCGAAAGAAAAGAGGCGGGTGGGGGCGGGGGCGGGAATTTTGATCTTCCCTGAGCAATCGGGATTTAGATAGATTTTATGCAGGTTGCTTCTATTTTCCTGTATTGTGACTGTCACTTGCATCCATTGCCTGCCATTTATTCTTGATGTTTGACTATAATGGCCCTTTTTTTTTAGATTGTAAAGCTCAAGGACCCCAAATAACTAGAGGGGAGGGGTTTTGGAGGTGGTCCTGTCACTGGCTTAAGGAGATCCTAAGATAGATCTGACTGGTCACTTCACTATAATGGTCTATACTTAGGCTTGGTTACATTCAGGGGAGTATTGATTCTGAGGTGCGGGGCCATGGAACTTACATGCTTTATTCATTCATTCAGCCTCTGAATGCTTTAATGCTTACAGTTTCTAGACAATAAAGACAGCAGCTGCCCTCACGGAATTTATAATCCTGCTCACGTTCTAATAAATCATAGTTGTCTCATGTCTCTTGTGGATTCCATGAAACAACCAATGATGTCTCAAATTAGCTCCTTTCTGACCTGAGCTCTTTAAAGAGATCCCAGATGAGCAAAGAAATTGAGGCTCAGCAAGGTTTATTGGGAGACAGACCAGGACTGACTCTCAGACTCTCTGATTCCACATCCCACTCTCTTTCAAAAAATCAGTGCTCTCCAAAAGACTGAGAAACTTTGGCGTTGACCACAGTCTGGGGGATGCCCAAAGGAACATTAACAGGTGACAAGAAGAGTGTGCTAAATTCAGCCATACTGACAAAGGCATTTGTGTGCCTTGAATCTCGTGGTGTGGTGGAAAGCCTGCGGGCTCTCATAAATCCGTGAGGATTAGATTCGTTTCAGAGTATTTGAAATTCTAAAAATAGTGGCTGAAAAATTAAAAGTATATTCGCTTTTCGTGTCAAAGGATGGTATAAGCTGCTTGGTCTGAGGTGAGGGGACCTTTCAGCTTTCTGCTGCTTCTTCCTCATTGTGCAAAGTGGCTGTTAGAGGCTCCAGATATCACATCCTAGTTCCAGGCATCAGGATGAAAGAAAGGCTAAAAAGGATGTGGTCCCTTCCCGCTGGGAAGATTGTTTAGCTGTTCTGCATAGTATTTTCACTTTTCATCTCATTGGTCAGAACTTAGTCACATGACCAACTGCTGCAAGGGGGAGTGGGAAGTGTGGTCTTTTCGCTGGATGACAGTGTGCCCCAAAGTGAATTAAGATTCTGTTACCAAGAAGAGGAGTATGAATATCAGAAGATAACCAGCACTCTTTGTTCTAATATATCCCACCTTCGTTTTATTATGTGATAGACTCTTAGCTATAGCCTATTAACTGAATTGGTTACAGTTTTTCATTCATTCAGCAAATACAAATTGATACCTACTGTATGCCAGGCACTGTGTTAAGTGCTAGGGATACAAAGACCAATAAGACACAGTTTAACCTGGACTTCATTAAAACCCCAAATTTTGTGCATTAAAGGACACCATTCTGAAAGTGATTCCTAAGGAAAAGGAATTTTTTTTTTCTTACAGACAATAAGCTGCTAAAGGAAGAGTAACAAAACTATACATATCGAACTCTTGCAGCTCACTATTGAGAAGACAAACAACCCAATTAAAAGGTGGGCCAAGGATCTGAGTAGACATTTCTCCAAAGAAGTGATATGAACGGTCAAAACGCAAATAAAAACTGCTCACCATCGTTAATCCATTAGGGAAATGCAAACCACAACTACAATAAGAAACCACCCAACATCAGAAGTGCTATCCTGAAAAAGACAAGGGTCGGTGAGAAGATGGAGAAACTGGAAATGGCATATACACTGCTATTAAGGAATGTAAAATTCTACAGCTGCCTTGGAAAACAGTCTGGCAGGTCCTCAAAGAGTTAAACATAGAATTTCTCTATGACCCAGCAATTCCCCTCCTAGGAATTGCCCAAGAGAAATGAAAACACATATTCACACAAAAATGTGTACACGGTCACAGCAGCATTCTGTGTAATCGCCCCAACACAAAAACAACCCAAACGTCCATCAACTGATGAATGGATAAACGACATGTGGTGCATCCTTACAACAGAATATTATTCAGCGATAAAAAGAAATAAAGTGCTGACACGCGCAAGAACTTAGATGTACCCTGAAAACATCACGCTAAGTGAAAGAAGCCAGTTACAAAGGGCCACCTGTTGTGTGATTCCACTTACACGAAACGTCTAGAGTAGTAGGTAAATCTGTAGAGGCAGAAAATAGACTCATGGTGGCCTAGGTCCCGGGTGGTGTTTACAAAAATTGGGGGTGATGGCTAAGGGGATGCAGTGTCTCCTTCACAATTCTGTAATTGATTGTGGTACCGTATACACAACTCTGTGACTGTAGTAAAAGTGACTGAACTGTACTTACGTGGGTGAATTGTATGGTATGTGTATTACATCTCACTAAAGCTGTTAAAAAAAAAAAAAGATACAATTTGTGTCAGATCGTGAAGGATCCTGTATGCCAGTGATGAGAGGTTTGGTGTCACTGTGGAGAAGAAACAGAGCCGTGGCACCCCTTCTGGCCCCAAATATCCTCTGCCAGATAAAATCCACTGCTGCTCATCGGGCTAATCGATGAGTCACCGCTCTGGCCAGGACTACATACCCCTCTGTCTATCCTATAAAACAAGTGTCTGTGTTGGTGCCAGGCATCTCAGTCTCTCGGGCCTCTCTGCTCAAACCTCGTCTTTGGTCCCTGTAGCCACACCATCAGCAGAGAAGGTGGTTGGGGTAAGGGAGAGGGGTGCCCATGAACATTGCATAATCCGTGCTTCAGATGGTAAGATCGTTCCCTCCACCTTGCTCACCACCTTTCCTAAATATGTTAGACCATCCCATCCCTTTCCCTTGGTTTCTTGCTGGGTATTTTAAATTGATTTAATAAATGATGTGATTTGCACATGTTAATTTGGTCTCTGAGCCTTTCTGGTACAGTACGTTTTGGGTAGCTTACCTGGTAGTGTACTTAGGTAGTATACTTAGAGTACTTAGTATACTCCATCTTAGAGGCAAGTGTACTTGCCTCTGCTGTGAGTCCCAGCTACGGAGTGTGACGCAGCCATTGGCAGCTCGCAGATCTCACACCCTTTTCAGGGAGTTCACCCGTCTGGTTCCTTCTTTGGAACACCCATCGGTGTCTAAATAGCTTTCTTCCGCCTCCTCCATCAGTTTGAAAGATATCTCCTTTGGGAAGCGATCTTTTTCAAATCTATTGATACCAGTACAAACTTTAAGGAAGCTGCTTTGATTCTGCTACTCCAGGCTTTCGAAACTCAGAAATTCTTTATCTCACGCTACCAAGTCTGGCTTCAAACGTTTCTTTTGAAAGTCAATGTATCTTTTCTATCTGCATTTCTTTCGTTGGCAGCCGTATCTGAGGGTACACACGCCCACACGCACAGACACACACACAGATACACACACACGTACACACACTGTGCACACAGCCTCTCTGCTGTCGGAATGGGAGGAAGGCCCGGAATGGAATACTAGGGAGAGAAGCAGCCTAGGTATTTCATAATGCTGCTCTTCCCCATTTGCGAGGGACCTCACATAGCTATCACTGGGGCATTAGTAAAAGAAGTCCAAGAAGTGTTTGACCCCAGGTGTCAGATGATTTCTCCCTCTCTGTGTCTTTGTCCACTCTTCTACTTGTCCTCACGCAACAGCAAGATGGCTGCTAGCAGTTCCAAGACAACATTGTCAGTAGAGTACAAAGGTGCTATGACATGTGGTTCTGGAAAGATCTTTCTTACCCCCTGTCTAATCTTAATGTCTCATAACTTTGGTTCTTCAAGGGAATAGAGATAACATTCATTGATTACCTTCCACATGCTGGGCACTGCTTCCCAAGAGTTCCCTTTTAAAAATGGAAATTCCCTCTGGCAGGGAAAACCCCCTTAAGCCCTCATTATCTAACCCCTAGAATTAACTTATTAGAAGCATTTCCATCTGGTATAGCCAGCTGTGATCAAGGCCACGCGAGACTGGAGTTGGGCTAGTCATCCCGGGGGTGGGCATGAGGTAAAGAGCCCGGAGAAGGAAGAATAGGGCAAGGGAGGTGGACTGCCAAAGTTTGCCAGCCCTGCCCTCCCCTCCCCGAAATGCACCCCGTGGTAGTCCCGCCGTCATTGATGTGCTAATTAAAATCCCCGGGGATTCATTAAAGTAGTCCTGAAAGAAAATCTCTGTCTTGCACTGAGGGTAGCTAGTAGTTCGAGTATAAATCTGGAAGTTATGGAATTCATTCCTTAAAAAAAAATTCTCTCATTTTGCCTTTTTCTATCAGTCCAAATGACCGAGATTAAACATCCTTTTAATGCTTAGACATGCAAAATATTGATAATTCGCTGGGAGAAGAAGTATAGGTCATATAAACAGGCTGGCTTGTGTTTTACAATTTATGTTTTCAGACTGATCACAAGTGGTCCATCGGCATGCATAAATTAAAATGACCTAGTCATACAATAGAATACTATTCGGTGATGAGTGGCCAATCGGCATGCATCGCTTTGAATGACCTACTCATACAATGGAATACCATTCAGTGAGGAAGTGGAAGGAATGACTGATACATGCAACTACATGGATGAATTTCAAAAACTTACCCCTTTAGGGGTGCCCGGCTGACTCAGCGGGAAGACCATGCGACTCTTGATCTTGGGGTCATGAGTTTGAGCCCCATGTTGGGTGTAGACATTACTTAAATAAATAGCACAAACCCTAAAAAATTTACGAGCAAAAGAAGTTAGACACCAAAGACTGTATTACTGCACGATTCCATTTTCTACGTTTTCAGGTGTGTGCATTTTACTGTATGTAAATTATACCACAATGAAAAATATTTCAAAAATATCCCCTGGTCTTCTGGTCGGCTTATCCTTCCTCAGAATTGACTGGCTGCATGTCGCCTGGTGATCTGAAGTAACGGGCAATACAGATATACCTAGTGTAAAACTGTCAGGGTAAATTATACAGCATGCAAACTGCTGTATGCTGAGGTGCTGTACATTTAGGGTTGACCATATGTCAGGTTACTAATCACTTTACTATATAACACTAGTTCTAAAATACAGGCAATACAAGTACACCCCCTTGATGCTGTTTTGGATTTTGGATATATCTAGAATGCGCCTTTTTTTTTTTTTAAGATTTTATTTTTAACCAATCTCTACACCCAACATGGGGGCTCAAACTCACAACCCCAAGATTAAGAGTCTCATTCTCCACCAACTGAGCCGGCCAGGAGCCCCTAGAGTGCTTTTTCATAGGAAAAGTGCTGACCAAATTAATCCCTGCTTCATTGAAACAAAGTCTTCAAATGGCTTACTCTCTTCTGTCCTACTCCCCATGAATTTCTAGCAAAATAAACTAAAAAAATAAAGTAGTTCAGCTTTGGTCCTGTAGAGTACATATACCTATATTTTTTCTTTCTTTTTTTTTTTTTGTAATGTTTATTTTTGAGAGAGAGAGAGAGAGAGAGAGAGGAGAGCATAAGCAGGGGAGGGGCAGAGAGAGAGAGAGAGACACAGAATCCAAAGCAGGTTCCAGGCTCTGAGCTGTCAGCACAGAGCCCGACGCGGGCCTCGAACTCACGAACCATGAGACAGGGACCTGAGCCAAAGTCAGACACTGAACCAACTGAGCCACCAGGCGCCCCTCGTTTCGAATGCTGATTTATTTATTTCGAGAGAGAGTGGGTGCCCACCTGCACATGCCTGCGCATGTGAAGGGGGAGGGGCAGAGAGAGAGAGAGAGAGAGAGAGGGAGAGAGAATCTCAAGCAGGCTCCTCGCTGTTGGTGCAGAGCCTGATGTGGGGCTCAGTCCCACCAACGTTGAGATCACGACCTGAGCCCAAACCAAGAGCCAAACACCAGCCGACTGAGCCACCCAGGCGCCCCCCCCATGTTCTTTTCAACACACAATAGATTAAAGTGTTTTGGAGACTTTATCAGGCTTCCCTTCACCCCCAGCTCTTTTATGCAGGTGGTGGTCTATTGTACAGGAGTAACCACCTCTTTGAGTAACTGAGGTCTCCTGGAAAACCGAGCTGCGGTGGTTGGTGGCTTGAAGACAGAAACAATTCTGAAAGGCTCACGGCACACTTTCTCATCCTCATATTTCTCCTATTCTTTTTGAGAACGCGAATCCTTATTATTTTCATTATTCATCTGCTCCTGTTGTTTATTCCTTTCCTGAAGTCATAATCCTCTTTTTGACACATCCCGGTTGGTTGCTATGGAAATGGTTATTTTGCTGCAAACACGGAATCATGACTTTTACAGTGGAGAATAAGCGGCAGAAGCAAATGAACCCTTGGAAAAGCCTTAGTCCTGTTAAAGCCAAAGCAAGACTGAAAACTGTGAAAACTGTGAAGAGAAGTTGTCCAAAGTTTTTCATGAGGCAATAAGTTAACTGGACATTTTCTCAAATAATTATTTGATCCCATTGATGAAGAATTTCCGGCTTGGACACATTTACGGGCACTGATACCTGTGGACATTACGGTCTGTCCACAGTTTTGAACCTAACAGTTGGCAGTAGTCAGTGATTTAATATTAGTACTATCATTTAATGCTTTTCTGGTCATACCCCCAAAGTATAGTTATAACTCTACTTCAAACTTGGCCATTTAAACATTGGTTTTTTTAAGTTTCCTTATTTATTTTGAGAGAGACGCAGAGAGAGCGTGGGGGGAGGGATAGAGAGAGAAGGGGAGAGAGGATTTCAAGCAGGCTCCATGCTCACAGCCGGGACGCAGGGCTCAAACCCGTGAGCCCTGAGATCGTGACCTGAGCTGAAATCAAGAGTCAGATGCCCAACCGAATGAGCCCGCAAACTCAGCCATTTAAATTTCTGTGCTGTCGTGTTTGACTTTATATAATTTTGTGTCATGTCTTCTTTTCCTTTTATTCCTTTCCATATTTCTATATCGTCTTAATATTTTCTCTCTGTCTATCTATCTATCTATCTATCTATCTATCTATCTATCTATTTTTGTAATCTCTATGCCCAACTTGGGGCTCAAACTCACAACACCGAGACCAAGAGTTGCATACCCCACCAACTAAGCCAGCTAGGCACCCCAATATTTACAATTTTTTAATTACATTTAAGAAACGACTTATTCTGGGGGCGCCTGGGTGGCTCAGTTGGTTAAGCGGCCGACTTCGGCTCAGGTCACGATCTCGCGGTCCGTTGAGTTCGAACCCCGCGTCGGGCTCTGTGCTGACCTCGCGGGGCCTGGAGCCTGTTTCCGATTCTGTGTCTCCCTGTCTCTCTCTGCCCCTCCCTCGTTCGTGCTCTGTCTCTCTCGGTCTCAAAAATAAACGTTAAAAAAAAATTTTTTTTTAAATAAAAAAAAAAAAAAGAAACGACTTATTCTGGTTTCTTGAATATGTATGTCGTATCACATTTTTCACCATTGTACAGGAAACTGCTATAAATACCTTGATGGCAGGTCTTGAAAGAAATTCTCTACAATCCACTCTGGGAAGTTGAGGCTTAGGGCAAAGAGTGTGACGATTTGATGTAGCACACTGCCCTACATACACATCCTCATGATATGTTTGTTAAAAGAGTGGCTCTCACCACATACGTTTACTTTAGGGTAGGTAATAGGTGTGGCCCTTACGTATCAGGGAAATCAGGCCAAGAGAAGGTGCCAAGGAATTTTGGGGAAGAAAGCAAAATTTCTAGAGCCTGAGAAATCGGGGGAAGCTAAGCGACTTGGTTCAGGCTTCGCTTGTGAGGAGGGCACTTTCAGAGGCTGGGGTTCCTCTTTCCCCTTCATGCCTTCCCCCGCCCGAACTGTGCTTCTCAAGGAGCTTGCAGAGTCCTGAGAAGACTCCGAGGGAACGCTGTGTGTTTCTGACTCCGTATAGTTTGTTAACGTTTGTGTACTTTCTCTTCCAAAAATGACTTCAGGCAGAGTATAGAGAGACACGAAATACAAGAGAATAATGCCAAGATAAAAAAGCTAATCGGGTCAAATACAAAGTATGAACAAGCAAAGTTACTCCCAAAATGTATACCGGAGGTCATTTGGAGTTGGAAAAGATGTTGACCCTAATATCACCCTGAGGTTCTTCAAGGCCAGAGGAAAGGGGAATAAAAACCAGCATAGAATAGGAGCTCCTGGGTGGCTCGGTCGGTTGAGCATCCAACCCTTGGTTTCGGCTGAGGTCATGATCTCATGGCTCAGGAGTTCCAGCCCCACGTGGGGCTCTGAGCTGACAGTGCGGAGCTTGCTCGGGATTCCCTCTCCCTGTCTCTCTGCCCCTCCCCCACGCACGCTTCTTGCTCTCAAAATAAATAAGCTTTAAAAAAGAAAAAAGCCGGCATGTGATAAACCAGTCGCCCAAGAGAAGAGCAGCATTGTCTTTCGCTGAACCCACGTCTTAACGGCCCTCAGCCTCCAAGAAGTAGCCAAGTCATACTTTCATTCCAGCGATGCGGCTTTTAAGCTTCCATGTTGGGACAAGTACCGTCACTGATGTATGCTGGATTTATAAAGCCTGGCCCCCCAAGCACCTCCTCCTTGATGAGGGCACTGTGATGATGCCCATCAGATGGGGAATAATACAGGATTCTCGGGGAGAATTTAAGCGTAAGTACTAGGGAGTCTGAGAGCAGTTTATCCTACTTGAATTTGATTTTAAGTACTTCTTTTCTGATTATGGAAGTAATATATAATACGGCCTTCTTGAAGAAAACGGAAAAAGTATGAAAAAGAAATTAATGTCAGTATAGATCTACTGCATATAGGATTTTTTATTTTTTATTTATTTAAAAAAAAATTTTTTTTTTCAACGTTTATTTATTTTGGGGACAGAGAGAGACAGAGCATGAACGGGGGAGGGTCAGAGAGAGAGGGAGACACAGAATCGGAAACAGGCTCCAGGCCCTGAGCCATCAGCCCAGAGCCCGACGCGGGGCTCGAACTCACGGACCGCGAGATCATGACCTGGCTGAAGTCCGACGCTTCACCGACTGCGCCACCCAGGCGCCCCTAGGATTTTTTGAACCTTTAGGTATATTTCTTTCCATAGCGAGGGTTTTATATGTATGTGTGCCTATATGCACACACATATATTTTTGTGCACGTGTGTGCATATACGTGCGTCTGCACATGTCCGTATCTATAACCAATACACATATGTGGAAACCACAGACAAAGCAAATGGGAAAGAGATAGGGTGAAAAGATCTGCTGAGGCCCTGCAAGGTAACTGTTCGGATTCCAAAATCTCTTTGGTCTCATCAGGGGTAGAAAGTGAATCTGGTTAAAGGAAGTGTCACATGTTAGTCCCTCCGTTTTCCTAAGACTCACATCCCAGTAACATTTTGCAGTTTTTTGTATATGGGTCCCACACATTTTGTGGTGAGTTTAATGTAATTATATGTGTGCTTTTTAAATTTTTTTTTTTTACACTTATTTACTTTTGAGAGACAGAGAGAGACAGAGTGTGAGCAAGGGAGGGGCAGAGAGAGAGCGAGACACAGACCGAAGCAGGCTCCAGGCTCCGAGCTGTCAGCACAGAGCCCGATGCAGGGCTCAAACCCACGAACTGTGAGATCATGACCTGAGCTGAAGCTGGAAGCTCAACCCACTGAGCCACCCAGGCGCCCCTCACTTTCATTACCCTTAAATCAATGCCTATATGTGATCCTTGGCGGGATTAAAGAAAAGGTAAGCCAACAGAGAAATAAAGAAAATTTACCTTTTCCGTTAACTCTTGTTTTCCTGGTCACATGCTTTTTCCTTTCCCCTTCCTATGGATCAGTCTTATGTCTTACGTCTGCATTATTGGAGGACAGGACCAGCAGGCATGGAGAATAACAAATGTGAGGCTACAAAGCAGCTAAATCTTCCTAAATTATATAATGTTTCTAAGTTACCAGGGTCCCTATTTTGACATATGGAACTAACTCGCAATGTTAAATACACCTAATTTCCTTTATTTTTTAAAAAAAAATTTTTTTTTCAACGTTTATTTATTTTTGGGACAGAGAGAGACAGAGCATGAACAGGGGAGGGGCAGAGAGAGAGGGAGACACAGTATCATAAACAGGCTCCAGGCTCTGAGCCATCAGCCCAGAGCCCAACGCGGGGCTCGAACTCACGGACCGCGAGATCGTGACCTGGCTGAAGTCGGACGCTTACCGACTGCGCCACCCAGGCGCCCCAAATTTCCTTTAAATTACATAAGACGCATATCTGATGCAAGAAATCGAGGACATTAATAAGCACAAATTAAAAAAAAATCCAAATTACCCAGAATTACTGTAGTGACATCTCTCTCGTCCCCTTTCTGGCTTGCTGTCTCTCTAAAAGAGTAAATAAATAAACATTAAAAAAAAAAAGTGTTTGTAGATTATTAGATATACCGTGAAGTACTTTACTAATCTCCCACTCTTGCACATGTAGGCTGTTTCCAATTCCATGCTATCATACATAGGGATATGATATACATATTTTACATCTTTATACACATTTCTGATAAATTTCTTGAAGTAGAATTCCTGAGTCAGAAGGCATGCGTAGTTTTAAAACCTTTTACCATCGTACATAGCCCATAATCTGTGTATCAACAAAGCCCATACCTTATGATCTCTTGAAACCTTTTCTAACTTTGTTATTCAATAATTTTCTTTTCTAAAGTTTGTTTATTTGTTTGTTTATTTATTTATGTAATCTCTGTACCCAACGTGGGGCTTGAACTCACAACCCCAAGAGCAAGAGTTGCAAGCTCTTCCTACTGAGCCAGCCATATACCCCATTGTTCTAATTTCTTAATCTAATATGGGAGTATCATGGTTCTTGTAGGATTAGCATAAACCACGTAAGTACATAGATAGATTCCTTATTGACTCTATATCTTTTTATTTTGAATGTTTATTTATTGACTTTTGAGAGAGAGAGAGAGAGAGAGAGTACACACAAGTGGGGAAGGACATAGAGAGGGAGACACAGAATCCAAAGCAGGCTTCAGGCTCTGAGCCATCAGCACAGAGCCTGACACGGGGCTCAAACCCAGGAACCGTGAGATCATGACTTGAGCTGAAGTCAGAAGTTTAACCGACTGAGCCACCCAGGTGCCCCAACTCTGTATCTAGTAGCCCTGAAAACTTCACACTTTTGAAAACAAAACAAAGCCCTTTTAGTTTTGTTTTGTTTTTAGTTTATTTATTTATTTTGAGAGAGAGAGAGAGAGAGAGAGAGAGAGAGAGAGAGAGAGAGCATGCTTGGGAAGGGTAGAGAGAGAATCCCAAGCAGGCTGTCAGCACAGAGCCCAAGATGGGGCTCAGTCTCGCAAACTGAGAGATCATGACCTGAGGCAAAATCAAGAGTTGGATGTTTAACTGCCTGAGCCACCCAGGCGCCCCAAGAGCTAGATCTAAATAAATAATATGTTTTTCCATACTTAATGATCCATAGGGACAAACTTGTAGAGATTGATTTTGTTTTAGATTTTAAAACTTATAACTGCTATTAATCACCAGTCTTAATATATTATTCTAGCATGCCTTTAGACTCAAGAAGGCTTTTGTCTATAAATCCACCCTACATAGCTATTTTATTTGGAAGAGAGGATAATGCAGATGACAAATGACTCATTGTTCCTGGAGCAAAGTAACATCATTCTGGAACAAGAGGAAAAAGAAAAATAGTAACAAACGTTGCTGTAATACTTTTGAATTTGGATTTATTTGATTCCTCAACGCTGTTCTAACTTTCTGTTTTATTCCATTCCTCTAGACACATCTTTAACGATAAAAGAGAATGTTTGAAATCTTACATATGGGCTCAGATATTTAACAACTTAAGACCTGGTGACTGCATTCAATTATACTGCTCTGTAAGAGATTAGAAAATATGAAATCGCCATGACACGGTTCCCATAGGGTTTTCTGCAAAGTTTCAAATTCCACATCCATCATAATGTTTATTGATTACCTTCTCTGTGCTACTTGTGGTGCTAGGTGTCAGAGATAATGCAGTGAACCAGACACTGTCCCTGACCTCATAGAGCATAGAGCTCGCAATTAAAAACCATATAGACTCCAACGGAAATAATGGAATTAAGAAGCAAATACCCAGGAGCCAGGGTGGCTCAGTGGGTTGAGCATCCGACCCTTAATTCCGGCTCAGGTCATGATCTCGCAGCTCATGAGACTGAGCCCCATGTTAGGCTCCGTGCTGAAAGCGTGGAGCCTGCTTCGGATTCTCTCTCCCTCTCTCTGTGCCCCTCCTCCTCCCCTCAAAATAAAGAAAAATAATAAACATTTTTTAAAAAGGAGAAAATACCCAAATTTCTATGTGATCTCCGCCCCCCCCCCATCTGTGATAACCCCACCCCACCCCACCCCAGCCTCCGTATCCTTCTCAGATATTAAACAACCTCTCTGAGATCCTTTTCCTTTTGAACAATAAAGGGCCTGGTACTGGCCCAACTTTCAAGAAAGCTCAAAAAGGTGATTTGCCAGATTGAATCACAACTGAAATGCATCCATTTTTTATAGCAGAAAACAGAAGAAGCATGAATAACAAACATACTTCCTTTAATTGATATCAACCGTATTCTTAGTGGCTCTCCAGGTGGTTAACACCTCCCCCTTTTCATACATACACACAGAAATCGTCTGAAAAGCTCAGCTATTAGCAAACAGGACTGTTGTCAGTGACCGTGGCCCCCGAGAGGTCAGCAGAGGCTTCCAGGGCAAGCTGGTCCCCATTAGCCTGTGAGGGCGGCAGTCACCTATCCCTGGGCCCCGCAGCGCAGCAAGGGCCCCATCACCCCCTACATCCAACCTCTCCCACCTTGCTACCTTTCCCTCCCCAAAAGGTTTTCTGCAACCAATCTGATATTAATGTTGCCCAGGAAGCAATAAAATGTGGACTTTAGCAGAAAATAAAGCCTGAAGTTAAAGGGATAGCTCTAAATGAGCAACCTAAGGCACCGGTGAGCATATAGAACGTTTGAGCAGAACAAAAGGAAACTAGTGACAAACATTTCCGGGGGTGGGTGCAGGCATCAGGCCACAGCAGGGAGAGCCGGGATTTTGGATGGCAAAGCACACCTGGGTTCAAATATTTCCTGAGCGTCAGCTTCCTCAAGTACAAAATGGGAATTATGGCATCTGTTTTCTGAGAACAACTATTTTATCTCTACGGAGCGGGGATGAGGTATGATAACGTCTGTAAAGGACAGGAGCCCTGTAAGTGCTCAGTAAATATTGGCTATCTGTTAAGTCCTTGAAGTCAGAGAGCAGAGGTGCTCGTGAATCCTGCACGTGGGCACTCGCTCAATCACTTTCCCCTTCTGTAAAATGGGTTACTCGCGACAGAGTTCTCAGGTTGAGTCTGAACTCCAGATATCTGGAATATAAATGGGAGAACTGGGAGGAAGCATGGGAAAAGCAGACGGATTTTTTGTTTAACTTCAATTTTTGTAGAGTAAAACAGTGGTTCTGATGCTTTGAATTCGCATTAGAATCACCCAGAAAGCTCCCCCTTTATATGTTAATTTATTCAGCAAGTATTAACTGTAAACACACTGTGAACCACATACATTCTTTCCTCAGGAATTTATCTATCTATCTATCTATCTATTTATTTATTGTTTTCAGAGAGAGAGAATCCTAAGCAGGTTCTATGGAGCCTGAAGCAGGGCTCCATCCCAAGACCCTGGGATCATGACCAGAGCGGAAATCAAGACTCGAGGCTCAACCTACCGAGGCACCCAGGTGTCCCAGGAAACCTGTTTTTAAAGGCAAAGTCTGGGGCCCATTCCTAAGAAATTCTGATTCAGAAGATCTTAGGCAGGGATCTGTACAGGGAATCTGTAGTTTTGAAAGCACCCTGGCCATTCTGAGTCAGGACAGCTGTGGGCAAACTCTGAGAAAGTTGGCTGGAGAAAGTGTGCCTAGATTTCCACTCTGAGAATACGTTGTTTGGGGAATATCTCTTTAATGGGCCTTTCGGTGATTCAAGGGAAAAGCAAACCTCTTTAAAAAAAAAAAGTTTGTTTATTTTGAGACAGAAACAGAGAGCTCGGGAGGGGCAGAAAGAGAAGGAGAGAGAGAGAATCTCAAGCAGGCTCTGTGCTGTCAGCACAGAGCCTCAAACCCACAAACCATGAGATCGTGACCTGAGTCAAAGTCAAGTGTTAGATGCTTAGCCGACTGAGCCTCCCAGGTGCCCCTCAAACCTCCTTTTCAGAAGTGGAAAGACTTACGACAAAGCTAAATCGATCAGCAAAGTAAAATAAAAGGCCATTTCATCGTGAGTGAGATGACATCTTGGCAGATTGTTTCTTTCAGGAAACGCTCCTTTGTTCTTAATATAGATTTAGACTACTATAAATTTGGACATAATTTTGCTTCCCAAAGAGTTACTAGTTACGCTGGGAGAGCTGGTGCAGAGGTGGGCAAGAGAAGCAAGACCAAGGAGTCTAGATTGTCTTTGCAGATGGGAAGCCAGGAAAGGGGTGGGACCAGAAGTGTCAAAGCCCAGGGCTCTTGGTTTGATACGTGCCTCTCTTTGGTGTTACTTCAGACCAAACTGAAAGAGGACTTCAACTACCTTCCTTTTTTTTAAAAGCAGGCTCCACGCCCAACGTGGGGCTCAAACTCACGACCCCAAGATCAAGAGTCACATGCTCCACTGACTGAGCCAGCCAGGCAACCCTTAACTACCTCCATTTTGACCTCAAACTTTCTAATGAAGTTCTTTCTTTCCAGCTTGTCTCTTAACTCAGGCAAAAGACACCGTGGGCAAAGCCTACCCTGATAGGAACCAAGCCACCCTCTCAAGCAATAAGGACTGTCGTTGAGCCACCAAGACCCTGGGACTGCCTCCAAGACAATGATGGACTTGACCATCACTGCTTACCTGCACTACACACTGACCTTTGGCCCACATCATCCTTATATAAACAGGGAAGTATTTTGGGCACTTTGGAGACAGGCTTTGAGATGCCAGTCCGCTGCCTTCCTGGTTGGCCTCACTGAAATAAATTCCTTTCTTGTTTTACCTCCCCTCGTCTCTCGCCCCAGATATTATTTTTTAAAATTCTGCTTTTTCCAGCTAAAAACATTGGCTTCGCCAGAAGTCTAAGTAGAAATCGCCTGATCAGTTTTGATGAACATGAGAATTGTTTATAGTAGCGATTACTTGTTTGGCATCCATATAGCAACCTGCTTGCACTCGTTAAGCAAGCTTAAGCCCCTCGCCATCTTATTTTAATTTAAGAAAAAAAAATTCTATTATAGATGTAATACCTGCTCCTAAATAAAATTTAGAAAGTAACGTTAGGATAAATAAAGACGTTATAAATAAATACCGTTAGGATAAAAAAAATCGTCAATAGTCTCACAAATACATTGTGATGTATTTTCCTTTCAATGTATACATTCTTACATCGTGGCAATTACATGGTCTACATAAAATTGCATATACTGATTTCTTAAAAATCTGTTTTTAAAATATCTGCTGACTCTATGAAGCAGGAAAAAAGTATCACTTAGAGGTTTACTGACCAGACATACTATCCCTCACTGTAATCTCTGGGTGCATTTCCTTATAATTCTTTTCCATACATTTTTTTTCTTAAGCATAATTGCAATTATGTTGGGCTAAAGATTTGTTAACGAGGAAATGTCACAGATCCTGTGCTAAAGAGGGTAAACAGATCAGATCTGCTACTTGGTGGCCTCGCAGTCTTTCCCAATTAAACCTCAATGACTCAGGACTCTCAGTGTGACTTTTAGTGGTATAGGAAAGTCATTATTCATGTTCCAAGGCAGAAAGGCAGAAAAAAAAAGAAGAAAATAGGGCCATTATGTTGCACTATGTCGTTCTGCTTGGGTGTGGGGGAAGCATCTTTGAAAAATAATTCTCCTGGTTCAAGTTCTTAACAGAGAGCCCAGTATAGCCATTGTCGGCAACTGCTTGAAGAGAACCCTATTCGTTACCGTTGTCAGTGACCATGAAACAGGCCGAAGATTTCCTCACAAGGATATGGCTCCATAAGCCCATTTCTTGGCACAGGGAAGTGGACAGGGGAGCCACAGGAGAGGCTGTGGGGGAGAAAGTGTGGTAGGACCCCCAGCTGGAGCCCTTGAATTCAGGTCCTGACTTGAGTAGATGAGGGATCCTCAGGCCTTTTAGCTACAACTTCCTCTTTCCGGAGTTCTTAACTTTCATCTATAACGTGGTCATCTGAATTTACTTTTTAGAATGTACTGAGGTGGGATACAGGGATTCCTCACGTTCTGAGAGGTCACATACTTGAGAATGATATATATATAATTTCATATGTGAGGTAGGAAACAAAGGCAAAAGAAAAAATTAAATTTCCTTACCACTTATGGACCATTGGCAAGTCCTTGAAACAGGCAGAGTGACCTTCCTTGTGGAACCCAGCTCCCTGGATGTTAATACTTTGCTAAGAGCAAAAGGCAACCTTAGCTTAATGTTATCCTGACTTCCAGGATCCTGTAAGCCTACTTTAATGTATAAAAATTCCTTCAGGAAGTTCCTTTATCCCTACCTCCCCCCCCCAAGATATATATATATATATATATATATATATATATATATATATGTATATATATATATACACACATATATATGTATATATATATATATACATATATATATATGTGTGTATATATATATATACATATATATATATATATGAAATTCTGGCATCATGAACCTTTTCCTAAAGTCTGTAGACACATCTTCCTTGTCTTCTAGAATTACTATTATAGGGGTCAAGTTTAACGTAAGCCTGATTTGTATCTTTTTGTAGGTAACCTTTTGTTGTCTCTGCTTGGATTGCTCTTTACTTTTAATTTAATAATTTTTCTAGAATATGTATGAGAGAGATCTATTTTTGTAAAGCCCCCAGATATATTTCCCCTTTGTGTCATCCAGTTTGGGTTTTTTTTTCCCCTCTTTCTCCTGTAGTCCTTCCACCGTTGCTGGACGGTGGGTCCTATTGCCCGGGGAGGGAGCGGCCAGGATTAAAGAAGTTTCTAGAGGACAGGAGGAGATGCTGTTGGCAGAAACAAGTGGGTCTTGACTAATTTGAAAGAACGTAGTAGAAGCTACTCCACGGCCTGGAGGTGGAGGCCGATGCACATACACACGCTGAGAATGCTCTCCCCCAAGCACCTGCATGGCTCACTTCTTCACTTCCTTCAGGACTCTGCTCACATGTCACCTCCTCAGAGAGGCCCCCTCCCTCCCTGCAGTCAGATCAATCTGTCCCCACTGTTCCCTCTTGCCCTGCATTCCCGTCCCCCTTACCTTGCTTTGTCTTTCTCCACAGCCCCTAGCCCACCTGCCATACTTCTATGCTGTCGCGAAGCCTCTTTTCTAGTTCTGCCTTGCTGGGCTGCACTAGAGACATTTCTTGCGTGTTTGTCACTCTGGATGGACAGAACGCAAGAAAAACTTGAGACTTCCCTGTTCCCTCTCTAGTACTTTCTTGTGGGGGCCACCCCTCCCAAGGTGCCCTGTCACTCTCATCTCTCTTAACCTCTTGCTGAGCTGCTCTCTCGGAGTCTCTAAGGGGACATGAAACCGATATACTGTCCACAACAAGAGCTTACTTTTGCTCACTCCAGTTCCCCTCGTTTCTAGAACAGTCCTTGGCATGGCACACAACAGGCACACAATAAAGAACTGCCAAGTAAATATATGACTACATCTCACGGACAAGTTTGAAAGAAGAGAGTTCGTTTGGAAATGGGATACTTTAAGAGAGACAGTTCCCAAAAGCCGTGGTTGTAAAAAAGGAGAGAGTTCCTTTAGTTCTGCTTGGCCTATGACTTGTATTTGTGGGCTGGGTGGTGGTGAAGGTCTGAGTGCATTTCTACCTGGAGGGACGACCTCTAGAAAGGGACAACTTTCCAGAGGCACAGACTGGGAAGACCTACCAGGTTCTGGCAGTCTTTGTTTTCGGCATAAATTTCATTCAGTATGGATTTTTGTCTCCTGCGTCTTCATGTGAATTTCAGCCGGAAAGCGGACAAAACTGTTTCAGGGTGAATACCCAGATTTGCCATCTCAAACTGGCCACGTAGTTACACTTTCAATTTACGTAACATGCACTTCATAGAAAAATGTAAAACTAAACTACAGATAGCTTATTTCATCCCCTAAAGGGCAGGCAAGAGACCGTAGAATAGCTTAAAAGAGTATATTGTTATTGTTTCCAAGCACAAATACTTTTTGCTAATTTGTATTGGCCACATTCACTGTTCTCATTTGCTGTACATTAGTGAGTTTTTACTGTTTTAAAGAAGCCTAAATGATGAAAACATTTGGACACAGGCTGTTCATAGGTTTTATCCATTCATAAAAGGCAAGGAGTAAAGATTAAAAGAAAAGTAACATCAAAACCCACAGAAACAAGTAAAATGTACTTAATTGAATCTTTGGCAGTTTATTGATGCTGAGACTTTCTCCTCCCCCCTTGAAAATACATAAAATTTCCCTTTTATCTTCTCTCAAGCATGCCAGAATAAATTAGTGACTGCATAATTAATATCCAGGTATTTCGTGATATTTTGATAATGGGCTCCCCCTCTTCTAATCTCATTTTATATTTCAGACCACACACTCTCAGTTTGTTGATAATGCATTTGGTTGCAGCCGGAGATATTTCCAGGTCTAAAGCCAGGTTCACATTTTTGCTTTGAAGAGACAGAAATTCCAAACAAATACAGATGGTCAGACCATAAACTTAATTAAAATTTCTGCTTTGCTGGATGTTACATTAAATGTGGCCATAATGCCAAGAGAAATACACGAAAAATCCATTTGTATCCACATCCTGCCGCTTCTCTGTCGTATAAAATAACAGAATGCTAAGAAGTATGTGTTTGTGTATACGTGTGTGAGAGCATGTGTGTGTTAATCCTGCTCTCTCTTTTGGCTTGGCCGTCATGCCAGTCATGTTTTGACCAATAAAAGATGGGTTTTAATTAAAATCTGGGATTGGCCAGCTGTACATCTGTTAACTTTTCTTCTATAAATTCTCAAGCACTAATTTAGGTACTTTCTGAAGTACTTTGACTTTTTTTTTTTTATGCAAATCCGGAACATTTGCATCTTTCCTACTTATTTATTTAGAGGTATATAGAGATAATTACTCATTTCCAGGAGGGTAATAAGGGTCATTCATAGGAAGGTAAAACAGCTTTCTTATAGAATTTGAAGCAGAGGAAGGGACTTGCCCTGCCATTTTGTAGGTGAAGACTCCATCCTGGAGAGGACCAGTAGAACGAATAGTCCAGTATGCCTAGAACACGTCAAGCCCAGTGCAGGCTGGGCACAGAGGGCTGAAGGGACAGCTAGGAATCCGTCTGATAGGCCTGGTTGGCCCTGTAGTAGGACACCAGTCAGTTGCCACCAGGTGTCTTCGGCCAGCTTCCTCCAGAAAGACGAGCCTGAGACCAGGGCCTACGCGCGGGGACTTTATTGGTGAGTGTGATCCCGGACGGCGGCAGGGATGCAAACTGGGGAGTAAGGATATGTTTCAAACTGGCCACCACGATGGTCAACTGGCTCCTCTATCCCATGGGATCTTCCGCGGAGTCTCATGAAATGCATCTTAGGAACTTCCATTATGGGCTGAATTGTGTCCTCCTCAAATTCATGGGTCGAAGGCCTACCCCCAGCATTTCAGAATGTGGCTGCATTTGAGAGAGGGTCATTAAAGAAGCGATTATGTTGAAAGGAGTCTGTTAGGGTAGGCCTTAATCCAGTCTGACCGGCGTCCTTTCAAGAGTTAATTTGGACACACAGAGAGCTATCAGGGATGTGCACACATAGAGGAAAGGCCATGTGAGGACACAGCGAGAAGGTGGCCATCCACAAACCAAGGAAGGAGGTCGCCGAAGAAACCAATCCTTCCTACACCTTGATTTTGGCCTCCTGTCCTTTGGAGTCGTGAAACAATAAATTCTGTTGTTCAAGCCACTCAGTCAGCGGTGCTTTGTCATGGCAACCCTAGCGGATGAACATATCCTCTGACAAGGGAGAAGAAAGGGTCCAAGTTTTGACTGTCGGAGGGTCCCGTGCCAGCCCTTCTGGGTTGCATACGCTTAGTTAGGTGCCAAGCAGCTTCCCTTGGAGTCTCAGGCACTGGGGGCAGCAGAGATGACCTTAGGGGAGGTGTGACAGGGGCACAGGTGGGTTTAAGGCCAAGCCTTGGTAGATAGCAGATGTGAGAAGCAGGTTGGAGCCTGTGCGGGACTGGGCCGCAGGGTATGCAAGGGAAGGATGGGAGCGTGGCCGGAAGGAGGGCTAGAGGAGGCTGAGAGGAGGGAAGGCAGAGCTGAAGTGATGTGTGATACAGGGGGTGTGATGCTAATGATGAGGGACAATGAGGACGGGCACCGGGCTCTGTCCCCTCTACCGTCTGACACCTCACGTGACATATGTACTTCACATCAACTATCTCGCCTGAAACCAGCACCCCTCCCGGATGTAAGCAACGTTTTTAACCCTATTTTACAGATGACGAAACTGAGGCAGACAGAGGTGCAGGAACTTGCCATGAGAGCTGCTAGCCACTAGTGGAGCTCAAGGTTCAACTGAACCTGGCTCCCAAGCGTACGTTCTCGCTTGTGTCTCTCTGCTTTCTCCTCTTGAGGCTCTGATTGCAACTGTTTCAGAAAAGAGAAATTTGAACAGATGTTTTAGTTTGTCTGAATTTCATACAGAAGTTATTTCTTTGAGAACCTGTAAGGTATTCTATGCAGAACATGACCACGAGGAGGTCAGGGTAGCCCAGTGGTTACACAGTCAGACTACAGAGCCAAGAGGCACATGTTCACATCCCAGCTCTTCTACCCGCCAGCTGGGCGACTTTGGGAAAGTCACTCAACCTCTCTGTGCCTTACTTTAAACGCACCAGTGATTAAACACAGCACCCACCTCCTGAAGTTGTTGGAAGGATTATTTGATACACATAAAGTGCTTCATGTCCTATTTTTTTTATTATTATAATGTTTAAAAATGTTCACCAGATAGGACTTCTTGCAATAACTCTTATCCGTGAAAATTATTGAACATCGCATGCGCATCTCTGAATTTTCGCAACACGTCAGTTGCTCTGTAACCTAAGGGACAGATTTTTCAGAAGTAGTCGAGTGTCAGCTGTGAAACATCACATTGCCAGCATCATAAATGAAGTCACCATTTGGCAAATAATTCCTTGGCAGGGGCGGTTCTCACCAACAGGGAAAATGAACAAATAAAATTAAATAAAATCCCCACCGTGATCTGTCAAGCATTTCAGACACATGGCTCAGCGGCTTTTCCAGCTGCAAAGTTCGTTTTCCTCCCATCTTAGAACTTGGAGGGCTGAGCTTCGCAGAGGAGGTGACCTGTTCAGTAAATCCTGTTTTGTTTGTTTTTGTTTTTTGTGGCTGTCCTTTCTCTGCAGGTGAGGCTGTTTTCCACGGGGAGAAGACAACCACGTTACTCAAACGCAGACACGGTCTCTGGCTTAGAGGCCGTTCATTTCTTATCTGGTTGCTTTAACTTAATGTGGGGAACCCGGCTGAATGGTTGCGATGGTTGTTCTTATCTCATTTCCTCCCTTTCGAGGGTGGAGAGAGCAAGTTTCCTCATCTGTGAAATGAAGGGGTTGGACCAGATATCCTCCAAGGTCCTTTTGGCTCTGACACTTTTTTGCGGCTTTGGGTTCGCTTCTTCTTGGGTATTGTGCTTTGTTTTCCAGTGCACTGAATAAGGCCCACACACCTCTCCATGCTTACTGCAGTCGGGGCTGCTGGGAAAGCAAAACGCAAGGTCTTACATTTCAGCAAGGCCTTACAATTTATTTATTTTTTTAAGTTTCTGTATTTGTTTTTGAGAGAGAGCATGCACAGGCAGGGGAGGGACAGAGAGAGGGGGGGGGAGAGAGAATCCCAAGCAGGCCCCGCACTGACAGCATGGAGTCCATCATGGGGCTTGAACCCATGAACCATGAGATCATGACACGAGAGGAGAAATCAAGAGGCAGACGCTTAACCAACTGACCCACCCAGGTGCCCGGCAAGGCCCTACAATTTATAACATGCCTTCACATATGCGTCCTTTATAAAATCTTTGCAGAAATCAGAAAGGACTTTTGGATGAGATTGAGACCTGGGGGAAGTTAAATGACTTGTCCAAGGTCACATAGCTTGTAGGAAGCAGGGCCTTGCAACCAGCTTTTCTGTCAGCTCAACGGTGTCCACAGTCTGTCACAGTGCCTCACAACCCAAGAGGACACGATGACATTATAAGGATTCTCAGTTCCTTTAGAGTGGACTCTGTTTGTTCTGCTTAGCTCGTGTGTATGGCCCTGAACCAGTCATTATGGCCAGGGGAGAGGAAAGCTTCTGATTTGCCCAAACCTGGTCATAGCATCTTAGAAGTTGGGAAGGAATCAGCTCCCCTGAACCGCTGAAAATGGGAGTTGGCAAATCAAGGGAGCCAGTCAGCAGATGAAGACAGAATACGTGGCACACAGAAAAATAAGAAAATCCCTCTTATCTGCAGAGAAAGCATTTCCCCTAAGAATAGACTTCAAAAATAAGTTCAGAAACGTTTCATTTTCTATTTTGTCTTAATTGAATTTAATTTTTGCCAAAGCAGTTTTCCCTTGAACTGATATTGGCGAACCGAAGACTAACTCTCGGGTGGTTGAGGAAACGTAACAACACAAGCTCAATCATTTCAAGTACCGGGATTTCTGGAAATCCATATCCAGTTAGTGTGTTTGGATCCCAGCTCAAATGAGACAAACTCATTCTTCTCTGGGACGTGCAATAAGAATTTGGAGCTCTCCCAGTCGGGTCAAACCAACAAACATTTCTGGGACGTCTTACACACAGGGGGCCCAAGGTATAGAGAGGTGATTTGGGCAGCCATGTTTCCTGCTTTTTCAATCTGACCCCATCATCTAGTTTTCTGTTTCTTGCCCTGTGATTTCCAGATTTTATACCTGTGAGACCTTGTGCTTTTGGGGTGTATGTCATTCAAGTCCCCTTTGACTTCAAGGAGGTGCTCAAAGGGTTGTTTTTTTAAAAACTGCTTTTGGATTATATTCTGTTGACCAAAACTTTCCCCTCAGTTGTCATGGTAACTTTCATATTGCAAGAGGCTAGATGTTAGCCTAGAGGTTTGACAAGCAGATGACTTCCAGACAGGAGCTGATTTAGGACTTCTGGGCTGAGACACAGGGCTTTTACTGTCCTAGAAACTAGTTTACATAATTTGTAA
Organism: Prionailurus bengalensis; assembly: GCF_016509475.1. Lineage (NCBI taxonomy): Eukaryota > Metazoa > Chordata > Mammalia > Carnivora > Felidae > Prionailurus > Prionailurus bengalensis. The sequence continues at coordinate 119,412,151 of NC_057348.1, forward strand.
ATCATTTGGATTCAAATAAGCTAACCTCTGAATGAAGTATGAACTGTCCCTTCAAGGTACTACTCAACTTGTTCATTTATATTCTTCAAGTTTCAACTAGTAGCTGACTAGTTAGCCCTTGGATGCAAGGAAAGGAAAAGCTGTCGTGTGTGTAAGTTGCACGTTTTGCAATATTGAACAATTTTCACAAATGCATGGAGTTTGATACAAATTATTTGTATAGGCAGCTGGATGAATATCAAACACTAGAATTGCAAAATTGCTATTTTCATTTTAAAAGCTTTCGTCAAGGGCACCTGGGTGGCTGAGTTGGTTGAGCATCCGACTCGATTTCACCTCAGGTCATGATCCCAGGGGTGAGGAATCAATCCCCATGGCAGGCTACACGCTGAGCAGGGGGCCTGCTTAAGATTCTCTCTTTCTCTCCCTCTGCCCCTCTCTCCTGCTCACTCTCTCTCTCTCTAAAAATAAATGAATGAATAAACAAATAAATAAATAAGCAAGCTTTCATCAAATTAAAAAAAATTAAATATACTTTTGAGCTTTAGTTACTTTTCATGAAAAATTTTGATATTATTGGGTGCCTAGGGATTCAGTCAGTTAAATGTCTGACTCGGTTTCTGCTCAGGTCACGATTTCATGGTTTCATGAGTTTGAGTCCTGCATTGGGCTCTGCACAGGCAGCACGGAGCCTGCCTGGGATTCTCTCCCTCTCCCTCTCCCTCTGCCCCTCGCCCACTTGTGCTATCTCTGTCTCTCTCAAAATAAACTTAAAAAATTTTTTTGATATTATTAATAATAAATGTCAGTTCCTATAGATCAGTAGATCATTTTGAATACTTAGAAGAAAAATGATATTTTTGGAAATATATACAAATCTCCTATATTAATATGTAATGATTTATATTTTTTTGGAAAAATATATTCAAATTGTGGATACTTTGAATGCATTACATTTTATATTTCTAATCCTTTAGATTATTACTGCCTATATGACATAATTGATGTCCGATTATTGATAACAACCTCGTTAAGAGATTTTACTGACATGAAGGCAATATTGTTATCCAAATAAATATATAATAAAATGATATAGGTCTTTATCTTATCACAGTGCATCAGGACAAAACTCACACGTGCACCACAGTAACGAATTTAGTTGTCTTTGATATTTTTCGAGGTTTCCATCATCAAAAAATCCCTGTGTACAAACACAGCTTTACACATACGTTACCGACATTGTAAAGATATATTGTCAAGGCATGGGAATAAGATACAGTTTATCAAAGTCGGTAGCTTGATTCACAAATGTGAAAAGTTCAAACACTGGCATGTGGACCTACAGTGTTCTTGCACCCCAGCCCCCATAGATGTAAGATGGGCCAGCACATACACTCAGGTCTCCCCTGGGCACCAACCCTCAGGTTTAGTCACTTGGGGAAGTTGGTAACCACTGGACCTCTCTCTTGGGAACACACATTTGTCCCTCTATTTAGTCAGTAATCTGTGGGGTGAGACATTGTACAGTGTTTTAGAATCTACTGATAGCTTTCGTCAAATCAGTTATCAATTTAGGGACCAGAAAAAGATGATTTTTCCAATGCTATCTATTCCATTTATTAGATGGAATTCTTCCATAACAAAGAGCATTCCTTCCTTCCTTGATATCCTTTGCCCCTTTTCATTTTAATTAAAAAATTTTTAGAAACATACCATCGAGGCAACCACAAAAATCAACACCCTTCAGATCTCTTGTTGTGGGGGGTGTAACTGACTGACGGCCCAGTTGCTGCCTTTTGGATTCTTTTGTTTGGTTGGTTTTGTTTTTAAGTAAACTCTATCTATACCCAGGGGGGGCTTGAACCTACAACTCTGAGATCATGAATTGACTCAGAGATCACAAATCAAATGCTCTACAGAATCAGACGCTCCACTGGTCTACCCACTGAGTCAATGAGGCCCCCCTTTTATTTTTATTACCTTCATCAGTTTTTGTTTGTTTGTTCATTTTAACAGTCTTGAGGTCTCCCTTTTTTTTTTTTTTCCACATTTATCATGCCACGAATTCATAGGGAATGGATTCCAGTAGCTAAGGCTCCTTTCCATTGCTTCTCAGGGTCCAGCAGGCTAGCGCTTCGGTCGAATCCAAGTACCTTCCTCTTCGGCTTCCTTCTTTCTCTGATCATGTTCCTTCACACACTTCCGGAAACTATCACGGCTCTCGGAGTGCTTACTATGCTCGATACTTACATTAGTTCTCTTGGCAAGAATCTTGCCTTTAGATTGTTTGTTTCTAACAATGCCAACATCATGCTGGGTGACACTGGAGACATCCAGTTTTGTCATGGGAAGATTTGTGGGCCGTTCCATTTTGAACAGTGTCCATTCCCTTGATGTCTACAACGTCACCTTTCTTGTAGATTCGCGTGCATGTAGCCAAAAGAACAAACTCCCTGTTTTCTGAAAGGCCTAGCGAATATAGCCGGTGCCTGTCCTCTTTCTCTTTGTGTTGGACATTGTTTATTTATTTTTGAGAGAGAGAGAGAGAGAGAGAGAGAGAGAGAGGCAGAGAGACGCTTAATCCACTGAGCCACCCAGGCGCCCCCAAGGTGTTGCCTTTTAAAAGCACCTACAAGGGGCGCCTGGGTGGCGCAGTCGGTTAAGCGTCGCACTTCAGCCAGGTCACGATCTCACGGTCCGTGAGTTCGAGCCCCGTGTCGGGCTCTGGGCTGATGGCTCAGAGCCTGGAGCCTGCTTCCGATTCTGTGTCTCCCTCTCTCTCTGCCCCTCCCCCGTTCATGCTCTGTCTCTCTCTGTCCCAAAAATAAATAAACGTTGAAAAAAAAAATTTAAAAGCACCTACAAAGTTCTGCCAAAGTCATGCTTCTCAGGTGACTGGCATGGCAAGGACCCCGTTCCTGTAAGATGGAGACTCCTTGATGGGTGACCTTGGCTCCTCACTGGTCCGGCTAAAACTTTCTTAGAACTGTACTGCAGTCCAAGCCTCCTCCTACCCACCCCTGCTTGCTCCCCCTTCTTTTTCCCTAGTGCCAGACCTGCATCATGGTCCCTTCCAGGCATTTCCCTAATACATTTCTTGAATGTTTAACCCCATTCTGGATTCTTAGAGCTAACGCAATCATAAAAACAAGAGTTTATAAAACACACATATACGCCTTATATAATAATAAAAATGTGTGAATCTGCCATCCAGGCTAAGGAATAGAAAATTACCTGTAACCCTCCTTCCTCTCCTTCACTATAAAGCGAACCACGGTCCTAAATTTTGTGTAATCATTCCTTCCCTTTTCTTTATTGTTTAATCAATGATCTACATATTCCCAAGCAAGTCGTTAATTTTTTTCTATTCTGGAATTCTATATAAAAGGAATTCAACTTCAGGTATTCTCTGACTTTATTACTCAACAGTCCATCAACACAACATTTAGGTGTGTACAACCATAGTGAAAGTCAGGTGACTTTGATATTTGTCTGGTTTCGACTGTATGTTTTATTCCTTTGTAGTAGTAAGTTACATATTCTGGACACTAATCTTTTGCCAATCATATGTGTTGCAAAGATCTTATCATTTGGGGCTTGACTTTTCACTTTCTTTGTGATATGGTTTGATGAACAGAAGTAATCACAGATACCTATCTTTTCCTATACTGTGTTTTATTTAATAGATTCTTTCCTATTTTAAGACCTTAAAAGAGGGGCGCCTGGGTGGCGCAGTCGGTTGGGCGTCCGACTTCAGCCAGGTCACGATCTCGCGCTCCGTGAGTTTGAGCCCTGCGTCAGGCTCTGGGCTGATGGCTCAGAGCCTGGAGCCTGCTTCCGATTCTGTGTCTCCCTCTCTCTCTGCCCCTCCCCCGTTCATGCTCTGTCTCTCTCTGTCCCAAAAATAAATAAATGTTGAAAAAAAAAATTAAAAAAAAAAAAGACCTTAAAAGATATTCCTCTGCATTGGCTATGAAAAGTTGAATTTTGCCTTTTATAATTTGCCTTTTATATTTTAATCTTTTATGTACTGAAACTGATTTTTAATATGGCATGAAATAGAAATCCAATTTCACTGTTTTTTTTTTTTTTCTTTTTTTGAGAGAGAGAGGGAGAGTGTGAGTGGGGAAGGGGCAGGGAGTGTGAAAGAGAAAATCCCAAGCAGGCTCCGCACAGACCATGGGACTCACGAACTCGTGAGATCCTGTCCTGAGCTGAAACAAAGAATCTGAGGCTTAACCGACCGAGCCACCCAGGCGCCCCCTAATTTCATTTTTTTAATTGAAATATAATTTAGATCAGTAAAATTCACCTTTTACAGTCCTATGAGTTTTGATAAATGCAATTGTATAACCATCACACTGTCAAGCTATAGAACTATTCCTTCACCCCCAGAAAGTCCCTTTATAAAGCCCATCTGTAATCAACCTCTTCCTCTATCTCAATTCCTGGAAACCACTGATCTATTTTCTGTCCCTATAGTTTTACCTTTTTCTATTAGGTCTTATAAATGGAATCACACAGTATATAGCTTTTTTTTTAAGCTTATTTATTTTGAGAGAGAGAGAGAGAGGGGGGAGGGACAGAGAGAAAGGGAGAGAGAGAATGAATCCCAAGCAAGCTCCATGCTGTCAGCTCAGAGCCCAACGTGGGGCTCAATGTCACTAACCATGAGATCATGACCTGAGCCGAAATCAAGAGTTGGAGGCTTAACCAACTGAGCCACGCAGGTGCCCCAGTATGTGGCATTTTGAGTATGGCTTCCTCCACTCTGTAAAATGCATTTGAGACTCATCCGTGTTGTGTGAATCAGTAGCTTTCTTTATTGCCGAATAGTATTTCAATGAGTGGTTGTACCATTGTGTGTCTACCCTTCATCCGTCACAAGATATTTGGGTTGTTTCCAGGTTTTGCTGATTTCCACCAGCACTATAGGAAGACTGTGTGTTCTGCCTCCTCACCAGCTTACCAGCTGATATTGTCTTTCAAAAAACCATTCTGACGTGTGTTTAGCGTATCTCATAGTGGTTTTGATCTGTGTTTCCCTTAGGACTCAGGATGGTAAGCACCTTTTCATGTGCTTATTTCCCATGTGTGTCTCTTCTGGGAAGGAATGTTTGCAGTTTAACCCTTGAGTTGCTTGTATTATTATTGGATTGTAACAGTTCTTTACATATTCTTAAGGTCCTTTATGAGAAGGTGGTTTACAAATACTTTTTCCCAGTGTGTGCCTCACATTTTCAGTTTCTTAATCGTATTATTTGAAGAGATGTTTCTAATTGCATAAAGTCTATTGGATTATGTTTTTTTTTTAAGGATCATGCTTTTTGCACCCTAAGAATTCTTTGCCTAACCTGAAGTTACAAAATTTCCCCCCCTTCTATAAGTTTTAAAGTCTTAGCTTTTACTTTAGGTCTATGATTCATTAAACAGCTTAACTTTTTTATATGCTAAAAGGTTAAACAAGTTATTATTATTTAAATTTTGTTAATGTTTATTTATTTTTGAGAGAGAGAGAGCATGAATAGGGGAGGGGCAGAGAGAGAGGGAGACACAGAATCTGAAGCAGGCACCAGGCTCCGAGCTGTCAGCACAGAGCCCAACACGGGGCTCGAACTCACTAACTACAAGATCATGACCTGGACCAAAGTTGGACGCTTAACAGACTGAGCCACCCAGGCACCCCTCAAACAAATTATTTTTAACAATAAAATATTACCATTCTGATGTTTCCATCTCATAGAAAATTACATGGTTACATTTCAGCTACTTGATTCAAGCTTCTTCCATGTTGGTATTTTTTTTTTTAATGTTTATTTTTGAAAGAGAGAGAGAGACACAGAGTACGAGCAGGGGAGGGGCAGAGAGAGAGAGGGAGACACAGAATCCGAAGCAGGTTCCAGGCTCTGAGCTGTTAGCACAGACCCCCAGGCAGGGCTTAAACCCATGAACCATGAGCTCATGACCTGAACTGAAGTTGGACGCTTAACGACTAAGTCACCCCAATGTTGGTATTTTCTCCCACTCGTCATTATGAACTTTTTTCTTCTTTATTTTTTTAAAGTAAGGTGTACACCTAACATAGGGCTTTAACACATGACCCTGACACCAAGAGGGGTGCATGGGTGGCTCAGTTGGTGGAGCATCCAACTCCTGATTTCAGCTTAGGTCAAGATCCCGGAGTCGTGGGCTCAAGCCCTACATTGGGCTACACAATGAGTGTGGAGCCTGCTTAAGATCCTCTCTCTCCCTCTGCCTCTGCCCCTCTCCCCTACTCCTCATACTCTCTCTCAAAAAATAAAAAAATAAAAAAAAAGGAGTCACATGCTTTACCAACTGAGCCCATCAGGCACCCCTTAACTTTATTTTTTATTTTTTTATTTTTTATATTTTTTTTCAACGTTTATTTATTTTTTGGGGGACAGAGAGAGACAGAGCATGAACGGGGGAGGGGCAGAGAGAGAGGGAGACACAGAATCGGAAGCAGGCTCCAGGCTCTGAGCCATCAGCCCAGAGCCCGACGCGGGGCTCGAACTCACGGACCGTGAGATCGTGACCTGGCTGAAGTCGGACGCTTAACCGACTGCGCCACCCAGGCACCCCTATTTTTTAAACAGAATATATGAAGTCCAAATCAAACAATCTACCTTTGAGCCAATTTCCTTGGGGCATGTAAACTATCAGATAGGGTATTTCTACGTGCAGAGAAAATCTCGATTCTAAACATAAAAACACTTGATGTCATTAAGTTGAAAACACAAACCTCAAAACTACCTAATAAGACAGACTTTCTTTACTTTAAATTTTTTTTAATTTTTCAAAATATTTGTTGGTTTTTTTTTAAATAAAAAAAATTTTTAACGTTTTTTTAATTTATTTTTGAGACAGGGAGAGACAGAGCATGAACAGGGGAGGGTCAGAGAGAGGGAGACACAGAATCTGAAACAGGCTCCAGGCTCTGAGCTGTCAGCACAGAGCATGACGCGGGGCTCGAACTCACAGACCGTGAGATCATGACCTGAGCCGAAGTTGGCCGCTTAACCGACTGAGCCACCCAGGCGCCCAAAATATTTATTTTTTGAGAGAGTGGGAGAGACAGAGCGTGAGCAGAGGAGGATGAGAGAGAGGGAGGCACAGAATCCGAAGCAGGTTCCAGGCTCGGAGCTGTCAGCACAGAGCCTGACGCTGGGTTCGAACTCACGGACTGTGAGATCATCACCTGAGCCGAAGTTGGACGCTTAACCGATTGAGCCACGCTGGCACCCCTACTTTTTAAATTTCAGTGGAAATATTGTTTTAGCTACTTCCTCTTCCTTAAAATTGCTGTTCACTCAGTAAGTGCATTAAAAAAAATAAACCCTCAAGAGAGGTATTTCGTGATCAGATTCATTTTGATATAGGCTCAGAAAGAAATTTCCATCTTCAGCAATGTCCGCCTGCTGGTTTGCCCATGGCGAGGCCAACAGACATCGCAGCGGACTGCCCATAAGCCTTCTCTTTTCCTACCACCCCTCATCTTTTGAGGACGATTCTGTTTGCATGTGCACACACGTGTGTCTACGTATGTGTGCCTGAAGAGACCTGATGGAAATGAGATCTCGGTCTCTTTCTCTTTAGCCATGTGGGGAGCCAGCCCTATGATGAGTGACTGTGGTTGAAGAGGCTGCTATCTAAAAGGGCTCTTGCTGCTTAGGATACCGCCTCTTGGTCTCCTGGTTGGCCTGGAGCCTTTGTCTGCAAACAGCAGCTCTGCGGAGCACTGCTAAAGCTGTACCTCTGCTGAGCCTTTCCTGGGAAGTTTCTTCAAAGTATGGTGTGATTTACAGTCTGAAATGATAACCCTTGCAGGAGGCGAGCAGCACTCAACGTGCTTTTTGCTGAATCCCACAAATAAACATTCCCGTGGCAAAGTGATCTTTTCTACCTTTGCGTATTAGATTTAATAAGGGGTTAATGTCAGAGTCACACACAGAACAGAGAGAAGGATGTTACCGAATGCTCAGCATGGTATCTACAAGAGTTGTCTGCTGAATGCAGCACATTTCCTTTTCAGGGTTGATAAAAAGCCCAAATGGGCAGGATGCTGATATGAAGGGGAAACCAACATACTCACATTTTGGGTTTGGGCCTGACTCTCTTTAAACTAGGTCTTCTTGGGGCACCTGGGTGGCTCAGTCGGTGAAGCGTCCGACTTTGGCTCAGGTCACGACCTCACGGTTCGTGGGTTCGAGCCCCGCGGCGGGCTCCGTGCTGACAGCGCAGAGCCTGGAGCCTGCTTCGGATTCTGTGTGTGTGTGTCTCTCTCTCTGCCTCCCTTCCTCACTTGCGTTCTGTTTCTGTCCATCTCACTCTCAAAAATAAACCTTAAAAAAATAAAAAGAAATAAACTAGGTCTTCTTTTTTTTTTTTTTTTTTTAATTTAAAAAAAAAATTTTTTTTTTCAACGTTTATTTATTTTTGGGACAGAGAGAGACAGAGCATGAACGGGGGAGGGGCAGAGAGAGAGGGAGACACAGAATCGGAAACAGGCTCCAGGCTCCGAGCCATCAGCCCAGAGCCCGACGCGGGGCTCGAACTCACGGACCGCGAGATCGTGACCTGGCTGAAGTCGGACGCTTAACCGACTGCGCCACCCAGGCGCCCCGGTCTTCTTTTTTAAGTCACAGGGATCATACATGGGGTACTGTCGACATCTCGCACTTCTACCTGTGTGAGCCTACCTGGTGACCAGAAAGTTGTGAAAAGAAAAGACTCACTTTGAAATTCTACCAATACCGTTGCCAGGGAAAGAATGGCTAGGATTTTCATGTCTTTGAAAAACGAAATCGAAGAAGAATCTTTGTGTTCAGCTGTGTAATCTAGTTATTACATCAAAGCTAACTGCCATCCTAAAAAAACTAGATGGGATTAAGAAAGCTTCTCCCTTCTCAATTTGGTTGGTTAGTATGTCCCTGGGTGTTTTGAGGTGAATACCTTTATTAGTCCCTGATTTCTGTGTGTAATAAATTACAGTCTCCCCAGTCCTATAGGTAGAAGCCTGCCTCATTTGTAGCAGAGTGAACTTGAGGCCACACCCCAGGTTTGTCCTGATAACTGACTGGCATAAGTGAATGGATGCCTTTAAAATAACAAGGTTAGGGGCGCCTGGGTGGCTCAGTCAGTTGAGCGTCCAACTTCCGCTCAGGTCATGATCTCACGGTTTGTGAGTTCAAGCCCCGTGTCGGGCTCTGTGCTGACAGCTCAGAGCCTGGAGGCTGCTTGGGATTCTGTGTCTCCGCTCTCTCTGTCCCTCCCACACTCTCACTCTGTCTCTTTCTCAAAAAAAATAAGCATTAAAAAAAATTAAAAATAAAATAAAATAAAATAATAAGGTTACAGGGACACCTGTCTGACTCAGGCAGTGGAACATGCAACCCTTTTTGATCTTGGGGTTTTAAATTCAAGCCCCATGTTGGGTGTACAGATTACTTAAAAATAAAGTATTTTTAAAAATAGGATAAGATACAATAAGATAAAATAAAATAAAATAAAATAAAATAAAATAAAATAAAACAACAAGGTTACAGAAAAGTTCCAGAAGGACCAACGGCTATCAGGAGAGTGTATCTTTTTTTTTTTTTTTTTTTGGTAACTTCTACCTCCAACTTGAAGCTTGAACTCATGACCCCGAGACTGAGAGTCACATACTCTACCCACTGAGCCAGGCAGGCACCCCTGTTTCTGTTTTTTGAGTGCTTAAAATTTCAGCTGTTAATGACTAATATTTTCTAGAAATTGTTGCAATACATAATTTTGGTAGCTATTACATTAACTGAATTGGAGAAATATATATATATATATATATATATACATATATATATATATATACACACACTCAAGACACAAAATACAATATTTTGCATAAATTTATTTATGGATGCCAACTTTTTTTTAGAGTTGAAGATTCTAAAGGAAAAAGTTTAACAGATACCAGTTGTCTTGATTGACTAGAAAGTCCTGTAGGTAAATTTTTAAGTTATTAAATATATATATTGCAATAGGACAAATGTGGATTCTTTTAACTAACCCACCTTTTAAAATAATCTTTAATTTGGGGCGCCTGGGTGGCGCAGTCGGTTAAGCGTCCGACTTCAGCCAGGTCACGATCTCGCGGTCCGTGAGTTCGAGCCCCGAGTCAGGCTCTGGGTTGATGGCTCAGAGCCTGGAGCCTGTTTCTGATTCTGTGTCTCCCTCTCTCTCTGCCCCTCCCCCATTCATGCTCTGTCTCTCTCTGTCCCAAAAATAAATAAAAACGTGGAAAAAAAATTTAAAAAAAATAATCTTTAATTTAAAAATTACACTATTAAACTTTTAGAGATTTTTAAGGGACATAATTCAAAAGAAGGAAAAGCAATATGCACTTAGATTGTCACAGTTGGTTTATTTACAATAGGAAAAAAGAAAGAAAAAGAAATGTCTCATGAAACATAAATAGTTAACTGTTTAAAACCCGATGGATTATTATGTAGTTGCTAAAATGCCATTTGTTATTTCTACTTATAGGTATATAAAATACATGTGATTCAATACTAATTGAAAAGGCAAAAGGGTGTGTATCATATGACTGAAACTGATTGAGATATATACATAGGAAAAGAGAATGGAATGTTTTCAAAAATTGTAGAAGATTTATTGGGTGTCTGGGTGGCTCAGACAATTAAGCATCTGACTTTGACTCAGGTCATGATCTCATGGTTTGTGGGATCGAGCCCCACTTCTGGTTCTGTGTTAACAGCTCAGAGCCTGGAGCCTGCTTTGGATTCTGTCTCCCTCCCTCTCTCTGCTCCTCCTCCACTCATGCTCTGTCTCTCTCTCTTTCTCAGAAATAAATAAACATTAAGAAAAATTGTAGAAGATTTGTGAAATATTGAATTACTTTTTGGCAACATTTGAGCAATGAGCATTTTTAAATTACTAAGCCACGAAAACTATTTCAAATTTACATAATCTTAAACCCTTCTTCAATATTCTTCATATATTTCTGGAAAACCAAAACCAGAATATATTTCATAAGGAATAAGGGAATCAATTGTATCACTAAATGTACCGTTTAGTTCGACTTTTTCTTCTTTTGGCGGGGAGGGGATCTCAAATCTTTCTTGATAAAGTAGTACTTTGATGTACATTCTGGCACAAATTCCTAACCTTGCCTCAGATAACACCCTGAGTAGCTCCATTTTAGCCACGCCCACCTGCTACTTCTCAAGTATGACAACCTTCTTTCTGTCTCACGCTTAACTGTTTCTTTTGCCTGGAATGTTCTTACCATTCCTGATTCCTTTACAACCCTTAGGTCTCAGTTCAAATGTTATCATTTGAGAAAGGCTTTTGTTAACCTACCCTAACTAAGGTTGTACCATGAAATCCTGTTTTCCTCTCTCTGGATTTCTTTGGCAGGCTTTCCGACATTTGTTTGTGATTTTGGAGGTGGAATTGTGGGTGATTTTTTGGCTAGGACAGTGATATGCTCAGGTTGTATTCCAGGTGGGACAAGGGCAAGAGCAGGAATGGTCCTAGAAAGTCAAGTTACTTGATGGTAACCAACGTGTGGGAAGAAATCTGTGTCTTTCATTTGCAATAGGAAGATGCCAAAGATCTCACAATGGATCTGGGAAAGGACACAGGGTAGGGCATCTGCCAAAGGAAATGGGCTGAGACAAGTAACCCCAGGGCCTCTTTCCTTTCTAATCCCAATCAATGATCTGCATTATTATCATCCGACTTCCAAAATGGCTGACCACCTTTGTTATGTATGTGTCAAGAAGTCCTGGAGGGAATGGTGGTGGCTGTGATTTTGCAAAAACAAAACAGAACAAAACAAAAACAAACAGCACCAAAAAACCAAAACACTCCCCCCCACTCCAGTCATGTAAAAAAGAGTCATAATTCTAAGTAGGTTTATTCTCGGTTCATCTTTCTTTTCTGCACTGAACAAAATTCTAACGCATTGTCTTGGTTGCAGAGAGACTGTTGCTCTGGGAATTGCCTGGGCACCCACCTGTTCTCCCAGCCTTTCCTCGCCTTCTTAGTCACTCAAAACCTGACCTCTTTCACAGAGAAGCAGAGACAAACCTTCCCAGGTTTCAGGGGCTACCGGATACCCAGCTTTGACCCTAGAATGAGGCAGGGCCTCAGACATTCCACAGAGTAGGGAGAGTCCCTGACAGAGCTTTTCAAACTTTCTGAATCCATAACCCTCTTACTCTGTTTTTGGTTAATTACAAGATGCTAATAAAGAAATCGGTATTTGTAAGAGCCAGTAAACTGGCTAGCCAGAAAGTCTGGGGGAAAAAAGCCATAATTAAACATCGAGAATAGAAGTTGTGGGGTTTATAGTAAAATCTGTCTACTTACTATGTTCCTTATCTAGGCCAAAATATGACAAATGCAGTGGACCTTGAATCGACTGGTGCAATGTGCTTGTTGGTGTAGTTCTTTGCTATACTCGGGCATAAATGCACTGCTATGGGATGACGATAGTATCATTTGGAGATGGAAGAAAGAAATTACCTCAGAAATAGGCTCATTGAATCTTGAAACCAATAGATCCAAAAATTCAAGTAACAGCTCTTCCAAATGTCCCAAGGAATTGAGGTAAGTTTCGGCAGACATGAGTGTCACGATCCTACATTTGATAGGATTCTGATATTTACCTGTTACAGATTCACTGACTTGACAGAATTAGAATTCTTTAGTATCGAGGGGACCCTGGCTGGCTCGGTTGTTAGACTACGCAACTCTTGATCTTGGGGTCGTGAGTTCGAGCCCCATGTTGGGGCTTGACAAATCGGGTAAAACTGAAAAAAAATTCTTCAATATTCAAATTTGGGGGGTTAAAAAAACTGGGTGGTTTCGTTGTTGTTTTTTTTTTTTTACATAGAAATCTTCTTTTTAAAAATTTTATTTATTTATTTTGAGAGAGAGAGAGCATGAGCAGGTGAGGGGCAGAGAGAGAGAGGGAGAGAGGAGACAGAGGGGAGTGAGAATCCGAAGCACGCTCTGTGCTCTCAGTGCAGAGCTGGGAGCTTGATCTCAGGAACCATGAGATCATAACCTGAGTGGGAATCAAGAGACGGAAACTTAACCTACTGAGCCACTCAGGAGCCCCGCCTAGAAATCTCCCTTCATTAGATTTTTTTTTTAAGGTTTTGGCCCCAAGATAGTCTAGCAGCTGGGAATAGGCCCACGTAACCTGAGTTCAAATGTCGACGGTCACATACTCAGTTTATTTTACCTCAGCCTAAATGAGCTCATCAACGTAAACCACTAAGAACAACACCTGGCACATAGTCAAGTCTTTAAATCGTGTCTACTCTTGGTATTTTAAACCTAGTAGATCAAAGCATTAGGTTAGGCAAAGGTGGTAAAACACTTTGCTGAATTGGATGAATATTCTTACATTTCTTAATATGGATGCATCGCCTAGGTAGGTCCAAAATTTAAATAAGCAAATCTTGTTTGTAATAAGCTGTGTTGATCAGTGTTTCTAGTGTTTCACAAAATAAACTCTAAAACAGTAGTTCTCTTTTTTTTTTTTTAATTTTTTAGAAGTGCTTATTTTTCAGAGAGAGAGAGAGAGAGACAGAGCACAAGTGGGGGCGGGGGCAGAGAGACAGGGAGACACAGAATCTGAAGCAGGCTCCAGGCTCTGAGCTGTCAGCATGGAGCCCGACACAGGGCTCGACCTCATGAACCATGAGATCATGACCTGAGCCAAAGTCGGACGCTTAACCGACTGAGCCACCCAGGCGCCCCTAAAGTAGTGGTTCTCACACTGAAGCTTGCATGAATCATCTGGAGGGCTTATTAAAATGCAGGTTGCAGGACCTCTCTGCAGTTTATAATTCACCAGCTCTGGAGTGCGGCCTTAGTGTTTTCCTTCTAACAAGCTCTCAGGGGGTGCTGGTGCTGCTGGTCTCTGGACCGCACTTTGAAAACCACTTCTCTAATGGCTGGTGCAGTTCATGGTAATTACATGGAGGAAAAGTCCTCCCCCCTCCTTCCTTTTTCTGCAAGGAACACTGCCGTCCTGTGGTTTCCTGGGAACTACAGTGTTCTTTACAAACAACTTGATCTCTTTAATCAAATTAAAGTCTCCATTTACTCCTTTTCTTCATCTCTGCAAGTACTTCCCAGACAGTTCTCTAGTCTAAGGCATCGGTGTTTTGCTTTTGTTTTTTAAAATTTGGTTAGGAACATTAACTTTGCATGAGAACATTAGCTTAAAATTTGGTGAGGAACATTAACATTTAACTTTCTGCTTCCAGATGGTGGTTACACCAGTTACCAGTATGATCTTGGGCAAGTTTCCTAATCTATCTTTGGGTCCCTCATCAGCAAGGAGGGCATCACCTCTCCTTGCACAAGGGGGTGGGGAGAGTTGAATGAAATCCTAAAAGCAAGTCCTCAGTGTAGTGCCTGGCCCAGAGCAATGGCCCAGTAAACGTGAGCTATTAGTGATCAATAAGCAAAACAGGAAGCCAAGATCTTGTACTAAAGAGAAAGAGTAATTGAAAAGCAACAGACAAGAAAATAATGTCATTTTTAAAGAACAGGCATGGGAGTGGGAAGGATTTGAATTTTGATCAGATTAAGGACGCTGAGTTACTAGTTACTTCACTTGAGCACCTAATAATACCACGCATGAGTTAAGGCCAATTTGCTGGAGTATTTTGACTTGTTTCAACTTGAGAGACTAGAAACATCTTGCTGGGAGTTACCGTCATGTCGCTGGAGGAGTTTTACAGTCTTTCTCTTCTAGATCAGTGCTCTTTATATATAATCTCTGGGTACAGGAACCACTAATTCGTCTTACAGCTTTTCATACTGTGAATGCAATGCTTTCCCTTTAACTTAGTTCGTTCTCTTGGAGCACACATTTTCCAAACATTTCAGAAAATCAGAACTTAACATAATTTGGCAGCAGCTACAGCAGGATAACTCACTTTTGCAAACATTTGGGATTCTTTGGAGGAAATTTCTAGACTCACTTGTGCCTGACTTCATTAAATTTATTCTTTTCATACATTCATATTCATCTTTCTGGAAGCACCAGCCCTTGTAAGGTCTTGTCTACAAAAGTGGATCTTTGCGGTAGATACGTTACAATTCTAAATAAGTCTCTGAAAACTTCCTCTTAGCATAAGACAAAAGAGGCCATTATTGTGGATATTTGTCTTGTTTGCAAAACAACTTCTGAATTTATTTTGTATAGGAGGCACCGCAGAAAGAAAGGAAGTTTAAGGAGAATCTTTGGTGGACAAGATTGGGTTTTTTTTTTTTTTATAAGAACCTGTCTTTGAGAGGGAGGCAATCTGAAGCATGCATCTTCAATCAAATAAATAAAACAATAACTTTTGGCTCTGCTGTAACATATGAGCTCAAGGGTTTTCCTTCTCCTTTTCAGCTTACACATTTTAAATGTGCGCACAGTTCCCAATTTATAAACATCTATAAATGACTCACCAAACAGATAACTTTGTTCTGTCTCCTCATACTTTCATCACCAGAGCCCATTCATGGGAAGTTTTCAGGGGAAACGTCTAAAAAAGAAACAAGCAAAAAAAAAAAAAAATACATCTAATTGGAACATTTAGAACAAGGGTCTCTTCTGACTTCAGCCTGCATCAGAAGTAACTGCAGGGCTTGTCAAAACACAAATGTCTATCATGGGTGAATGGATAAACAAATGTGGTAGACCCACACACACACACACACACACACACACTAGAATATAATTCAGACTTGAAAAGGGAGGAAATTATGTTATACGCCATGACATGGATGAACCCTGGGACATTATGCGAAGTGAAATAAGCCGGTTCCAGAAGGACAAATATTGCATGATCCCACTTATGTGAGGTAGGGAGAGTAGCCAAAGTCATAGAGACAGAGAGAATGGTGGCTGCCAGGGGCTGGGGGAGAGGAGGAACCGGGGCTTATTTCATGAGCACTGGGTAAGAGTTTCAGTTTGGGGTGATGAAAAAGTCCCGGAGATTGGCTGCACAATATACCGTGGATGTGAGTCCTACTGCAAGACCGCATGCTTAAAAATGGTTGGGATGGTAGATACTGTGCGTATTTATCACATTTAAAAATTAAAAAAACAGGGGCGCCTGGGTGGCGCAGTCGGTTAAGCGTCCGACTTCAGCCAGGTCACGATCTCGCGGTCCGGGAGTTCGAGCCCCGCGTCAGGCTCTGGGCTGATGGCTCAGAGCCTGGAGCCTGTTTCCGATTCTGTGTCTCCCTCTCTCTCTGCCCCTCCCCCGTTCATGCTCTGTCTCTCTCTGTCCCAAAAATAAATAAACGTTGAAAAAAAAAAAATTAAAAAAAAAAAAAAATAAAAAAACAAAAAGAGAACGGGGTTAGAGAAATTGGAGACAGCAATGTGAAAGTGTCAAGGAGTTTTTCTACGATGGAAAGGTGAAAATGGGGCACAGCTGGAGGGAGAAGTGAGGTCAAGTGTTTTGCTCACACAGAGTGATCCTAGTTGTCTGTTCCTATTTATGAAGAAGAATTATGTTCATTGACATAAGAAAGCTTATATAGACTTCCTGTTTTTCAGTGGGAAGCTTGCAAGAGAGTAGGGTGTGCAGGCCAGCAGGACTGAGTTGAGGAATGTCCAGGTGAGAAATAATAAATTTCTATTTTTTGTTTATAAAAAAATAAATAAATTGTATTTATTTATAAATAATAAATAATATTTACTTGCAAAATGATTTATTTGCAAAATGCAAAAATGCATTTGTTAGAAAGGGACTGGGGTGCCTGGGTGGCTCAGTCGGTTGAGTGTCCGACTCTTGATTTTGTCTCAGGTCATGATCTCGGGGTTTGTGAGTTTGATCGGGCTCTGCACTGACAGTGTGGAGCCTGCTTGGGATTCTCTCTCTCTCCCCCCCCTCTCTCTCTGCCCCTCCCCTGATCTCACGCACACACTCTCTGTTTCAAAATAAATAAATAAAATTTAAAAAGAAAAGAAAAGAGAAAAGAAAAGAAAAGAAGAATCACAGGTCAGTCTGAGCCCAATATGGATGCCCTTAAAAAAAAAAAGACTAATAGTATTATCTACACCCAAGTTTATGGTGATTATTAAAAACCATGTGAAAAGTACTTGGCATAACATGTGGCATGTGATGTTGAACATGCCTTAGATACAGTTACCATTACCTATGGCTTATTAGTTGTTCTTTCAAAAAGGCAAAACTTAAATTTTTTGTCTCTTTTACATTTGTGAATTACTTAGTATTTTAGAAAAACTCAAGTTTTCTACCTGTGGTTTCCTTTACTCCTGACACAGGACCATGCACTTCTGGTCACCAAAGGTGTGGGAGGTCCCCCCTTGCCCCGCAGCAGGCAATTCTCCACGACACCCACCAGACATCCTGGACTTCAACTTAGATCCGACACTATCTGGGGAGAGTGCTGGGTCCCACAGGTTGAGAGCTCGATCCCACAAGGCTGCCCCGCCCCCTTCCTCAAACGCCAATCACAAGCCCACTGTGTTATCACCTGTGTTTCTGACCAGCTATGGATGAGAGGTCCCCAGGACCCTTTCCTTGGGTTCCGTTAATTTGCTAGGGCAGCTCACAGAACTCAGACATTTTACTTACTAGATCACCAGTTTATTATAAATGGATATAACTCGGGAACAGCCAGATGTAAGAGTTGGGGAGGGCAAGGTGAGCTTCCTTGCCTCTCTGGGTCCACCGCTCTCCCATATCGCCACACGTTCACTGACCGGGAAGCTCTCCAAACCTAGGCCCTTGACGTTTTTATGGAGGCTTCAGTTACATAGGCAAGCTTGATTGAATCATTGGCAATTGGTGATTGATTCCACCTCTAGCCTCTTTCCCCCTTACCCGAGGTCTGTGGGTAGGACTGAAATTTCTAACCCTCTAAACGTGTGGTTGGTTCTGCTGGTAAGCAGCCCCCATCTTCTTCTTTTTTTTTTAATTTAATTTTTTAAAATTTACATCCAAATTAGCATGTAGTGCAAAAATGATTTCAGGAGTAGATTCCTTAAGCCCTTTACCCATTTAGCCCATCCCCCCTCCCACACCCCCTCCAGTAACCCTCAGTTTGTTCTCCATATTTATGAGTCTCTTCGGTTTTGTCCCCCTCCCTGTTTTTATATTATTTTTGTTTCCCTTCCCTTAAGTTCATCTGTTTTGTCTCTTAAAGTCCTCATATGAGTGAAGTCATATGATATTTGTCTTTCTCTGACAGACTCATTTCACTTAGCATAATACCCTCCAGTTCCATCCACATAGTTGCAAATGGCAAGATTCATTCTTTTTGATTGCCGAGTAATACTCCAGTGTGTGTGTGTGTGTGTGTGTGTGTGTGTGTGTGTGTGTGTATACCACATCTTCTTTATCCATTCATTCATCGATGGGCATTTGGGCTCTTTCCATACTTTGGCTATTGTCGATAGTGCTGCTATAAACATTGGGGTGCATGTGTCCCTTCGAAACTGCACCCCTGTATCCCTTGGATAAATAGCTAGTAGTGCAATTGCTGGGTCGTAGGGTAGTTCTATTTTTAGTTTTTTGAGGAGACTCCATACTGTTTTCCAGAGTGGCTGCACCAGCTTGCATTCCCAAGCCCCCACCTTCTGGTGAGATCCAAAAGTCACCTAATTAACAAAGACACCTTTACTGCCCTCATCTCTTAGGAAATTCCCAGGGTTTTAGGAGCTCTGTGCCAGCAATGGGGACCAAGACCAAATATGTATTTTCTTATTATAAACCACAATATCATATTTAGGATATTTTATTAGAATAACATATATGGTTAAACAAATTTAGTTGTGGTTCTTTTGTCTATATTCCTTGGACTTTTCCATTTGGTTCCTGAATTTTTTTTTTTTTTAACAGGGGGAGTTGGAAATCTCCCCCCTTAAATTTGACATTGTTTTTGCTACATATGAAAAATTTTTTGTGTGTGTAAAGCAACGGTTGCTTGGGAGCTAGAACACATCTCACTGTTTGGGAAGGAAACTGTAAAATTTCCAGAACCTTTACCTTGGACCATAAGGAAAAAAAAAAAAAAAACAAACAATTTGCCTTGGCCTTTTTGAAAGATCCTAGTTATCCAGGCTCCAAGAAAAAGGCACAATCAATTTTGTGAATTACCATTTCATGTGAACAAAACCAAGTCTTTATGGTATTCTTAATGTGGTTTCTGAAAGGGATTTAGATAATTGGGGCAATTTACAAAAGAGTATGTTCTCCCTGGGGCCAACCCTGCTTTTTCTGTGGTTCTGCAGGTTCTCTGCCCCCTTGTGGCCTTCTGCAGGTTTTTTTTTTTTGTTTTTTTGTTTTTTTAATTTTTTTTTACAGTGTGTCACATTTCCCGGCTTCGAGAGTGGCGACTGCCTGGTTCCCTGAACACCAGATGCAATTGCTAATCACATTTGCTCAGACGGGGGAGGAGGCCCCTCATCTCAGCCTACAGGTCTTAATTTCAGAAATTTGCTTTCGGAGCGCGGAGAGAGGGAGAGGATTGCTTTCCAAATTGAAGGGAATTATGTTACAGGCATTTGATTGCATGAGGAGGCAGAATCCCAGAACAGGAAGGAAATCTTCAGAAGTTTTTTAATTCGATGTGGACTCTAGAAGACATTCAGGACAGATGGGCAGGAGGCTAATCTCCGTGTTATATCTTTCTGTCTCCTTGAGACAGTGAAATCGTTGTTTTAGAAACATTATTTATTAGAATATATGTTTATTGTTAGCATTTTGGAAAATGCTGAAGAAGAAAATGAAGAAAATAAAAATCACCGATAACCCTCTCACCCAGACATGGTCACTTTTCAGTCTGATTTAACCTCTCCTAGTATTTTTTTTGAGAGATACTATGTATACACTTTTGCATTGTATATGTAACAAATAAAGGTTTCCAGACAGGACAGAGTAGGAGTTGTATGGCCTGGAGGTCAAATCCAGTCCACAGTCTCTTTCTATATGGTCTGATTAAGAATGGTTTTACATCTTTTGGAGTGCCTGGGTGGTTCAGTCGGTTAAACAACTGACTTTGACTCAGGTCATGATCTCACAGTTCGTGAGTTCGAGCCCTGGGTCGGGCTCTGTGCTGACAGCTCAGAGCCTAGAGCCTGCTTTGGATTCTGTGTCTCCCTCTCTCTCTGCCCCTCCCCTGCTCTCTCTCTCTCTCTCGCTCTCTCTCTCTCTCTCTCAAAGATAACTAAACAATACCAAAAAAAAAAAAAAGAATGGTTTTACATTTTTAAATGGTTGAAAGAATCAAAAGAATAACATTTTGTGACATGTGAAAATTACATGCAATTCAAATTTCCGTGTTCATAATAAGGTTTTATTGGAACGTAGCTGCATATATTCACTTTATGTATTGTGGGTGGTTGGTTTTGCACCACAGTGGTAGAACTGAGTAGTTATAGCAGGGACTATAGCTCTGTAAATTCTAAAATATTTACCATCCAGTCCTTTACAGAAACACTTTGGCAATCCCTGTTACAAAGTAAGCATTCCAATACCTTTAAATATTTTTCAAAAGTCAAACAACAAAATTATCGTTCATATAATTTGGTGGGGATGGTGCTACTTTCTTTTCCC
Source organism: Prionailurus bengalensis (assembly GCF_016509475.1). Classification (NCBI taxonomy): domain Eukaryota; kingdom Metazoa; phylum Chordata; class Mammalia; order Carnivora; family Felidae; genus Prionailurus; species Prionailurus bengalensis. The sequence goes on from NC_057348.1 coordinate 119,432,781, forward strand.
TCATTCTCCTGCTCTTAAAAATCTTTTCTCAAGGTGCTTGACTGGTTCAGTTGATGGAGCACGCAATTCTTGACCTTGGGGTTGTGAGTGCAAGCCCACACTGGGTGTAGAGATTGCTTAAATAAATAAAGTGAAAAAAAAAATACACATATAGTTTTTTCACAGTGATCTTTTAAAAATATTTATTATAGGGGCACCTGGGTGGCGCAGTCGGTTAAGCGTCCGACTTCAGCCAGGTCACGATCTCGCGGTCCGTGAGTTCGAGCCCCGCGTCGGGCTCTGGGCTGATGGCTCGGAGCCTGGAGCCTGTGTCCGATTCTGTGTCTCCCTCTCTCTGCCCCTACCCCGTTCATGCTCTGTCTCTCTCTCTGTCCCAAAAATAAATAAAAACGTTGAAAAAAAATTAAAAAATATATATATATATTTATTATAAAAAATTTAAATATACACAAAAGTAGAGTACAATGCTGCCATATGCCTATCACCTGGATTCAGTAATTATCAAGATATTGCCGTATAGCCTTATTTTTTCCCTTTATTCTTTGCTGAACTATTTTATTTTATTTTTGAGAGACCATATGCGCGTGTGGGTAAGTGCGAGGAAGAGCAGAGAGAGGAGTGAGACTCTTAAGCAGGATCTAAGCCCAGCATGGAGCCTGATACGGGCTTGATCTCACAACCATGAGATCACGACCTGGGCCGAAATCAAGAGTTAGACGCTTGACCGCCTGAGCCACCCAGACACCCCTGAACTATTTTACATTTTTTTTTTCAACGTTTTTTATTTATTTTTTTGGGACAGAGAGAGACAGAGCATGAACAGGGGAGGGGCAGAGAGAGAGGAAGACACAGAATCGGAAACAGGCTCCAGGCTCCGAGCCATCAGCCCAGAGCCTGATGCGGGGCTCGAACTCATTGACCGCGAGATCGTGACCTGGCTGAAGTCGGACGCTTAACCGACTGCGCCACCCAGGCGCCCCACCCCTGAACTATTTTAGAGAAAATTATTGGGATCATGTAATTTCATCCCAAAAAACTTGGGCAGTGTTTTTTAGCTATAAGAATAGTACCTGCTCATGATGAATACTAAAGTAAATTAAAACCATACAGATTTATGTAAATACATGAAGTAAAAAGTGGAAATTTCTTTTTTACCTCTCTGCATGCCTTCCCCTGCCAGTTTAGTGGGCATCCTTTCATCCATTTATTTATTGAAGCAGTATTTTTATTTATTTAAGCAATTTATTTACCCAGTGTTGGGCTTGAATTCACGACCTCGAGATCAAGAGTCACATGCTCTCCCAACTGAGCCAGTCAGGCGCCCCCTCATCCATTTTTTTTTTTTTTTTGTAGATAGAAATAAAATTTTTTATTATCTGGATTATCCACAAAAGTAATTTTGGAATAAAGAAATGAGAGAAGAGGGGTGCCCGGGTGGCTCAGTCAGTTAAGCCTCCAACTTTAGCCTGGGTCATGATCTCTCACGGTTCTTGTGTTCGAGCCCCACGTCCGGCTCTGTGCTGACAGCTCGGAGCCTGAAGCCTGCTTCGGATTCTGTGTCTCCCTCTCTCGCTCCCTGCCCCTCCCCTGCTCGCACTCTCTCAAAAAAGTAAATAAACATTAAATTTTTTTTTAAATAAAGAAATGAGAGAAGAAACCCAAATGAAAACATATATGGAAACACTGCAAACTGATATCTTGACCAGCCAACAGCGAGGAGTGGGACCCTTTTAAGTTATTGGTCGGGGGGGATAAGTTTACTCCTTCCCCTGTCATCCGTCACCAAGAAGCCCACATCATAAACCAAGAACGTGAAGGTGGTATGATGGGGATGTCTTACTGCCCTTTGCCACCACCCCATCTAATTTTTCAGGTAACAGGTAAATGCACGTAGTCAATTTTAGGGGCCTTCCGTGAGGCTCCCCGAATGGAAGTTGCTTATTACTTTAATCTGCCTTATTATTTTTTTAACTGATTACTTTGAAAACAAAACTGAAATTTAGAGAAAACGTCCACGAACTGTGTAATGAACTACCGTATACCCTTAACCCAGACTCACCAGTTATCGCCATGATTGTTTTCTCTCTGTCTGTATTTATGCTTACTATTATGAGTGCTAAGCAATTTGAGAAAAACCTGTAGGTATCACAGCTCTTTATTCCGAAATCTTTCAGTATGTAAGTGCGCTTTTTTGGAAACTTCACTTGAGAGTGTGGAACGAAGCCTCGTGCAAGACCCTTTAGAGTTTGCTCAACACAATGTCCTTCTATTGAGAATTCACTGGAATGGGTTGTTTGTGGAGTTACCCGATCACTGTTGAACTATAAATCGACAATTATACATCCTCTTTGGTTTTTTTCATTTTTTGGAAGAAACAAAAGACAGAAACCATTTACACTGGGATTTTTGAGTGTTAGGATTTAGAGTAGATTTTTCCATTGTGTTCTTTCCTCCATGAAATGGACATACTTTTTTTTTTTTTATTTTTTAAGAAAATGTTTACTTTTGAGACAGAAAGCACACGAGCAGAGGAAGGGCAGAGAGAGAGGGGGACGGAGGATCCGAAGAAGCTCTGCCCGACAGCAGTGAGCTTGATCCGGGACTCAAACTCATGAACCACAAGATCGTGACCTGAGCCAAAGTCGGATGCTGAGCCAACTGAGCCATCCAAGCGCCCCAAAATGGACACACAGTTTTTTAAAAAATAATAACTTTACCGAGATATTCACATAGCATAAAATTCACCTCTGTAAACTCTACAGTTGAGTGGTTTTTAGTTGATTCACACAGTTGTGCAGTTATCACCACTACCTGATTACATACATTTCATCATCTCAAAAAGAACTTGTACCCATTAGCACCTTTCCACATGCCCCTCTCTAGCCTCTGGCAACAACTAAATGGACATTTCATAAAAATGGAATCATACAATATGTGGCTTTTTGGGTCTAGTTTCTTGCACTTAACAGGTTTGCAAGGTTCATCTTGGTAACATCTGGTGCCATGTATGAATCTTGTTCATTTCTATGGTTACATTTTGTGTGTCAACTTCTCAGTTGATGGATAGGTAGGTTGTTTTCATTTCTCAGATATCAGGAGCAATGCTGCTATGAACATTTGTGTGCAAGTTTTGTGTGGAAATAAATTTCAGTTCTCTTGGGTATCTACCTAGGAGTGGAATGGGTCATATGGTAGGTAACTCTATGGTTAACCTTTTGAGGAACATTTTTGAGGCGTTACCAAACTGTTTTTTCAAGTCGCTGTGCCATTTTACAAGCCCACTAGCGTTATGTGAGGGTTTCCATTTTTTCACATCCTTGCCAAGTGTGCTTGTCATTATCCACCTTTTATTACAATCCTAGTGCACATTCTCATTGTATCTCATTGTAGTTTTCATGTGCACTTTTTTTTTTTTTAAATAGGCTTCATACCCAGGGTGGAGCCCAATACAGAGCTTGAACTTATGACCTTGAGATCAAGACCTGAGCTGAGATCGAGTTGGATGCTTAACTGACTGAGCCACCCAGGTGCCCCTGATTTGCACTTTTCTAATAATTAATGACAGTGAGCAGCTTCTCATGTGCTTGTTGGACATTTCTATATCTTCCTTGGAGAAATATCCAGTTAAATTCTTTGCCCATTTTTTAGTTGGGTTACTTGTCTTCTTGTTGCATTGTAAGAGTTCTTTATATATTCTGGATACAAGTCCCTCATCAGATACATGATTTGAAATATTTTCTAGGGGCGCCTGGGTGGCGCAGTCGGTTAAGCATCCGACTTCGGCCAGGTCACGATCTTGCAGTCCGTGAGTTCGAGCCCCGAGTCGGGCTCTGTGCTGACAGCTCAGAGCCTGGAACCTGTTTTGGATTCTGTATCTCCCTTCTTTGACCCTCCCCCGTTCATGCTCTGTCTCTCTCTGTCTCAAAAATAAACATTAAAAATAATAATAATAATAAAAATTATAAAGTATTTTTTTCCTTATTTTTTAAAAAGCATTAATTTTTTTAATGTTTATTTATTTATTTTGAGAGAGAGAGAGAGAACACGAGTGGGATAGGGGCAGAGAGAGAGGGAGAGAGAATTCCAAGCGGTCTCCGTGCTGACACGGTGCAGAACCAACTCAGGGCTTGAAGCCGTGAACAGTCAGATCATGACCTGAAATGAAATCAAGAGTCAGACGCTTAACCAACTGAGCCACCCAGGTACCCCTTTTGAAAATTATATTAAAAATAAGTTTGTACTCACAATGAACAAACAGCTTTCAAACTCCTAAAACTTGTTGCTTCAAAATTTGTAGCACATAGCTAGTAGACATTTAAACCTTTATTAGACTGAATATTAGATATTCATTAATATTAGACTGAATATTATTAGATCTTTATTAGACTGAATTAGAAAAAGAAACATGAAAACAAAGTGAGATTTTTCATGCATTCATTCATTCATTTTAGAGGGGGAGAGAGAGCATGCAAGCACGGGAGAGGGGCAGAGGGAAAGAATCTTAATCAGGCTCTACGCTCAGCACAGAGCCCAATGTGGGGCTTGATCTCATGACCATGAGATCATGACCTGAGCTAAAATCAAGAGTCAGATACTTAACCCACTGAGTCACCCAGGCATCCTGAGCTTTTAAAGATCTGTGATGAGGCTGTCAGATGGGTGCTGCCTATGACATTCTGCCTGGCAAAGCATTCCATATCCCCATTATTCCATTAACTCTGTTTTATTTTTATGTTTTCGTTTTTGGGTTGTTTTTTTTGTTTGTTTGTTTTTTGTTTGTTTGTTTGTTTGTTTTGTCTCACATAGAAATCTCATTTAATGATAAGAAAGCCAAAAATAGCCATAAAGTACTAGGTTATACATTTTAAACAAAGAGGCAACTCAAAAATCACAGAAGTTTGAAATGTCCAACTAAAAGCATATTCAAAATGGCCCATCAACCCCCAAATAATGTTTATACACATTATGTGAAGATGAACGGATTTTAAAGTTCCTAGGTCCCATTTTCAGGTCACAAAATATTTAAGGGTTTCTCCTAGATGTATTTTCCCAGCTACTTGTTTATAAATTAAATTTTAAGTTCTTGAATACAGGCACCGTGCCTTCATGGCCTTTACCTCCCCAGGCTCCTGGGCGGTTGTGTGCGTGAGTAGGGATTGTGTCGAGACTCGCAAGACTGCCTGCCATTGAGCCGTGCCCAGTCTGCCCAACTGTGCCCGCAGGTCCTGACCCACACAACAAATTGCAGGCAGCAAATCTTAACATTTATCTGTTGAGTTGAAGTGAAATCGCCTAAGTTCTCCCTAAAATCAGCAGCCGTTCTTGGTGAGTAGGCTGCCTACTCGGCAGGTGGTAAAAAGTGACCCGGATGATTGTTTGCATTGAACGCCTCTGTTACATCTTTCAGGGTTTATTAAGACGGACTCTGGTCTTTGTTCTACTAAAAGCCATGACTGAGTTAAGCAAAGGAAGAGGCTGCGTGGGCAGCAGCGCGCTCCCTGCAGAATGCCAGGCGGCTGACTTCATACACACCGCATGCGTCCTAAGGCACATTTTCTATCCGGGCGCTGTGATATCTGACACTTGTGTCCTGGTCATCCACCTTGTGTGCCTTCCTTTTCATCACAGAGTTGAACGTGGCTTCCAAGTAAACAATGCTGGGTTTCGAGTGACCCAGCAGCTGCTAGCTTTGGTGAGAGCGTTCTCCCCCCCCCACCCCCCTTTCTCGTTTCCTTTTGCTCTCCCATCCCTTTCTCCTCTACCCCCCACCTCCTCCTGCCTAGTCTACCCAATTACCACACCAGAAACAACTTCTGTCTCTCTCCTTTCCCAAAGAGACACTTCCTTTATTCCACTGCTTAAACAAATAAAACAAAGTTTCCCTTTTCCCTGAACCACCTGCTCAAAATACAAGCGGGAGACCAATTATAACCAGGGAGACAAATCCCCTTTGAACAGCTGATCCAGGGCATGGATTTGGAGGCTTATCTTCGGTCTGAATCACAGGGTCATGCCAGGGTCACCCCTAGAGCAAATCGTCCCCTTGGCTTCCACTGAGCTTACCCTGAAATGTGCAAACTGGGTCTCTTTTCCCATGGATTATGGAGCTCTTTGGTGAAGGCTGCTCATTTGATGTACTAATCACCATCTTGACATGACACAGGGGAAGAGTTTAAAAGTTTGCCTTTGTATGGCAGGGCTTCCAGCGTAGTTTCTAATTATGTCCTTACAATTGCAGATACAGGCCTGTGACTGCAAACCGGAAGAATAACCTCCAGAGAACAGGGCAGAGAGTCGCAAACTTTCACGTCCACAAATCTTCCAGGAATGTCATTTGAATGCAGATTTTGATTCAGTAAGACTCCGGTGGTGCCTGGGATTCTGCATTTATTTATTAAATTTTTAAAAAATACTTATTTATTTTGAAAGACACACACACAGAGAATGTGAGCATGAGCAGGGGAGGGGCAGAGAGAGAGGGAGAGAGAGAATCCCAAGCAGCCTCTGCGTTGTCAGCACAGAACCCAACGCAGGGCTTGAATTCACGAACCATGAGAGCATGGCCTGAGCCGAAATCAAGAGTCAGATGCTTAGCTGACTGAGCCACCCAAACACCCCGAGATTCTGCATTTTTTAACAGCTTCCAGGTGATGTTGATGCTGTGGTCCATGGGGCACACTTTGAGTAGCCTACTTTATGCAGCTGGCTGGGAGCCTTTCTATTTGAGACATAATTCGTAAAATGTGGTATTCCTTAACTACTACCCAAGGACCTCCTTTGTGCAGGTTTTCCCAACCTCCCAAACTCAGCTGGATGTTTCCTCATTTTTGCCACTCTCTGTTTAGTTTAAATCTTTATTCCTGCAGTGATCATACTGAATGATAGATGCTTACATGTCTCCCTCCCAGACCATGCGCACATAGGGGTAATCCATCATTCATCTTTGAATCAAGGGCATCTAGAACCTCATCGGGTAAACAGTAGGCACTCAACAGGTATTTACTGAATAAAAAAAATTGATAGATTAAATTCATACAACATAAACCACCTGTATCTGTCCCAAACTTCGTAAATAAGACAAAAGGCAAATGGCAAGCTGAGACAAAGATTTGCAGCATATGAAGATATCTTGTGAGTTGTTATTGTGTCCCCCAGAAAGACGTATGGAAGTCCTAACGTCCAGTACCTCAGAATGTGATGTTATTTGGAAATAGGGCCACTGCAGCTGTAATTGGTTAAGGTGAGGTCCTATTGGAAGAGGGTGGGCACTAAATTTACTCCAAATGCTGTCCCCATAGGGAGGAGATGACAGATAACACCAAGAGAACCTTGTGATCACAGAGGCAGTGATTAAAGCGCTACATCGACAAGCCAAGGAACACATGGGCAACCAGAAGCTGGAAGACACAAGGAAGGATCTCCTTCTAGAGGCTTCAGAAGGACGACAGTCATGTCAACACTTTGATTTTGGACTTCAGCCTCTACAACTGTGATACAATGAATTTGTTGTCTTAAGCCACTGGGTTGGTAGTATTTCGTTACGGCGGCCCTCGGAAACTAATACACACACAAGAAGAAAAAGAACGATTTAGTAGCAAAGGAGGCAAAGAACCCTATAGGCAGGGTTTGAAAGAATAAATGCAAATTGCCAAAAGCAAGTGAAAAATGATCAAGGGCTAATAATAAATACAAATGGAAGCAACATTAAAATTATATTTTAATTATTTATTATTACTGTATTTATTATTTCAGTTATTTTATTATTGTTTTGAGCCGTCATTTTAATTATTTTTGATAAAAAAAATAGTACCCTGGGGTTCAGGAGAACTGTCCCTCTTCTGTGCTTGAGCCACTGCTGTCTGTTGATTTGACCTCCAATTCATCTTAAATCTTTGCTTGGCTTCTGCAACTGCCTCCTTCCAAGACACCGTCATTGACCTTCTGGGCAACTAATTAATCTCCTAAATGGTCCTGTTACTTATGTTGCTTTATAGCAGCCTGAGGGCATCATTTATTTATTTAGATTTAAAAAAATCTGTTTTAATGTTGCGTTATTTTTGAGAGAGAGAGTGAGCACAAGCAGGAGAGGAGCAGGGAGAGAGGGAGACACAGAATCCGAAGCAGGCTCCAGGCTCTGAGCTGTCAGCACAGAGCCCGACGCGGGGCTCGAACTCCTGAACTGTGAGATCATGACCTGAGCCAGAGTCCAATGCTTAACTGACCGAGTCACCTAGGCACCCCTATTTATTTAGATTTTTTTTCCAGAGGGAATCTTTTAAAAAATACAAAGCAGGCCATGTGACTCTTGTGCTTAAAACCCCTCAATGACAGCTTTCATTGCAGTTATTGTGGCCCTGCCTGAGCTCTCTGGCTCCCAGTCACCGTTGTCCAGCCCCGTCGCTTCTTCCAGTTCCTTTACGGAGTTCTCTTGGGCCTGCGCACTTTGCTAGTCCCTCTCTCAGAGTGCTTGTCCCTCCACTCTTTACTTTCTGGTCTCAGCTGCAATGTGTCAGTGTAACTTCCTTGGTCTGCCTCCACCTACCTTAGGTCTCATCTCGGGTGATTTATTACAGGTGGGCGTTTGCTTAATGTCTCTCTGTGCCTAAATTGGAAATTCTGCAAAGGTAAGCATTGTATCGATTTTACTCCCTACTGTAACCCAGACTTTGGTATGGGAGACATAGCAGGCACTCAATGTATATTTGCTGACTGAAGAAATGGAGACAAATTTGGGAAAGTAAGGCCAAAGTTCTTAGAAATATGTATATCCTTTCGATCAGCAACGCCACTGACCAAAGTAAGTATAATTGAATATCAGTGATGTGTATAATCGAATATATAATATGTAATTGGATATGTTATATATAATTGAACATATAATTGAATATGTTATATATAATTGAACATAGTTGGCACACAATGTTACATTAGTTTCAGGTGTACAACATAGTGATTGGACAACCATATTTTATGCTATGCCCACCCTAAGTGTAGCTACCATCCGTCCCCTTACAACGCTATTACAATATCTTTGACCATGTTCCCTATGCTATGCCTTTCAAGACAGGAATATATTTAAAAATTTTTTTTTAACGTTCAGTTATTTTTGAGACAGCGAAAGACAGAGCATGAACGGAGGAGGGGCAGAGAGAGAGGGAGACACAGAATCCGAAGCAGGCTCCAGGTTCCGAGCCGTCAGCCTAGAGCCCGATGCGGGGCTCGAACTCACAGACCGCGAGATCGTGACCTGAGCCGAAGTCGGACGCTTAACCGACTGAGTCCCCCAGGCGCCCCACAGGAATATATTTTAAGAAAATAATTAGGGATCTGTTTTGAATCTGTTTTAAGACTAGTTACACTATAACTTAAATAAATAATAGCAGAGTAAATAATAGCACTAAAGTGGGAAGAAATACATGTCAAAAATGACGAGTGTCATAAATTATGGTTTGCACATTAAAATAATATTATGCAGGTACTCAGCTTGATGTTGCAGAGATACATGAACTGACATAATTTCTGTGATCATATGTTTTTGTAAAAATAAAATATATGTGCTATATATGTGATATATATATATATGTATGTATTTTTAAAGTATTTATTTAAGTAATCTCTACACCCAACATGGGACTCAAACTCATGACCCCAAGATCAAAGGTTCCATACTCCTCTGGCTGAGCCAGCCAGGCACCCAGGTATATGATTTATTTTTATAACATTGATGATATAAGAACACAGAAGAACGTTTGGAAAACTACATAATAAAATGTTGGAGCACCTGGGTGGCTCAGTTCATCAAGTGTCCGATTCTTGATTTTGGCTCAGGTCATGATGTCACGGTTTGTGAGATCGAGCCCCATGTCAGGCTCTGCACCGACAGTATGGAACCTGCTTGGGATTCTCTCTTTCTCCCTCTCTGCCCCTCCCCTGCTTATGCATACTCTCTCCTCTCTCAAAATAAATAAACATTAAAAAATGTTAATCCTGATTATCTTTTCAATTTGTTTTGATTTAAAAAAATTTCTTTAAATATTTATTCATTTTTGAGAGAGAGAGAGAGAGAGAGACAGAGAATGAGCAGGGGAGCGGCAGAGAGAGAGGGAGACCGAATCTGAAACAGGCTCCAGGCTCTGAGCTGTCAGCACAGAGCCTGATGCGGGGCTCGAACTCATGAACCACGAGATCATGACTTGAGCTGAAGTTGGACATTTAACTGACTGAGTCACCCAGGTTCCCCCAATTTGTTTTGATTTTTTAAATTCCTTATATGTATGTTTAAAACATAATCATATTTCTTATAACATTAAAATTAAAGTAATTAAAATTTTTACTGAGTGAGTGAATGAGTGAGACTTCCCTGGTTTGAATTTGGCACTTTTGTTTCGACAAAAAAATGAAATAAGTTGTATAATCAGAAACAGCATTCTAAGATTCCATTTAGATCTCAGACATGGTTGCTCACTTCCACACAAGCTTGTGCTGTAAAGGGAAGATGTCCCCATCTGAGGGTAAGTCCCAGACCGTCACTGTTTTTCATGATTGAAAGGTTATTCTGCAGCTTTTGTTGGCCAAACTCCTTTTTATTTTAGTTTTAAATTTATTTTTATTTTTTTAAAGTTTATTTATTTTGAGAGAGAGAGAGAGAGAGAATGTGCTTATCCACAAAGAGCGAAGGAGGGCAGAGAGAGAGAGAGAGAGGGAGAGAGAGAATCCCAAGCAGGCTCTGCACTGTCAGCACAGAGGCTGATATGGGGCTCAAACTCATGAACCATGAGATCATGACCTGAGTAGAAATCAAGAGTCGGACGATTAACCAAGAGAGCCACCCAGGTGCCCCATGAACCCCTTCTTTATATTATGGGAGTTTTATTCTGTTTTGACTTTAGGTAAGAATTGAACGCAGAAACCTACAATTTCTCCTGTCGAAGGAATCCCAATACTTTGGTTGGATCCAAAAATAAATTCTACTGTGTAGACCAAATATTGTGTAGAAAAAAATGGGGTCTGGATCAAGTTTATAAAAAAAAAAACATATGAATACATTTTATCGTTTGAAACTTTTCACAGATAAAATTATATGGAATCTTAGAACTGTATTTCCTGAACTATCTTTCCATCAGGAGCTCAGTGACCTTAGATCCTCTGGAGACCCTTGTTCTAACCCTGCAGAGATGAGCTGAGTTACTCCTCTATTTTTCCCTTTGGCATGGCTCCTTGGTTAGATTCAGAGGGAGCCTCTTTCATATTTATGGATGAGCACAAGATTGGTTTGTTTCACGTCCCTCAAAGTCTCTAGATTTGGCTGTGTAACACTGTTTTCACCAGAAAGAACAGGTTAAAGAAACACACTACTTTGTGTATTTATGTGTGTGTAAAACACAAATATACATATTCATAATGAACCAATGACCATATAAAATAGGGACTTTTTAAAATTTATTTTTGGGGCGCCTGGGTGGCGCAGTCGGTTAAGCGTCCGACTTCAGCCAGGTCACGATCTCGCGGTCCGTGAGTTCGAGCCCCGCGTCAGGCTCTGGGCTGATGGCTCAGAGCCTGGAGCCTGTTTCCAATTCTGTGTCTCCCTCTCTCTCTGCCCCTCCCCCATTCATGCTCTGTCTCTCTCTGTCCCAAAAATAAATAAACATTGAAAAAAAAATTAAAAAAAAAAATAAAATAAAATTTATTTTTATTTATTTATTTTTTTAACGTTTATTTATTTTTGAGACAGAGAGAGACAGAGCATGAACGGGGGAGGGTCAGAGAGAGGGAGACACAGAATCCGAAACAGGCTCCAGGCTCCGAGCGGTCAGCACAGAGCCCGACGCGGGGCTCAAACTCACGGGACCGTGAGACCGTGACCTGAGCCAAAGCCGGACGCTTAACCGACTGAGCCACCCAGGCACCCCAGGGGGACTTTTTTTTTGAAAGCTTATTTATTTGTTCTGAGAGAGAAAGAGATTTTTGAGAGAGAGAGAGAGCACAAGTGGGGCAGCAGCAGAGAGAAAGAGAGAGACAGACAGAGAGAGACAGCGAGAGAGAGAGATCGAGAATCCCAAGCAGGTTCCCTGCTGTCAGCACAGAGCCCAGTGCAGGGCTCCATCCCACAAACAGTGAGATCATGACATGAGCTGAAATCAACAGTCAGACGCTTGCTTAACCGACTGAGCCACCAGGTGCCCCACTTTGGTGCGATTTAAATGAGATAAGGCATAACGTGGAATGGTGACGAGTAGATATTAATAACTGACACGTTTTGTGCTCTATGTCCGTTTTCATCAGGGTTTTTTTCCCCTTTGCATCCTCCTGGATACGTAGAGAAGTGATCAGATCCTTGAAGTTGCTCACTGAGTGTACAATTGAAAAGAAATACATCAAGCTCTCTTTTCACTAACATGTATTCTAATTCATGCTAACTCTAGGAAGTCCAACCATTTCTTAATTCTCACTTAACATATTTTGGAGTGTGGGTGAATGTAAAAATTAGTACCCCCTACCTTTTTTGTTGGGACTCCTTTCATCATTTTCTTTCCATTTAAATAACGGAAAGCATTTTAATGTTTGTGCATTTTGATTTCAATTCTTCACTATTCATGTGTCTCTTTAGCTATTAGTCCCCGATTCTACTTATTTTGATAGTATCAATTGTCTCAGGTTTTCTGGTTTAAATATTTCGTTTCTTTCCATCTACTTCATTTTGTTATTTATTTATTTATTTATTTATATTTTTTCAAAAACACAGCCAGCCCTGGACATGCCTGGAAGGATTCACAAGAGACAGGTAACTGGGATGACACCTAGGGAAGGGATCCAGATCTGTATACCCTTTTGTATCTTTTGAACTTTGTATAATACGTATGTATCACTGTTCAAAAATAACAATAAAGAAGCAGCCAGTTTGTTTGGACTTCTTAGCGTCTACCCAGTCTTTACAAGAAGAATTTGTACCTTGTTTCTTTTTTTTTTTAATTTTTTTTCAACATTTATTTATTTTTGGGACAGAGAGAGACAGAGCGTGAACAGGGGAGGGGCAGAGAGAGAGGGAGACACAGAATCAGAAACAGGCTCCAGGCTCTGAGCCATCAGCCCAGAGCCCGACGCGGGGCTCGAACTCACGGACCGCGAGATCGTGACCTGAGCTGAAGTCGGACGCTTAATCGGCGGCGCCACCCAGGCGCCCCTGTACCTTGTTTCTTTAGTCAGTCAACAAATACCTTCTAAAAATTCCTTTTGAACAAATCACTGGCTTCCTCTGACCTTTTTCTTGAAACGCCTCAGCCCATTATTGCTTTCTTTGAGAGCAACTTTCATTTTTAGCCAAATATATAACTTGTTCATGTGCATACGCAATAGCGCACCACCTCGGGCCTTCAAACACACACACACACACACACACACACACACACACACACAAAAGAACACAGTGACTTTGGGAAGGAAAACATTGAAACATTGCATACTGCCTTGGCCTCCCAGTGAGTGGCCAGTTTTTACAAAGCTCTCCCCACTGCTAAATTGTTCCTACGTTTGACAGTCTGGACAAGATGTGCTTTGAAGGCCATTCTATTCCTTCCTCTTTAGTCCTTAGCAAGACTCTAATTTTAACCTGGAGAGGTTGTCTGGTTCCTGTCTTCTGGACTATTGCCCCCAGCTGAATAGAGATTAGTGTCTGGGAGGGGGAAGCCATTATCATATTAGTGAAGTAGAATTCAGATTTTTGGTGAAGGCAAATCTTTGTAAGCTTAGAGTTTTGAAACATACTTGCAGAAATTCAAGCACATCCAAAGGAGACTGATGACAGATATAAAGGCAAACGCATTCAGTTTTTTAAAACTCCGGAATAATTGAGGATAACGCAGAATTAAGTAATGTTCTTACTTAAAAAAATAAAATGAAGTAATATTCTTAAGGAATCATTTTGCTAATAATAATAAGTATTCTCTCTTCAGGGCCAATTATATAAATGCTAGGCCCTGTGCAAAATGGGAACGCATGGTCCCTTATGCAAAATTGTTAAGAATTTCAAGGCTGTGATGGCAGAGCTTTAAAGCAAGTGTGGGTCCTTCTGAGCCCAGGGCCTCGTGTGCCACACAAGTCGTATGCCTATAAAGTAGGTCCGTGAAGCGGGTTCTGTCCCTAGTAAGAAATTGGCATAGTGGTTAAGAGTGTAGATTCTAGAGCCAGGAGATCTGGATTTAAAATGATGCTTTGTTACTTACTAGCTAGGAGACCAAGGGCAAGTTATTTATTTTTTCTGGGCTTTAGTTTCCTTACCTGTGTAACGGGGAAACTATCACCAAAACTCACAGGATCCTGGAAGCACTGAATGAGCAAATACATTTACAGGGCTGTGAATGATTCCTGGCGTTAGTATGTGCTCGAACTATGTTAGCTCTGAATACACACACACACACACACACACACACACACACAAAATAGTGTTCCTCTATTGCCTTCTTGCCTGGAGGGGTAGCATCACATCTTTGAAGTCCAACACCACACCACACCCTTTTTTCTTTTCCCTTCTATGTATCGAAACAATGTCTACGTGTCCGGAGTAGAGTTTTTCTGCTCTTTTTTTTTTTTTAATTTTTTTTTTCAACGTTTATTTATTTTTGGGACAGAGAGAGACAGAGCATGAACGGGGGAGGGGCAGAGAGAGAGGGAGACACAGAATCAGAAACAGGCTCCAGGCTCTGAGCCATCAGCCCTGAGCCTGACGTGGGGCTCGAGCTCACGGACCGCGAGATCGTGACCTGGCTGAGGTCGGACGCTTAACCGACTGCGCCACCCAGGCGCCCCATGCTCTTTTTAAAAAAATGTTTTGTTATGCATGTATTTATTTATTTATTTATTTTGTGGTTTTCTTTCTTTCTTTCTCCTTTCTTTCTCCTTTCTTTCTTTCTTTCTTTCTTTCTTCTTTCTTTCTTTCTTTCTTTTCTTTCTTATTTTCTTTCTTTCTTTCTTCCTTTTCCAGAGAGAGTGTGAGTGGGGATAGAGGCAGAGAGAGAGAAAGAGAGAGAGAGAGAATCTCAAGCAGGCTCCATGCTCAATGTGGAGCCCAATGTGGGGCTTGATCCCACAGTCCTGGGATCATGTCCTGAGCTGAAATCAAGAGTCACACGCTCAACTGACTCAGCGGCCCAGGTGCGCTAAGATTTTATTTTTAAATAATCTCTATACCCAACATGGGGCTCGAGCTCACAGCCCCGAGATCAAGAACTGCATGCTCTACCAACTGAGCCAGCCGGGCACCCCTCTGCTCTTTTCTAATCCAAAGAATTTATTTATTTATTTTAATGTTTATTTATTTATTGGGAGACAGAGAGACAGTGGGGGAGGGGCAGAGAGAGAGGGAGACACAGAATCCGAAGCAGGCTCCAGGCTCTGAGCCATCAGTACAGAGCCCGACGTGGGGCTCGAACTCACGAAGCACGGGATCATGACCTGGGCCAAAGTCGGACGCTCAAGTGACTGAGCCACCCAGGCGCCCCTTAATCCAAAGAATTTTAAACGTTGAGTAAAATCTTCATAATTTGCAACCTCGAGTAAAAGTCAAAAGCTTTCATTTGCCTGCGTCCTGCAGGTGGCACAGAGCACGTGCTAATGACAACAGAAGGGGGTCAGCCTGGTTTCTATTTCTTGCTCCGTTACTCGTCTGTGTGGCCTCTGATAAAGCACTTCTCTATGCTTTCTTTCCACTGCACAATTAATGCTATTAGTGGAGGGCGAAGCCAAAAGCAAACATTTCTACACCCTGCTCCACTCTGATATATTTATTTAGTTATAGGTGCCATAGAAACAACAGCTAGATCAAAGCACTAATCGTGTCTCCAAACAGTGGGCCAGCGGTACAAGAGGAGGTCTGGCCAGCTTCCAAACTGAACTCATCTTGGGAAGCATTTTCCTGAAGGGAGAAATGGCCCGTGCTCACTGAGTGAGCACAGAAACTACTGCTTGGAGCCATAGCTGGCGATGCAGAGACCAGAGCTTGGAGAGGGGCCTGAGCTGGGGGTGGAATCCACACCAGTTAGCAGCTGGTTGACCAAGTCCCAACCCTGGGCCTTTTCTCATCACCTAAGATGTCGGGACACTATTCTCTACCTCAGAGGGTTGTTGTAGGGATTGAGAAGACCTATGGGAAGAGGTTTTGTACATCTCTTTGTGTCTCCTCTCTGTCAAAATTCAAGTGAACGGCTGAGGAAGATGCGTCTGGATGGTGACCGGGAGCCAGTGCTTACCATGCTCCTTCTTCCTTCCAGAAGTAGTTCCAGAGTCTAGAAATTTCCATTTGAAGAAAAGGAACCGTTCTGTGATGTAGGATATTTATACAAAGAAACAAAAGCTGGTCATTGGCAGTCACACAGACCCGGATTCTGGACCCAGCCTGGCGGCTTACCCACTGGGTAACTTCGTGTAAATTGCATAAAACCTCTGAGCCTCCGCTTTCTGTCCTGTAAAATGGGCCTAAAAGCAATGCCTCAGAGGGTCGCAGGGTTGCTATTTTACAACCAAATGAGGTAACGCCAGGTGAGGAACTTGGTAGTGTACCGTGGCTGTTTAAGGATCACATTCTGAGTAGAAGGGACCAAGTTACAGTGGCAGGGGGCAAGCCTGTCCTTCAAGACCTGCCCAGTAGACATGTCGCCAGGAATAATTAGAAGGGTCCGTCACTTGCAGAACACTTGCCTTGGCTCAGAGACTCAGAGAGAATTCTCCAACTTTCTTCCCTCCCAAAACAAATAGAATCGGTAGCCACGGACCATTTCCAAGAGGGCCTTTGAACACTTTCTGAAAAAGTGCTCTGTTTGGCATGGTTTTTAGGCAACATTATGCAAGTTTCTAGCTGAACTGTGCCCTGTAAAAACCCACTTAGGAATCTAAGGATTCTTGCGTTCAAAGTACCGTATATACATTTCGAAAATGACTGGGGTCCAAAGTAGCGCTTCTAATTTTCTCGGACCATTACTAGGCCCTGGATTATCAGAGCACATCGTGGCTGTGAAAGTGGGGGTGTCAAACAGTTTATTCTAAAACCAGCCAAGCTCAGTCTCTACGACCATGGCCTTGAAGCTGTTGAAAGACTTCTCTTCTGATAGATGGCGCTGTGATAGTCCCCTTCAGGACTGGGAGCTCCAGCTCATGATGCCAGAGGCACGGCTCCCGGCGGAGTTCTCTTGGGGAACCACCCTCTGTGCCAGGGAGCCTTGACAAGGTCACGTCCTATGCAGTGACCAGGACAAGGGAGGACTCAGCCCCTTGCCTGGATTTGGGACAACCCCACAATGCTCCAGAGCTCTCTGAGGAGTCTGTTGACATCTTTATTGGAACTGCATCTCTGTTCAGCATTTTCTCAAGTGAAAGGGAAAGAGAAAGTTGATAGGACCACGGCCTTGTGCTCCCAGTCTCTTGAGTTTCCTTTTTTCTGCGTCACGCCCTCATGAGCAGAGGTGCTAGAAGGGCAAAGGGACAGATCATGGGCGTGGGGCACTTCACGTCTCTGAGCCTGTTTACGTTAAGTGAGAGTTTTTGACCAGAGGGTCTTGAAAGCGTCCTCCGACGCCAGCGTTGTAGAGTTCTGAAGCGGTTCCATTTCACTGGCCAGCGGTGAAAAGCAGCATGCCGACCGGCTGTCTGGTCAATGCGGTCAAAGCCACGCATTTCTTCTACTTGAATTTGCCTTAAACAGACGGGAAAATGTAGGCTGCGTTATTCCTAGCATGTTGGAAGCTCAGTCTGAGATTCTTAGAATTGCAAGGTACATTTATTCCTTGCTAATGATCCCTGAAGCTGATTTTGGTTTTAATCGCGTGAGACTAGCAAAGCACAGACACTCAGGTTGGTCATAACGACTCTGTGAAATCAATACGGAGAAACCTTGGGTTATATGAGACTGCTACCGCTCAGTGAATCATACTATGCAATATTTCCTAAAAGATAATGGATTTCAAAACCAAACATAAATCTTCAGTGACATGTTGGCTATTTGTCATGTTTCCTGGCGGTGGAATTACAGCAGCTTCAATAAAATCCACTTGGTGGTTGAGTCGTAGATTAATATCTGATACAATCATGGTCTTAGACCACAAGAAGTAAAGTGTGGGGGTGGGGTGGGGGAGGACGGCAAGTTTGCAATTACTGTAGGGTTTTAGTGAACCTAATGCCAAACCTTGGGCCAGAAATTGCCCAAAGATTGCAAAAAAGCAATATCATGTGGGCTTTTGAATATTGAGCACTGTAAAGTGATACTATATTCTTGAAATGGTAAACATGACTTCCATATGTGGCTAAGTGTGCTCAACACTGCCAACTGTAATGCAAAGCAAATTGATTTGCATCTGTTTTGTTCACACCAGCGTTAACTCCTGGCTCCCCATTTGAGTCCTTGACACAATGTAATCGCCTCTGCATATTTCTCGACTTAGCAGAAATATTTTCCCTCTGACAAGGAAAATGAAATTGATTTTCTGATTAAATGACTTCAGTTAGTCCTTCCGAGTTAATAATGGTTCTCTGTGACAGATGAGTCAGCAACATTTATTGAGCCCCCCACTGGGCAAGAAGTATTTACAAGGTGTTACATGAATCTATAAGAACAATAACTTTGCAGCCTTCCTAACCCATCCATGCTTGGAATTAAGCAGCTATTTCTGTCCAGATGCCAGGTTAACACCTAATTCTCTCAATGTTGTGGAGAAAGGGAAGGTTGTCTTGACAACAGTTTGGAAAAAGTCAACTGGAAAAACTAAAACTGCCGTCTTTGCAATTGAATGGAATATGGATGCAAATTCTGCTTGTAATTTAAGTCAGTATCTCAATAGATACTTCTTTAAAAGAGTGAATTTAAAAAAATAGGTAATACATGGGGCACCTGGCTGGCTCAGTGGTTGGAGTGTATGACTCTTGATCTTCGGGTTGTGAGTTTGAGCCCCACATTGGATGTGGAGATTACTTACAATCTTTAAAAAAAATAAATAGAGAAATGGATAAAAATAGATAATACAATCATATGTTGCAAAAGCTACAAAAGTACAAAGGGTACACAGAAACGTGCCTGCCTCACACTTCAGTCCATTGGGTACCACTTCCAGCCCCCAGAGGTCTCCATGGTCTCGTTTCTTGTATGTCCTTCCAGAGATAATAAATGTATAGAAAAGCGAAAACATATGTATCCTTTGTTTTCTCTCTTTTAAAAAACATAAATGATGGCACATTTATTGTTCTGAGTGTATTTTTCAACTGATACTGTTTCTGGAAGATCCTTGCATATGAGAACAAAGAGAAATGCTAGCCCTCATTCTTTCTTTTTTTTAAAAATTGAGATATAAATGACACATAACGTTGTATCAGTCCAAGGTGTACCACATATGACTTGATATACGTATATATTGCAAAAATGATTATAACTAGAAGCTTGGACCTTTTGACCCTTTTCACCCATTTCCCCCTTCTCCCTGGCTTCTGCTGACCACCAGTCTATTTTCTGTATCTATGGATCAGATTTTAAAAGATCCCACATATAAATGAGACCATGCCCATTTTTTTCTGATGACTCCCTCATATTCCATTGTGTAGGATATACAGTAATTTATTTAACCGGTTTTCTATTGATAGATTTATTTCCTATCTATATCACTAGAAACAACATGCAATGGATAAATTTGCATAAATGTCACTTTTTTTGTGGTCTAGTATATTGATAAGTTATGGGCATTGGGATCACTGAGCCCCAAAGTAGGGTAATTTTTATATTTATATTTTTTTATTAAAATTTTTTTAATGTTTATTTATTTTTGAAGGAAAGAGAGAGCACGAGCGGGGGAGGGGCAGAGAGAGAGGGAGACACAGAACCCAAAGCAGGTTCAGGGCTCTGAGGTGTCAGCACAGAGCCCAACGTGGGGCTCGAACTCGTGAACCCTGAGATCACGACCTGAGCTGTAGTCGGATGCTTAACTGACTGGGCCACCCAGGCGTCCGGAACACGTGCCTCTTGATCTCAGGGTTGTGAGTTCAAACCCCAAGTTGGATGTGGAGCTTAAAAAAAAGATAACTTTGAGTAAATCAAATGTATGTAATTTGACTTCTGGGTATATACTTTAAAGAATTGAAAGCAAGAATTTGAACAGATACTTGTACACCATGTTCAAGGCAGCATTATTTACAATAGCTAAAAGGTAGAAGCAACCCAAGTGTTCACTGACAGAAGAATGGATAAGCAAAATGTGTTATATGCATATGATGGATATTATTCAGCCTCAACAAGGAAGGGAATACGGACACAAGCTGCCATGTGGATGAAACTTGAGGACATTATACTAAGTGGTTAGAAGCCGGTCACAAAAAGACAAATACTGCATGATTCCACTTATATGAGATATCTAGAGTAGTTAAATTCACGGAGACAGAAAGCGGAAGGGTGGTTGCCAGGGGCTGGGAGGAGGAAGAAATGGAGAGTTATTGTTTAATTGGTACAGGGTTTCGTGTTGGGAACGTGCAAAAGTTCTGGAGATGGCTAGGGGTGATGGTTGCCCAACTATGTGAATGTACTTTATGCCCCCGGACTGTTCATTTAACAATGGTTAAAGGGGTAGATTTTATGTAATGTATATTTTACCACAGTTAAAAAGAGTAGACACTGAGACTTATCAAACACCTTTTCAGCATCTATAAAAAGGATCCTATACATTTTCCCTTTTGGTCTAAAAATATGTTGAATTAGGTTAATAGATCACCTCACAGTGGTTTCTCAAATCAACCCCTTTTAAATTATGGTGTAAGTCTTTTCAAAATGCTGTTGGGTTCTTTGTTGATTTTATTTTGTTGACTGTAGTTAATTTCACATAACATGAAATTTACTGCCTTAACCATTTTCAAGTGTATTGTTCCGTGGCATTAAATACATTTGTAACGTCGTGTAACCATCACCACCAGCCATCTCTAGAACTCTTTTCATTTTGTAAAGCTGAAACTCTGCACTCATTAAACAATGACTTCCCACTCGCTGCCTACCACCTCAGCCCCTGGAGACCACCATTCTGCTTTCTGTCTCCATGATTTCAGTTACCTTAAATGTCTCATATGAGTGGAGTCACACAGTGTTTGTCTTTGTGTGACTGGCTTGTTTTACTTAGCATTATGTCTTCCAAATTCAACCATGTTGTAGCATGTGGAAGAACTTCCTTCCTTTTTAAGACAGAATAACACTCCATTGTAGGTATGTGCCCCATTTTGCGTATGATGGACACTCATGTTGTTTCTACCTTTTGGCCATTGTGAATCGTGGTGCTATGAACATGGTTGTACAAATATCTTTTTGAGACCCTGACTTCAATGATTTTGAGTATACATCCAGAAGCAGAATTGCTAGATCATATAATAATTCATTTTTAATTTTTTTGTGGAACTGACTTACTATTTTCCATAGTGATTGTACCATTTTACATTCCCACCAACAGGGCACAAGGGTTCCAATTACTCTACATCCCCGCCAACACGGTTATTTTCTATGCTTTTTTTTTTTTAAGTTTATTTATTTGAAAGAGAGAGGGAGGGAGCAGAGGAGAGGCAGAGAGAGAGAATATCCCAAGCAGGCTCAGAGCTTTCAGTGCAGAGCCCGATGTAGGGCTCGAACTCATGAACAGTGAGATAATGACCTGAGCCGAAATTGAGAGTGAGACACTTCACCATTGAGCCACCCAGGTCTTCTACATTTTTGATAGTAGCCATCATAATGGGTATGAGGTAGTATCTCATTGTAGTTGGACTTGCAATTTCCTTGATGATTGGTGATGTTGAGCATCTTTTCATGTGCTTCTTGGTCCTTTGTAATCTTTTTGGAGAAATGTCTGTTCTGGTCCTGTGACCATTTTTCAACTTTTAATCAAGTTTTTGTTTTGTTGTGGCTGTTAGTTATAGGGCTTCTCTTTGTATTCTTGATATTAATCTTTTACCAGTTATGTAATTTGCAAGTATTTTCTCACATTCTGTGGATTGCCTTTTTACTCTGTGGATAGTGTCTTTTGATGCACAAAATGTTTAAGTTTTCATAAAGTTCATTTTGTCTATTTTTCCTTTTATCGCCTGTGTCTTTGGTGTCATATCCAAGAGGTCATTGCCAAATTCAATGTCGTGAAGGCTATGCCCCATTTTCTTTTAAAAATTTTTTAGTTTTAGGGGCACCTGGGTGGCTCAGTCAGTTAAGTGTCCGACTTTGACTCAGGTCATGACCTCATGGCTCGTGGTTTCGAGCCCCGCGTCAGGCTCTGTGCTGACAGCTCAGAGCCTGGATCCTTCAGATTCTGTCTGTCTGTCTTTCTCTCTGTCCCTTCCCCACTCATGCCCTGTCTCTCTGTGTCTCTCAAAAATGAATAAACTTTTTAAAAAATCTATAAGAATTTTATAGTTTTATAGTTTTAAGTGTTACATTTAGGCCCTTGATCCATTTTGAGTTAATTTTTGTGCATGGTGTTAGATAAGGGTTCCACTTCATTCTTCTGCATGTGGGTATCTGGTTTTCCCAGCACCATTTGTCAAAGAGACTACAATTTCCTCATTGAATGGTCTCGGCACCAAAAACCATTTGACCATATGTGTGAGAGCTGATTTCTAGGTTCTCTCTTTTATTCCATTTATTTATTTACTTATTTATTTTATTTTTAAGAGTAATCTCTAGGGGTGCCTGGGTGGTTTAGTCGGTTAAGTGTCTCACTTTTAAAAAAAAATTTTTTTTTTTTACATTTATTCATTTTTGAGAGACAGAGAGAGACAGAGCACAAGTCGGGGAGGGGCAGAGAGAGAGGGAGACACAGAATCCGAAGCAGCCTCCAGGCTCCGAGCTATCAGCACAGAGCCCGCTGCGGGGCTCGAACCCACAAACCGCGAGATCATGACCTGAGCTGAAGTTGGACGCTCAACTGACTGAGCCACCCAGGCGCCCCAAGTGTCTCACTCTTGATTCTGGCTCAGGTCTTGATCTCATGGTTCGTGAGTTTGAGCCCTGTGTCCAGCACTGTGCTGACAGCAGGGAGCCTGCTTGGGATTCTCTCTCTCTGTCCCTCCTCCTCCCCTCTCTCAAAATAAATAAACTTTAAAAAAAAAAAAAAGAGTAATCTCTAGGCCAAACATGGGGCTCAAACTATGACCCCAAGATCAAGGGTCACATGCTGTGCCAAAAGGACCAGCCAAGTGCTCCTACTCCATTTCCTTGTATGTCTGTCTTTAAATTTTTTTTTTTTTAACGTTTATTTATTTTTGGGACAGAGAGAGACAGAGCATGAACGGGGGAGGGGCAGAGAGAGAGGGAGACACAGAATCGGAAGCAGGCTCCAGGCTCCGAGCCATCAGCCCAGAGCCCGACGCGGGGCTCGATCTCACGGACCGCGAGATCGTGACCTGGCTGAAGTCGGACGCTTAACCGACTGCGCCACCCAGGCGCCCCGTATGTCTGTCTTTATACTAGGACCACAGTTTTTTGTTTACTGTGGCTTTGCAGTAAAATTTGAAGGACAGAAGTGTGAGTCCTCCAGCTTTGTTCTTAAAAGAGCTGCTGGATTCTATTTGTTAATATTATATCAGGCTTTTAAAAAATTGAAATTCATAAATGATATTGTTCTGCTTCTCTCCCCTTCCTCCTTCTCTCTTTTCCTTCCTCTCTTCCTCTCTCCCTTCTTTTCTTTTGTGCTGGGTCCTGTATGTTTTTCTCATGAATTCTCCTTAATAGTTGCATTGTTTTTCTCTAATTTAGCTACATCAACATCACCAGAATATTCCAGTTGCATCTCCACTTATTCACAAAATTCTGAATATTTTATACTGTTTACAAAGTAAATGTATTCTGAATAAAAATATATATCCTAAGGGAAGACCGTGAGATTTTCAAATGATGCTGACATTTGAGAGTCCAGATGACAGGGCCTTATATAACATTAAAAACGTTTTTTTTTTTTTTAATTTTAATGTTTATTTTTGAGAGAGAGAGAGAGACAGACAGAGACAGAACGTGGGCAGAAGAGGGGCAGAGGGAGAGGGACACACAGAATCCGAAGCAGGCTCCAGGCTGTAAGCTGTCAGCACAGAGCCTGACACGGGGCTCGAACCCACAAACCAAGAGATCATGACCTGAGCCAAAGTCAGACGCTTAACTGACTGAGCCACCCAGGCTCCCAGTATTAATACATTTAATAAACATTTGTTCGTCACCTAGGCATCAGGGACTATCTTAGATCTTGGGAATAAGATAAAAATATTATCAAGATAAAACTTTTGTTTGGTGGAGACAGAGGAGTACGTTAGTGATCACTAGACTGTAAGACAGTGCTTTGAAAAAAAATTGCCCAATGTGCACACCGAGGGACACATGGTCGGGGGGGGGGGGGTCTCAGGGAAGACCTCACTGCTGAATTCCCTACTTAATTCTTGGTTATTGTACTATATACCTCTTTACCTGAACTCAAAATTGGCATACAGCCTTGCGTCTGGCAAAATCTCCCTTTTCTGCTTAAGTGTCGTCCCAGGATCCAAAGAGCTTTGTGTGGTAGTTTGTACCTTCTGCGGAGGCATGAACTACTAAGACAGTCTGATGAAAACTTCAGGTCTGCTTAGACTCTAAGCAGCCTGCCCAAAGCCACACAGATACTAAGTGGCAGAGGCATCTAAGGATTGATTCATAGTGTCAAGAAACAAATTTGCTGAGGACCCCTGTGTGTAAACACTGGGAGATTCTGGAGAATCTGAAGTAGAGCCCTTCTGAGGAGGACTCCGAAATCCTTAGGAAGAAACAAATGCCTTTGCCTTAATTATGTGGTGCAAATCTGAGTACACAATGTGGCTCTTTACTCTCCACACTGGAAGTCTTCTAAGATTTCCTGTATTTAGCCAGTCTTTATCTTTCTGCTAAAACTGCCAACGAAAATGTCAATTCATGCCAACTGGGCCAATGTTAAATTCATGTTATTTTCATGTTTATGCTCACTCTTGCTTTGCGTTTGTTCCAGGGAAGATTTGCAAGCTTCTGTCACTTTAAAATGTCTCCTGGAGGGGTGCCTGGGTGACTTAGTCTGCTAAGTCTCCGACTCTTGATTTCAGCCATAGTCATGATCTCCCGGCTCGTGAGTTCGAGCCCTGCATCAGGCTCTGTGCTGACCGCTCAGAGCCTGGAGCCTGCTTCAGATTCTGTGTCTCCCTCTCTCTCTGCCCCTCCCCTGCTCATATTCTCTCTCTCTCTCTCAAAAAAATAAATAAACAAACATTAAAAAAATTAAACATCAAATACAATGTCCCCTGTAGTTATATTTTGTGAGATCTTGGACTCCAGCATGATTCTTTGCCAAACTTAGCACAAACTTGAGCCCTCTGGAGTCATGAAAACCGGGGTGCACCTTCTGCCTACCTGACAATGACAACGAGTGTTGTATGGTTCTGATTATTTTGACTTACTCTAAATTTTTGCTCTTTAGATATTTGCTTCTTGGAATTTACATCTATGAGGAATTTCCCTGCATTTCATATTGAGCATTTTTTTTTTCCCATTTGGAGGAATTCTAAATTGAAAAATACCCAACTAATCCTACACTCAATTCTGTAACAGTGTCTTCTAGGTAAAAATGCAATACTAGAATGTCATTCAAATTCTTTACCAGAGGATTAGCTACAATAGCCAGAGACTAATGTGGCTTTTGGAATACTTCAGTTTCAAGTAATTATAAATGTACATAAGCTGATGATTCATGAACTCTCAAATTATACATCTGCGTTTAATTTTATGTTGAAGTGTTTTTAAATCCTTGGAAAAAGATGTTACCAAATGTTTCTGGCTCACTGAGTGTTCTATTTTTAAAAATTCTTAATCAAAGGCAAAAACCCATCCAATACCTTCGTATAATATTTGACGAGTGGGAAATAAATTTCTCGTAATGTAAATACTTTGGGCTGAAGGAATTCAGGAAAATCTTCCTGAGTCTGTAACACAACGATTATTGCTATTTTTCATTTCTTAAGAAAGGCTGCGGAACAAAGCATCGATTGACTTAAGATGGAAATAAACGTGTCAAAATTAGGGTGCAAATGGATAGGGTAGGTCACCTATGCCATTGTCATCCCCCATCTCAGCCTGCACCACTTAGCATCCTGACTATGCAGGATTCTTCCCCAGCCAGAAAAGATCCTGTTGGAGTCAGAAATTCAACCAAGCGCTATTGCCACTGGGTGGCACAATTGGAAGTCTATAAAGAGATCCGGGCTTGAAAAAAGCCCTTTCCCTCCCTCATAAGGACTGAGATTTATAAACACAAAAGCTGCTGCCCGCTGTGATTGCTTTTTCTTGGGGACTGTTTATGAAAGCGAGGAAGTCTGTGGCCTTGCAAAGAGTGTGGATTTCACGTTGAAAGTCTTGGTGTTCTTATTCTTTATGAAATTAACTGGAGTATTTTGTGGGTTTGTCTTCTTTTTGATCTGGTGGTTGCCGGGAGTGAAGGAACAGCAGATTTTGGACAAGGTTACAGGTTTGTTTGCAGAGAGAAGTGGCTATAACTTTTATGCCCTGGCGTTGTTCTCTGTACCCAGATGTCAGTGTGGTAGGTTCCGACTGTGTGTTTAAGCTTAAATTCAAATTCATTAAAATGGAATAAATAAAAAATTCAGGTCCTCGGTCACACCAGCCACATTTCAGTCACTCAATAGGCTCATGTGACTAGTAGCCACCATTTTCTATAGAAAAATAGAACACCCAGAATGTTCTGTTGGACAGGGCTGTTTTTTTAATTTTTTTTTTCAGCATTTATTTTTGGGACAGAGAGAGACAGAGCATGAACGGGGGAGGGGCAAAGAGAGAGGGAGACACAGAATCGGAAACAGGCTCCAGGCTCTGAGCCATCAGCCCAGAGCCCGACGCGGGGCTCGAACTTCCGGACGGCGAGATCGTCACCTGGCTGAAGTCGGACGCTTAACCGACTGCGCCACCCAGGCGCCCCTGGACAGGGCTGTTAATATCCTTTTCTCACTGTCCTTAAAAGAATACAGAAATAATGGATGTTTTTTTGCTCATGCAACCTAAAATCCTTGGGAAGTGTTATTCACCAGCATTGACTGGGCAGTTTGAACCAACACACATTTGCCTAACATTTATTCAATGTTCAATAGATATATTTTGTAATCCTGCAAAATTATGTTACTAAAGTTTAGGAGTTAAGGCAGATTAATATAAGCGTTAGATGATATATTTGATTTACTCAAAATTACCTTTTTTTTAAGCTCCACATCCAACTTGGGGTTTGAGCTCACAACGCTGAGATCAAGAGGCACATGCTCCAGATGGCTGGGTGGCCCAGTCAGTTAAGCATCCGACTACAGCTCAGGTCGTAATCCCAGGGTTCGTGAGTTCATGCCCCGCGTCGGGCCCTGTGCTGACAGCTCAGAGCCTGGAGCCTGCTTCGGATTCTGTGTCTCCCTCTCTCTCCGCCCCTCCCCTGCTCACGCTCTGTCTCTCAAAAACAAAAGTTAAAAAAATATTTAAAAAAAGAAAAAAAGAGGTACAGGTTCTACGGACTGAATTAGCCAGGTGCCTCCAAAGTTACCTTAAGATTGAATTTGCATAGTGCATCTTCTAAGCATCAGCTCACAATTTTTATAGCACTAAGATGTTGACAGTTACGTGTAATACTCCATGGTTCCTAATCTCCCCACGTTCGTTTTTACGTGACGTGTGGTTTTTGAAAGGTGTCGTCTTTTTTATTTCTGTCGTATCTACTGGCCGTTTTGCTGTTGCTGCTGCTGCTGCTGCTGCTTTTTCAACCTTAGGTGTTTCATTTCAGTCACGCAGGGAGAGTTGCTCACCCCCCTCACCCTTTGACCCTCCATTCCGTCCAAGGGGACTGCTTAAACTAAGCTCCCACCTTCCCCCCCGTGACACTGGTTCTCAAGCTCTGGCTCCCACTGAGGATATCAGATTTACGTGCTGACTGAACGGGCTGTGAGAAGATAATTTGCTTGTCGGATATTTGTGGCGACGTTCAAAAGTTTTGATTACATTTATATGCTGTCAGGCGCTTGGTGGGAAATGAAAATTTCGGGCCATTGTGCCCCTTTCTGGACAGAGTGCGTGCTCGTCTCCAGGTGGCTGATGCTGGGGGTTGGTAGATAGATTCAATTCTATAAGCAGCGACTGAACATGTGGGGTTTGTTTGTTTGTTTTGTTTTGTTTTTTGGGGGGCTGGGCCCTGTGCTTGCTACCTCCCAGTAAAAGATGTGTTAAATGTGCAGCCCTTACTTTTGGGAGGTTCACATACTAGTGAACAGACAGACACACATTAGAAAAGAAAACACTGGACGGGGCGCCTGGGTGGCTCAGTCGGTTAAGCATCCGACTTCAGCTCAGGTCATGATCTCACAGTTGGTGAGGTTGAGCCCTGCATTGGGGTCTGTGCTGAGAGCTCAGAGCCTGGAGCCTGTTTCGGATTGTGTGTTTCCCTCTCTCTCTGCCCTTCCCCTGTTGCACTCCCTCCCTCTCTCTCTCTCTCTCTCTCTCAAATAAACGTTAAAAAAATTAACAAACAAAAAGACACTTTGCATTTCATTTTGCCAAGGAGTTTTGAAACCGTGGACAGTTTGTGCCGAAATTGGTTGGTTGAGCGTTAGTGTATGTGATGAAACAGGTTTCACAAGACATATGGAAACCAATTTTATTTTCTTTTAATTTTTTTAAATGTTTTTTATTTATTTTTGAGAGAGAGAGACCGAGTGCGAACAGGGGAGGGGCAGAGAGAGAGGGAGACATAGAATCTGAAGCAGCTCCAGGCTCCGAGCTGTCAGCACAGAGCCTGATGCAGGGCTCGAACCCATGAACCGTGAGATCATGACCTGAGCTGAAGTCGGAAGCTTAGACAACTGAGCCAGCCAGGCGCCCCTCAATCTTATTTAAAAAAAAAAAAATTTTTTTTAACGTTTATTTATTTTTGGGACAGAGAGAGACAGAGCATGAATGGGGGAGGAGCAGAGAGAGAGGGAGACACAGAATTGGAAACAGGCTCCAGGCTCTGAGCCATCAGCCCAGAGCCCGACTTGGGGCTTGAACCCACAGACCGCGAGATCATGACCTGAGCTGAAGTCGGAAGCTTAGACAACTGAGCCAGCCAGGCGGCCCTCAATCTTATTTTTTAATGCTCACGTCATCTTTCTCTAGGACAGTGGTTATCAAACTTGACTGCACATTAGAATCTCTTGAAGACCTATTATTTTTAAAAAATGTTTATTTATTTATTTTGAGAAAGAGAGGGTGTGTGCACTGGGGAGGGGCAGAGAGAGGGAGAGAGAGAATCCCAGGCAGGCTCCGTGCTGTCAGCACAGACCCCGGCGTGGGGCTCGATCTCAGAAACAGTGAGATCATGACCTGAACCGAAATCAAGAATTGGACACTTAACCTACTGAGCCACCCAGGCGTCCCTCTTGAGAAGCTTTTAAAAATACTGTTACTTGGGGCAGCGGTTCTAAGTGTGGCCCAAAGCCAAACAGCATCAGCAGAATTTGGGAACCTGTTATAAATGCAGATTCCCATGCCCTACCCCAGACCGACTTAATCAGAGATCTGGTTTGGGGCCTAGCCATCCGCGTTTTAACAAGCCTTTCAGTGATTCAGATGCTTGTGAAATTTCAGAACCACTGGCTCTAGAGATTCTGGTTTAATTGGTGAGGGGTCTGGTCTAAGTTCTGGTCTTTTTAAAAGGCTCTCCAGGTGATTTTCAGGTGTGGACAGATTTGAGAACCACTGCTCTTGGGGAAAAGTTGCTCAGTCTTCCCTTTTGACTGGGAACTCTTCAGGTTGGCACAGCAGCGGAGAAACAGCTGCTTCAGCTGTCCTTGGACAGTGCCCACACTGTCAGGAAGGGATTTTTGTGCTTTTAAAGTGCGTGAGGGCAAGAGTGAACTCACTTTACTCCCTCGGGTCTAGACAAAATTTAGACTTGTGGGAGCAAGATGGAGAATTGACCAAAACCCATGGGGAAATAATCCCCAAACTGAGGCAGACCGGTGTTCCCCCAATGTTCACACAGATCTCCTGGGGATCTTGTGAAATGCAGATGCTGGGTCAGTAGGTCTGGAGCAAGGGCCTGAGAATCTGCATCCCCATCAAACTCCAGTCATGCTGCTGCTGCTGGCCTGGTGGCTTTCAGTGATTAGTTAGAAATTATGACTGAGGTCCAACCCCAAATCTATTGAACCAATCAACATCTTAGTAAGATCCATTTTGTTCAAAAGTACTCTGTACTCGAAGGGAAAAAAGTAAAAAAAAACAACAACGGGAAAGCATTCTAATCTCTGGAAGATACAGCCTTGAGATGAATTTTGTTGCACTTGGATTTGTTTTGTATCCCTTAGAAGAGGAAGATGCATGGGGTGTAGTGATATGATTGGGGTCTTGGAGTTGTTGCCTAATGTGACAGAGATAATTGTTACGAAACAATTTCTTTCTTTCTTTTTTAATTTTTTTTTCAACGTTTATTTATTTTTGGGACAGAGAGAGACAGAGCATGAATGGGGGAGGGGCAGAGAGAGAGGGAGACACAGAATCGGAAGCAGGCTCCAGGCTCTGAGCCATCAGCCCAGAGCCTGACGCGGGGCTCGAACTCACGGACCGCGAGATCGTGACCTGGCTGAAGTCGGACGCTTAACCGACTGAGCCACCCAGTCGCCCCTCTTTCTTTCTTTTTTAATGTTTATTTATTTTTAAGAGAGAGAGAGAGCGGGAGCAGGGGAGGGGCAGAGAGAGAGAGAGAGAGATACAGAATCGGAAGCAGGCTCCAGGCTCTGAGCTGTCAGTGCAGAGCCCCACGCAGGGCTCGAACCCACAAACCGTGAGATCATGACCTGAGCCCAAGTTGGATGCTTAACCGATTAAGCCACCCAGGTGCCCCAAGAAACAATTTCTTAAAAAAAAATGAGGCAACTATGTGAACTATATACAGTGATAAATGTGCTAATCATCTTGACCTTGATAATCAGTCTACAAGGTGTGTATATCAAATCATCATGTTTACCCTTTAAATATATATAATTATATTTGACAATCACTCCTCAACAAGGTTTAAAAAATATTTTTTGCATCTGTTGTTTACTTTTAAAACAATTTACCTTGGGACAAAAAAAATCCCTTGGAGGTTTGCTAACTAGGAAAAGTGACTAAATGGAGTTAGATCTTTGATGTAACATTTTTTTGAAATTGCTTTAGAAAACAATAATGGGACTAGGTAGGAAATTTAATAAATGGATTAACTCAGAGAATATTTGAATTTAGAAATATTTTAGAATATTTGAATTTTAGAAAATTTAATTTCTTTTATAATAAATGTGGTATATTATTTAAGCTAAAATGTAATATGTTAAGATAAAAATTATCTAAGCTAAATGAAGTGAGAAATTTCAGTACTCCTTAATACCACATTAAAATATTAATACTCCAGTTTTGAAGTGGCAAATTTAAAAAGATGCTTATTTCACATTACATTAAGCATTTCATCAATAATTTGAGGGTTTGGGGGGTTAATTTCTAGCTTCTACTGTGAAGAAATACTAACGTCAAATTATTAAAAAAATTTTTTTTTAATGTTTATTTATTTTTGAGACAGAGAGAGACAGAGCATGAACGGGGGAGGGTCAGAGAGAGGCAGACACAGAATCTGAAGCAGGCTCCAGGCTCCGAGCTGTCAGCACAGAGCCCGATGCGGGGCTCCAACTCATGGACTGTGAGATCACGACCTGAGCCGAAGTCGGATGCTTAACTGACTGAGCCACCCAGGTGCCCCAATTGTAGAAACACATATGTCATGTATGATTCTCTTTATTGAATATCACAGGTTAAAAATCTGTCTTCCTTTGAGTAATTCATACATATTAAGGCTAAAATGTACAATGAACTTAATGCATTTTTGTTCTGTTTACTTAAAAAAATCCAAGTATAATTATTGAAACCGTGGGATTTTACTATAACAACTTCACAGCATTTAGAGTTGGCAGAGATCTTAGATGTTGAATCCAATCCCCTTATTTTATGGATGAAGAAACTGAGAGCCAGAAAATTTTCATGCATCTTCCAAAGTCTCATATAGCTGGGAATTGCGTGGAGAGGGCTAAGACAGAGACAAGGGAAGGGCCTTGAATGTCCTGCTAAAGAGTCTGTTGGGCCCCTGGGGCACAACCTCTCACTTCTATGGACAGCCAGCCCTCTCTTCAGCATAGAAATCAGGTTCTGAAGCACCACCTTTAAAGACCAATGTGGAAAATCACATTAAGAGAACAGAAAGCCACATCTGTTTGGCTTTGGACCCACAAGAATTATAGAGATCACCTCTTCCTTGCCCACCAATTATGGTGATTAAATTACTATAAAAATCAAACTTGAAAGACAGGGAATGTTGTTATGCTGTTTCATGGATGATGGCAGAATATAGAGCTGTTCTCCACCTCTCTTACCGATTTAAAAAAAAACCCAAAAAACAAAAAAACTCAGAGCAGAGCTCTAATTTGCTAGTCCTAATGTTGTACTGCTTACAGCCTGTCTAATTCCAAATGTTTGTACAATATATGTTTAGAAAGCAGACCTATATGAACCTTATTTATTTGGGTAAGTGCTGTTGGCCCTTGAAAATGCAATGGTTGATCTGTCCAATTCATAGGCATAATTTTTGAGGTCAGTTGAGAACTTGGGCCCTCACTTATGTCTTGGCACAGTTAACTAAAACCCAATAGAAAAACAAAGTAACGTATGATTACAGTTTCATTTTACTACAAGAAAGAAGTAATAAAACATTCTTTAAAAATGCTATAACAATAAATCAAGAGGAGGAATGATTCAGCCTTTATCAAGTTAACGCTCAAGCATTTTAATGTAGAGAGACTGTTCTCTTTGGTTTCCTAACTTTGCCGTATGTAAAAATATACGAACACCTAATAAATGTATATGTGCCTTCTGATTAGGCTGTTTCAACACAAATATTTGCATCGTTGTTGAAGATGAATAGGAATTGTATATCGTGTTGGAACTTCTATGAGTCAGTAAAAGAATAGGATTGATATAAATAACCAGTTTTGTCTCCCTGTGGCCAATTTCTCGCTTTCTAAAACGTTATGGAAACAATCCAAAATACACACACACACATATATATACATATTTAAGTTAATGCTATTGCAAATAAGAATTTGAGAAATGTGGACCTGATTAATGTTAACTGGATTTTATACTATTTTATGCACAAGTGTTCAAAAATAAAGTTTAAATAAATGCAAAGAAAAATACCCATTTAATTTACATTGGCAATAAAAGTGAAATAAAATAAATATAGTTTTAATATAAAATCAGGCAATCTTGTTAATAAGAGAATAAATAGCTCAAAAGAACAGCTGCTTTTTAATAAGTCCAATACTGGCATTCAAAATGCTATAATTCGGCTCAAATGTACAAATTAAACATTGTTATTAAAGTACCTAAGGATAGCAAGAATAAACACAGGTCTTCATCCTGTTTTCTTTATCTAAAAGTCTTCTATTAAAGATGTGATCCCAGTGTCAGCCTAAATAAAGAGGTAAACTGAGGAAAGTCTGAATGACCGGAAAATGCGTTTGTTCTCGAATAGCAGAAGAATTGCAATTCAGAAAATGCAAGCTGGAGCAAGCTACAGACGACTCCGCTGAGGCTGTATTTGTTGAACAAGGAGTGCAAAGAGGGCGGAGGCGTCCAGCTAGAGCCCAAGTAGTAAGTCCATTGGTTTGAGGACTGGGAGAGATTGTTGGCAGAGGTTCATTGGTCTGGAGGTAGATTTTGGTTTTCTGTAAGTCACGCATTTACGGGCAATCAGTCTCTTCAGTTCTTAAGTGTTGTGTTCCGGAGGGTGCGTGCGTGAGATTCTCAATTTCATATCCTCCGGTACCATTTTGAAATTCTTTCATACCAGCTTTAGGGAAAGAAAAAAGGTGGAGGGGGGGGGGTCTAATAATTTTGTTTTGTCACCAGAGTATAGACGGTCATGGCTTAACCATTGTCAACAGAAATAGAGAAATAATAGGACAAGTTTAAACGACCAGAAATGTCACTGATTCAGGAAAGGCAGAGGAATTGACACGCAAGTTGTAGCAAGCTCCTGCCAGGCACTGAGGGTTTGGAGTGGCTCTTTTTCCGCGTTAGGAGCTCAAAGACGTGCAAGTCCCGCCACAGCCCAGGCAGGAAGTTCATTGGCTAGAGGACTGGGAAAGATCGGACGTTCATTGGCCAGGAGATAAGTCCCAGTCTTCCGTAAATCACGCGGAAATCGGTCTCTGTTAAGTTCGCTCCTGTGGAGGACGCATGCGCGGGATTCTCCACGCCTTAGTCTCTGGTTGCGTTTTAGGCAGAAACCGTTTCCCACCAGGCGTGAAACTGTCTGTCAGAAGCGTACACTCACAGGACTAGAGGACTTGCGAGAATCCATGTCATGACCAGTATGTGGAAAAATGCTCAACTGCACGAGTAAGCAAAGAAATGATTGTGTAAACAAGTTATCTTCCCCCCCCCCCTCCTCCCCCCCAGTAAATTGCGCCGCTTCTTCTCCTCCGTCCCATTCCTCCTTCCTGCCAGTTCTGGGGAGTGTGGAAAGATGGAGGGACAGCAGTTTCCTACCCCGCTGGTAGGAGCGTCTGTTGGTTCTTTCCAGAAGTGCAGCCTGGCAATGGTTAGGGAAAACTGCAGATTTGTTCAGGTCGCTTTCACCTAGGAGATCTCTAAGAAAAGGAGAGGCCTGGAGCACCTGGGTGGCTCCGTCGGTTAAGCATCCCAATTCGGCTCAGGTCATGATCCCCGGGTTTGTGGGTTCCAGCCCCTGGGCAGGCTCTGCGCAGACAGCTCAGAGCCTGGAGCCTGCTTCGGATTCTGTGTCTCCCTCTCTCTGCCCCTCTCCTGCTCTTGCTCTGTCTCTCTCTCTCTCTCTCTCAAAAATAAATAAACATTAACAAGAGTAAAAAAAAGAAAATGAGAGGCATGAGCAAATATTGTTATTTATAAATTAAAAAAAAGAAACAATATAAATGTCCAATAATTGGGGGGGGCTAGTGGATAAATTATAATACACCCATACCATGGAATATTGTATAGTTATTAAAACTCACATCGTGGAAGCTTCCTTTGAATGGAAAACATTTCAAGATGTACTACTAAGTGCAGAAAAAAACCAGGCTGTAAGACAGTAAATACTGTGCGATTTTGTTTTCGTGGTAAAAACATGTAATATTTGTAGAAATAAAAGGCTGAAAGCGTATGCACCCAGGTGTGCACCGTGATTGTTTCGGAGCATATTTATGCATGAGTTTCTTCATTGAGACTTTTTCATATTTCCCAAACTTGTAACATG
The DNA here is from genome assembly GCF_016509475.1 of Prionailurus bengalensis. Lineage (NCBI taxonomy): Eukaryota > Metazoa > Chordata > Mammalia > Carnivora > Felidae > Prionailurus > Prionailurus bengalensis. The sequence goes on from NC_057348.1 coordinate 119,468,144, forward strand.
CTTGTCAAATTACATAATTAGGAAAAAATACAGCTTTTAAAAAAAGTTTCTCTTTGCCAGTCCTATTCTAAGTTACAGAGCTATGAGCTGCCAATCTCATCCTAAATTATAACCTGGAATATTTAGCATCATTCTTGCAGTGAAGTTCAAGTCGACTTCTCTTATAATTCACTCTCATAGCCTCTCCTGCTCTTCTTCGTGTTGGAACGCAATTCTGAAGCGACACTGTGGTGTTCTGATCCCCGGGCTTTTTGGCATCTCTTCTCCAGGCTTTTGCTCTTTCTTTCTTCTTCTCTGAGTCTCCTTAGACAACATCCCGGGAAAACCTGCTTCCCACTACTGACCAAGGTCTGGAGGACAACCTTTTATTTCCCTCAACATCAGGACAACTGTCAGAATTACAGGTTTCTCCCTGGGGACTTTCTCCAAACCCTGGGGAGTTTCTCCTTAGCTCTGCCCCGGCAGTTGGGACAGTGCTGTCTTCCCTTTGGGCTTTCCTGGGGTGACACAGTGAGGGGTGTGCCCACAGGAAGGAATGTGCTGACACTTTGAGGACTCCTGAGGTGGCTTCATTGAATTGAATGGATGGTGACTCATCCATTTAGATCTCCAGTAACAATGCTTTCCCAGCCTGTCTTGGCTTCCTTAGCATTAACCTTTATGGTGACTATCAACTGTCTGCTTGACTTACTTTACACAACCTAATTATTTTATGTTAGCTGACTTTTTTATGTGATACTGTGATTTTTAAGAAATACACACCTGTTTCTGGCTAAAACTTTTGGGAGTTTCTTAAATGATGAAAGTGATCCAAATGTCTTTTGTTATGTTAATTTGGGAAACTCCTTAGGTCGCCTAAGGATGGGGTCTGGTTGCCAGGGGGCCAACCTCGTAGTTAGAGGTTTAGATTGAATTCAGTCACCAAGGGCCAATGATTTAATCAATGCCTGCTTAGGTGATAAAGCCTCCATAAAACCCAAGCAGATGGGGTTCTGAGAAGTTCCAGGTGGATGAACTCATGGAGATTTGGGGAGGATGGCGTGCTTAGAGCATGGAAACTCAGTGCCCTTCCCCCCTACCTTGCCCTGTGTATCTCTTCTCCCTGGCTCTTCCTGAGTCGTATCCTCTTATAATAAACTGGGAATCTAGTAAGTAAAATGTTTCTTTAAGTTCTGTGAGTCACTCTAAGAGAGTGATTAAATTCAAGGAGAGGCATTGTTGCTTTGCTCTATAGCCAGTGGGTCAGAAGTACCTGTAACAACCTGGATTTGCTATTGTCATGTGAAAGGGGAGGGGCAGTCTTGTGGGACGGAGTCCTTAACCTGTGGGATCTGATACTATCTCCAAGCTGATAGTGTCAGAATTGAGTTGAATTGTAGGACACCCAGCTGGTATCAGAGAATTGCTTGCAGGTGTGGGAAAACTACCCCCACGCACTGGAACTGGGGACAGAACCATTATTCACTCCTTCCTTCCTTCATGTACTTATTGGTTGATTGATAATATATTGCCTTGTCAACTAATTCAAATGATAACAGAAGTATGTGATGCTTCCCCAAAAGTCGCAATTATTGTTATGTTATATGGGAATCCATTTAGGTATTTGTCTACCCATCCAACACATTGTGTGTGTGTGTGTGTGTGTGTGTGTGTGTGTGTGTAAGTGGACATGACATGCCCAGATTTGATTTTTTTTTAAAAACGGGATCGTTCTTTTCTATCATGTGCTTTTATTTAGTCATTCCGGTGCTCATGGCAGCGTAGGTAATTGCCGGTTTTCATTTCTGCAGCCAGTGCTGCGGTGACTGTTCCTATATGATGTCTTCGTGCCTCCTGTTTTAGAGAGCCAGACTCTCTCCTGGCTCTGGCTGCAGGCAGCCAAAGCGTCATTAATCGTAACAGTTGCTGTTTATGTCCACAATGAGCAGAAACCCAACTGTCAAGCTGAATATGAGCTGTAATAGTTATCATTTACTGATATAGCTCATTCCTGAGTGAGTTGGTGTCCCCCGGGGCAAACTCCCAAATCAGAAGTCTTTCTTGCTCCCCAGTGGCACACGATTCTAAAAGGGAGGTGAAAGAAAATTGGTGTCAGTACCTGCAGATAGAATTTTATAGTCACACAAAGGGATTTGTGAATACCACGCGATGTGAGAACGATGATTGAAATTGGCATCTGATAGATGGCAATATTTTGGCTTCCTTGTTCTTGTAGTATAAATGTAGCTCTGAAGGTTTGCCTATTCAGATCTGAACCACCCTGTACTTTCTCTTTAAACTTTATTGTTTACTATTAAACCCAAAGCGGTGTTGCATGAGGTAGAAAGTCTTTGCAGATAAAGAGGTGGATGTCGGATGCCCTTGCTTGTCCCCCAGACCCCCTCAGTCATGGCGGACGTTTCACAGTTAGCTATGATGTGATGTAACTTCAGAGTCCTTCTCAGCCTGGTGTTTCAGGGCTGCTACACATCAGGTGGACTTGGCTGAAAGCTGAAATCTGTCATCTCCAGATTTATTAAAGTCTCTTCACGTATTTGTTGAGCGCTGTGTGCCTGGCACGGTGCCGGGTCCCCAGGGTTCAGCTGTGAATGATACAAACCTAGTCCCTGATCTTATGGAGAAAGTCAGACAGTGATTGAGCACCTGATTCCAAATATATCAGCTAGTACACAGAGGAAAGCAGGCCTACGGGAACACATGTTGGAGGAGTTAACTTAGTGTTAGGGGTACTTTTCCTTAAACTGAGCCCCCAGTGATGGGTGGGAGTTGGCCAGTAAGCTGGACGGGACCCAAAGGGGGCTGTTTCAGGCAGAGGGAAGATCCCTGTAGTGGTGCTGATGGCAGTTCAGGGAGCCTAGAGAAACCTGCTATGACTGGAGCCTGAGGATCCTGGAGGAGAGAGATAGGAGGTGAGTAGATAGACACATGCCCAGGGCAAATCAGGCAGGCCTTAGTGGCCTTGGAAGGGATTTGGGTCTGTTTCCTAAGGCAACCGGAAATCGTAGAAGGGTCTTAATTAGGTAACGTAAGTAGATTTGCCTTTTTAAAAACATGGGACTGACGTGTAAGAATCTTTACATGGTTTAGTTCCTCTTTATTTTTTATTGTATTAAAAAAATGTTTATTTGCTTATTTTTGAGAGAGTGAGAGTAGGCGAGGGGCAGAGAGAGAGAGGGGAACAGAGGACCCAGAGCGGGCTCTGCACTGACAGCAGAGAGCCCGATGCAGGGCTTGAACTCACAGAACCGCAAGATCGTGACCTGAGCTGAAGTCGCACGCTCAACCGCCTGAGCCACCCAGGCGCCCCTGAGTTCCTTCTTTTAAAAATCTTTTAATTTTATTTTTAAGTGAGCTTTCTACGCCCAGCATGGGGCTTGGACCCTGAGATCAAGGGTCACATGCTCTAATGACTGGGCCACCCAGGCACTCCCAGTTCCTTCTTATTTTGCACTCTTTGAAGAAAACCATTACAATTGGAAGTTTCTGAAGTACCTATGAGGTAGAACACAATATAGAAGCTGCTGTGGTGCTTGCAAATAATACTGGTAACCAGCCGGGCTTTACACGTATTTTTGTGCTTTACAAATATTTAACTCACTGAATTCAGGTATCACCTAATTTGATTTAGGAATTCCTGCTGGCCCCATTTTACAGAGGAGAAGCCTGAGGTACAGAGAGGTGAAGAAACTGATCTGAACTACTTAGTGGTGGAGCTGGCGGGTGGCACCGCGCTTCCTGCTGGCCCCTCCCTTCGAAGAGCTTACAAAACTGTCTGTTCCTTGCCAGGTACCAGCACAGCCCCATCTGGCTCCCCCCTACCAGCTTCTGGGCCAGTTGTCTCCTGACCGTGGCCGAAGTCTGTCGGGACCTGCATCATCATCCAGGTATGAGGCCTTTTGCTAGTCTTCTAGCTCCTGCAGGTGGTTGAGACTTTTTCTGTTGACCACTTGCGATGCCTAATTTTGTGTGTCGTCTTGGGTATGCCATCGGACACTTGGCCAAACATTACTCTGAGTGTTTCTTTGAGGGTGTTTTTTTTAGGTGAGATTAACATTTAAATCCGTGGACTTTGAGCAAAACAAATTGCCCTCCATAGTTGGAGGGGTGGGCCTCAACTAATCAGTTGAAGGCCCGAATAGAACGACAACACTAGAACTCTGAGCAAGAGAGGGTCACAGCAGACTGCCTTTACCCTCAAGTTGGAATATCAGTTCTCTTGAGTCTCCAGCCTGCCGGCCTCACTTTAGATTTATCAACACCTGGACACTTTAGATTTACCAACTTCCATAGTTGTGTGAACCTATCTATTTATTAAAAAAAATTTCTTTATTTATTTACTTTTGAGGGACAGAGAGAGCAAGCGGAGGAGGGGCCGAGAGAGAGAGAGAGAGAGAGAGAGAGAGAGAGAATCCCAAGCAGGCTCCATACGTCAGCACAGAGCCCGATGCGGGGCTTGAACTCAGAAACTGTGAGATCGTGACCTGAGCCAAAATCAAGAGTCGGATACTTAACTGACGGAGCCACCTGGGTGCCCCTGAGTCAATTTCTTATAGTAAATCTCTCTCCGTCTCTCTGTCTCTGTCTCTCTCTGTACACACACACACACACACACACACACACACACACACAGAGACATCCTATTGGTTCTGTTTCTCTGGAGAACACTGACTAATATACCCCTGTATACCTAGCATTTGGCTCAGCGTATGTGCTCAATAAATACGAGCAGCATTAATAAGCCCGGGACTCCAGCCCATAGAGCCTTAGCCTCCAGGCATCCTCTTTTCTCCTGATCCCACCACACATGTCCAGCTGGTTTGCCTGGTTTTCTGGCTTGTGCCCTTGGTACATGCCTATTTTCCTCTGCTGGGGGACAGGCTTATCCTCAATCCCAGGCCTTGGCTGACATCTTGCTTAACCTTCACCAGCTTCCCAGTTTGAGGCCCTGGGTGGTGTTGCCTTGCCACCAAATTATTGAGCTGTCTGATTGATTTTGCCAATGTCAGGAGAGGCCACCAGCCCCGAGGTTGGGTCCTTTTAAATCCTGCTTCTCCCAGCCAGGAAAAGCATAGGCTTCCTTCATACCCACTGGAAAGCACATTGGGATTTTGGCTCAAAACTTTACCTCTCTCCCTCATTTCCAGAGCCAGCCATATCCCTGGTGACAGCTTCTGGCTCTATATTGGGCCTCTTTGGTCCTGGTTCCCTATTTTCCCTGCTGATTCTGCCACTGCAGTCTCCATATGCAGACCATTGAAAGAGTAGGATGTACATGTGCCTAATCCCAAAGGAGGAAGGTGACAAGGGCCGTACAGAGGCTGAGGCTAAGGGCTGGCAGTGTCCAGAGATGGGAGAGAGAGACTTCATGGAGATAGCTGAATTTGTCTGGGCTTTGAAACTAAGCCGGATTTCGGCAGAAAGAGCTAACATTGGAGGGTGGACACAGATGTCTCAACATGTAGCTTGAGCTCAAAAGCAGCAAAGGATGCAAAGAGGCTGGACTATGGGGGAGGAGGCTGGGGGATGGGAAAAGAATGGAAGAGAGAGTGGTGGGGGGCAAGCTGGAGAGAATGGAAGAGAATCATTTTATGCAGAAATATACTTGGAATGAGCAAAGGAGGTGTTCCTTTGTTCCTTGACCGGATTCACTTCTACAAAATAATCAGTGAGGTACCTTGGCTGACAGTTTATAATACAAGCAATATGTTTACACTTTTTGGTGGCTGTTGGGCATAGGAGCTCTGGTCCGAGGGTCTAGAGAACCAACCTTGTCTCGGCTGAACCACTAAAGAGCTGGGAGAGCTTTGGGGGGGTCTCATATCCCTCATCTGGGAAGCAGGAACTATGGAATGAACTGGATAGGATCTAATATTCTTTTAAGATATGAAACTTTAAAAGGTTGACATAAATTTTGCTCTCAGGAGTAATTGCAAGAGCAGATATATACGTATATATAGTGTGTGTGTATACATATATATATATATGTATATATATATATACACGCGTATATATGTTTGTATAAGGAGTTTTTAATTATAAAATTTCAAACATACACAAAAGTGTGTTTACCCAATTGTTAAAATCTTACCACATTAACTTCATCTACTCCTTCCCCCCTCCTCTCTTTTTGGTTGAATTATTTTAAAAACACTGACATCATGTCTTTTACCTCTGCATACTTCAATGTTCTGAAATATATGAACAGTTAAAAAGAAAAAAAAGAATTACCATGCCGTTAATACATTAAAAAAAAAAAGAGCTTATGTCATCTAAAATTCAGACCATAGTACAATTTTCCCAGTCATCTCAAAAACACCTGTTCAGTATTGTTTTGTTTCAATTGGGATCCACGTGTGACATTCGGTTGTTTCTTTAATCTCTTTTAAAGAATGGATTATTTATTTATTTGTTTGTTTATCATTTATTTTTAAAGTTTTATTTACGTGTAATCTCTACATCGAAGTGGGGCTTGAACTCATGACCCTGAGATCAGGAGTCCCATGTTCTTCCGACCGAGCCAGCCAGGCGCTCCAAGAACAGATTTTTTAAATGCAGACAAAAAGTGTTCTTTTGAGACCAGATATGGTGAGTCTGGGCAGCATTTAAGAGGACAGTGCAGATAGCAGTTGTGACCAGGCACCCCTCAGCTGGCTTCCCACCTCAGGAAGGCAGGTACCGTTTCTCTCTCTCAGATCCTTTTTCATGGACTCTTGGGCCAGGAGGATCTGTTTTCAAAGAAGTAGGCAATTTTAGCTGTGCCCACATCATTGAAACCAAAGGGAACTGAGCTGTTAAAGTCGTGTTCAGTGCTTTGAAAACACATCCCCATTGTCCCCTGGTCACCTGTTTTGTGGAACAGTGATCAGAAACAGACCCTTGGAGCTGTCTTCCTTTTGCCTTTAAGAAAACTTGGGTCACGTAGAATGTACTTTATATTTCACTCCAGCAAATTAGTGTAGCCACTGATGTAACTGGTGTCTCTCTCCCTAATTTTCCTCAGTTTCTCACTGACTTTGCTTTCGTCCCCCGTGTCAGGCACATCCCTTGAGAAAAGCAGGAAGTTAGGGAGCCGGGGAGCTGGTGCTGGCTCTCCCGATGCCTGGCCAGTGTGATCTTGGGCAAGTTATGTCACCTCTCTGGACTCTGGTTGTTTGCAATGAAAGGCTCTGACTAACACAACCAGAACGTGGAGTAACTGACCGGGACCTCAGCGAAGTCCTCAGGCGGTGGGCGCGGTCTGTGCGGTCCTCATCCTGCCCTTTTCAGTGATAGGTTTCTCTGCTCCTGTGGCCCTGTCTCTCAGGCCCCTTGTACTTCCCAACGGCTCTTAGCCGTTACCTTTGTCTTCCTACCTCCTTCAAAGTCCTCCTTGGAAGGGCCCTGTGCTCTGCGCCCCTTTGCTCCTCTCCTTAACAGAGAGGCCCTCTTTAGAGCTGGGAAATACCTGATTGGTGAATTCAGACTCTAGGATTCGCTCTGGCTGTTACCAGCTTAACGTGCTCCTTGCGTAAGGTCATTTTCATTTCCGTGAATGAAAATATTTAGCGAATTCATAGAAGGGTAGAGTTTTAGTCACCAGTTCCCAGCTGGCTTCTGGTTGCCCTCACGGCCCAGCTCAAAGGTAGCTTCTGGTTTTGCTCAGGAGGGTGGGTTTGCAGGCGGCCAACGGAAAGCAACTTTGTGAGAGAAGACCACACCCACTGCCAAGATTTCACAGGATTTCATAGAGCCGGAGGGCTGCTGTCACCAGACCTGCCACCAGGGGGGAGCACAGCGGCTTGGGGAGCCATGCACCCAGAAAGTCTCAGACGTGGAAAGGAGAAGGAAAGTGGGTGGAGGAGAACGAACACGGATCTTGAGACCTGGGTTTGAATCTCACTTCAGGCATTTCCTGGCTCCGTGAACTTGGATGAGTCAGTCACTCAACCACCGTAAGCCTCAGGTTCCATCTGTAAAACTGGGGATGGCAGTTAATACCTATCTCATAAGATTGTTGTGAAGATAGGATTATTGTGGAGACTAAGAGAGATACTTGATGTGAAAGCACCTGGTAAAAAGTAGGCCTCGGACCCCATCTCCAGAGACTCTGGGTGGCCAGGTATTGGTATTATTTTTTCAAGCTCTTCAGGAGATTTGAGTGTCAGGGTTTACAATAGTTGTGATAATTTATTTTGGTTTCTTTACATAATTCAGAGTGTTGCCCAGGGGTTAAGCCTAAGTAAGTGTTGATAGGCCATTGATTCCTTATTTCCAAAAAGGAAATAATTCAGGCCAAAGAACCTTATTAGACTACCAGAACTCCAGGGTTGACTGGTCATCTGGTCCAATTACTCATCTGTTGGTTGAATCTTCTTTGCGTGATCCTTGCCAAGCGGTGTGTTAGCCAGTGTTTCTCCAGTTTTAGCAGGCATCAAAATCCCCTGGAGGGCTTGTTAAAACCCAGACTGTTGAATCTTAGCCCTGGCGTTTCTGAATATGTGGCTCTGCGGTGGGGCCTGAGAATTTTCATTTCCAGCAAGTACCCAGGTGATGGTGATGCTACTGGTATGGGGACCCCACCTGGAGAACCACTGATCTGGACAATGCTTGGCTACCTCCAGAAACAGAACTTCCTGCCTCGCGAGCGTGTTCAGCCATCTTCCGGAGTGTGCAACACTGACACCATCTGTGGGAAAGATCTTTCTGGTGTTAATCTGAAATCTGTCTTCCTACCCCTTCTACCCATAGGCTCTTTGTCTTGCCTCTTTGACGGTAGAGTTAAACATTATTCATCCTTGCCTTAACAAAAAGTACTTTTATTAGCTTTGGCTTGTGACTCACGCTTCTGAGGGTAAAAACCTGACTGTGCCGGTCCTCTGGACATATGGTAAAAACCTTAAACCATGCTAAAGGGAAAAAATTTTGATCTTCTGTTCCCGGGATAACAACTCAGGTTGGACAAATCTATTTTGAGTGCCCGGCGTGTTTGAAGAGTGGGAGATACCCAGGTGAGTGGCCATCTCACGAATTCCTTTGGCAGGCCGAAATGGCCACTTCCAACCTGATGGATATGGATTTTTCGTGACGGACAACTCGGTGCTCCTCTGTGGTTCTACCACAGCTTTGTGGACTTAGGACCGTTCTAGCAATGAAATGCATATTTTGGCACACATGCAACTTGCTCAAGAAATAAAAACTTAATAGACATATATCTGAAAGTTTCTAGCACTTCAGGGAGATTTCGAGATTTATTCTAGCATACCATACAATGAGTTTTATTGGGAACTGCAAAAATATATAATTTTAATAGGAATAGGTAAGCACAAAACCTTGACACCACTGAAAAAATACTGGCTCTGCCAAAGCAACCCCCATAAAAGTTTGCAGAATGTTTCAGAAAAGAATTATTAGGGGCTGATTTTTTAGTGGAGCTTCAGCCCTAGCTGAAGCTTTTTAAGAAAATATATTTATTGACGTTTCCAAGGAAAGAGCAGATATTTGCTGCCTTTGAAGAGAGGCCATCCTGCTGATCTTAGAGCTTTATGAGGAAAGATCACACATGTTGTTTTGTGCATATTTGGTGAAAAAAATCCTAATTGATAATTAGATGTACAACAGCCTTATTAAGTCAGACATATTTTAGGAAAAACATAGTAAGGTGAGACTACAGTGCTCTTTTGCATTCAAAAGATGGAGATGTATTAGGCAACTGGATGTTTTTCCCTTCGAGATGGTGCTGTCCTCCTTACCCGGCTTCCTTCACACTTTGCCTAAGCTAAGAAGGTTGATTTCTCACTGTTGACCGTAGGATGCGACTCTTGGTCCTTCTAGGTATGGAGCTTTATTTTTTTCTTTTTCAAGTTTTTACTAAGTTCCAGTTGATTCGCATACAGTGTAATGTTGGTTTCAGGTATAGAATGTAGTGATTCATCACTTACACACAGCACCCAGTGCTCATCACAAGTGACCTCCTTAGTACCCATCACCCATTTAACGCACCCCTAGGTAGGGAGCTTTAAAGCACCACTCCTTTGTGACCTTGACATCTCTGATTTTCACTGCCCATCAAAAACGGGAGAGCAATACCCACCCCACCGATTGTCGTGAGATATAATAGGATGTTATCTATGGCACACTCGTCATACTCAGGCTGGCGCCCAACAAATGCCTCCCTAAGAGTTCATACATTTTGGGGTAAGGGTCAGTGAGTAGTGGCACCCCTACCCCAGGGAAAAGAAAGCCAGAAGGTCCGTTCCTGACGAGGGATTTTGCCCCGGGTCCCCATCATCTCTTGATAGAGAGTGGTAGCGGTTCTTCCCAAACTATGTGTCCCGCATCACTGGTGTCCAATTAGATCTTAAGAAGTGCATCGTGTTAAAAGGGCTCTATGGTCAGTACATTTGGCAAATCTTGCTAAGGGCTGAGAAGAGCCCAACAGTAATGAATCTTGTTCAGCTTTGTTAAAGGAAGCATTTTCTAAGCTTATTCCAGGGATAGGAACTTATTTTCATAACAAGACTATTAACACCTTGTGAGACATTGGTACCCCTCAGGGCAGTTTGAGAGCTGCTGATCAGAGACCTTTAAAATCAGTAGGAGAGACTTTGCCCTTGGTGCTTAGTGTGGTCCCGCCTGTTGTAGGTATGGGTATATGTGTAAGTCAGTATCCTGATGATTCTTGCCCAAACAGTGACTTCCTGGATGCACGATTTGTTTGCAGTGTCACCACGAGCAGGGAATCTGGCCCAAATCTTTCTCCCATAAGCCTCTCTCCTGCGCTGCCAGGTAAAAGAACTTCAAGGAACAGACTTTGGAGCAGCCAGGGTCTTGGTCTGACCAGTCTTTCTGGAGATTTGGATACCCCAGGTATCCAAAGCAGAGGTGGCTGCCTTGTGTGAATCGCTCCCCGAGGTCAGACCTGAGCAATGGCCAGGTGCCAGAAGAATCCTGAGGAAGATGCTTCCAGCAGGCTCTGCAGAGAACTTGTTCACAAAGGCAGGCAGGAGACACGGAATAAAGGGTTCTGTTCTCCAACAGCAGCAGATTTCATCATTGCACGGTTCCCACGGACTGTGTTTCTATTTTGTCTCCCTGCAGTTTCAATCCTCTTTCCTCTCAGAAAGGAATCTTTTGTGTTTGGCCTCCTCCTCGGGCTTTGGTAAACTTCCTGCCTGCACCGGCTCCCGATCCCCTTCGTGTGCCGACTTGCCGTGGCGAGGGCACACTCACAAGTTTCCTTCCCCAGGCTCCGCGCTTGGCCCGCCCGGCTACACATCTTCAAACGCGTTCCCTTCAGTGGAGAAATGAGCTGTTGCCGGAGTCGGGTTCTGTGACACGGAGGACTGGCTAATTGGCTGGCTGCCCCGAGTGATAATCTGGAAGCGATCAGTGGAGGAAAAAGATAACACAGCTGTGATTTTCAAGGAGACAGGTCCCGGTTTTTCTACCTGCCAACCACGTTTCCTCTGTGGAGTTTTTCCGCAAGAGCTGTAAAAGAGACCTTTTAATCTTGTTTCAAAAGCCTGGAGGCCCGTGTCTTTCCAGATCTTGGGAAGAAAGCAGGCCAGGGAAACGTGCGTTGCTGAGGAGCCCAGGGTTTATAAGGAAATGCAGTGGAGGGGGAGGGCAGGCAGGGGGGATGCCATTGCAATTCCGTGTCCGAGCTTTGCATGTACTTGAGAGGACCCGGTGCACTTGGCCTCCAAGTACTTTCACCCACACGTATGATAGGATTTGGGGGTGGGGGCGGAGGGTGTTTCAGAGATTGACGAACGTAAATCTGTCAGTGGGTGATTTTCAGACATCTGCCTGGAGCGGTTGCAGACAAACATGGGAGTTATTGGAGCCACAGATACGCCTGACAACGCCTGGGAAAACCTGAGCCAGAGGATCTCCTGGGAGACTGCTGGGCAGCAGGGGGTGGGGGGTGGGGGGTGGTGGGAAAGGTTGTGTCAGTAATAAATAGTTTATCATTTAGCTTTGGATCTAAAAAGAGCGGAAAAAAAAAAAAAAAAAAAGAAAAATCAGAATCGGGAGCTCCGGAATTAGGTATTGTTTTTGTCAGGAGTCGACGAATGCTCTAGAAACACACAGAGCCTGACATGTGTCTGTGTGCACTGGGCGTCTTGAGTCACTGCTGCCACCAGGCTGGCTGTAGTTTGGCGACAAGGCCTGGGAAGTCCCCAGGATGTGGTTTGAGATTTACTCAAATGGGGTATTTCATCTTTCTCAGTATGTAACCGGCAGAGCTACTTACTGTTTTATAGCAGACATTTCTGCTGCTTGGTATGGCGCAGTGGCCTCAACAGCTGGTGCTATGGTAACATTTAGAAATACTTCAGAATCGCTTGTTGATTCACAGTGTAGGACGCATGTGGTAGAAGGCAGCTGGGCGCCTGGGGCTTCTCCAAGCCTCAATATCCTGATCCGTAAAATGGGGATAATAATACTTGCCTTGCCAAGTTGTTAAAAGAGCTGGCCCCCAGTTACGCCAACGACCGATATGACAAAACTCCAACTTTTTCTTCTGAAGATAAGTCATGATTTAAGAGGCTGGCATACTTAAGGGAAGGACATCCACGTAGGAATCTGCCGGGAACAAAACGCGAGCCGGCGTCTTGGAAGATCCGTTCCATCTCTTCCCCTGACGGTATTTTTCTGACGATGATCTGCTTTCTGTTGCCTGTGGCTCTGCCTCATTTTCTCCCTGTCTCACGGCGCTAAACTGGCATCCCCTGGGAAGAGGTTGAGAAATGCTGTGTACAGGGTTCACCTTACCCTGTGAGAGTGTGACGTGGAGAAATCCCCACCAACGTGAGACTAGAGTCGGCACGGCCACGACAGCCTTCGAATCAGAGGTGCACTTGTGGCTGTTGTTTCCTATGTGCCAAGGAGCAAACAGCTGATTCCTCTCTTATTCCACCTGGGACATCCCATAAACTTCAAATTTTCAAAACCCAAAACTTCCAGTCACTTTGGTGGGCAAGGGGAAGAGGCGTCTTCTCAAGACCTCTGACTTCCTGCATCTCTGAATCCCTGAGCGCCAATAGCTGATGCTGTGCTCTGTGCATTTGAAGGCAGGAGAGCACCGCTAAAAGCAACAGCTTTGGGGCGCCCGGGGGGCTCAGTTGGTTGAGTGTCTGACTTTGGCTCAGGTCACGGTCTCATGGCTCATGAGTTCGAGGCTTGCATCGGGCTCACTGCTCTCTGTGCAGAGCCTGCTTCGGATCCTCCGTCCCCCCTTCTCTCTGCCCCATCCCTCTCTCTCTCTCTCTCTTTCAAAAATAAATAAAACTTAAAAAAAAATAAAAGCAACAGCTCTGTGCTTTTTCAGACACACATGGTTTGAAGGCCTGCTTCACAATCTACTTCAGTATCCTTCTCTTTCATTGTCTTATTGCAAGGATTACACTGGGTGATGTGTGTAAAGTATTTTGCATGGTGCATTGCACATTGGTAAGTCTTCAGTATGTGTTTATTAATAATGCACAGTGTGTTTTAGATTATTGTTCCATATGTGTCACACTAATCTCTTCAGTTTTAAGTACCGTGAGGAGGACTGGGTCTCATATTTCTTGAGTCCCACGTGGGGTCACCACAGACTGGACCGAACAAACACGCAGGGTGAACGGTCATTCAGCATTTGAAACACTGGTCTCCAATGACAAGGCAAAGTCAACCATTAGCAGAGGAAGGTTGGAACCAGAATCTACTTACGACTCTGTAAGTCAGTTTCTAAAAGTTTCAGATACATTTCTGGAATTTGCCCGTTATGCCGCAACAGTGGCATTTTCTAATAAATTCGTAATATTTCTAGACAACTGTTTCCAGATAAAATGAAGTTATCTAGTTTCAAAACCTGCCAAACATTCCTAGTGTTTATCCCTAGGATTTTTTTTTTTTTTTTTTTTTTTTTTAGAGTTTGGAATGGTTCCAATTTACCACAGCCTGTGTTTCTTTTTTGTAAATTCTCTGATACTAAGCTCCTTCCCTCAGTTGAGATCACCACAGAGGGATTCAATACGATACATGAATGTTGTATTATTGATATAGCCAATCTGCAATTGTTGGTTTCAAGAGCAGGTGGCAATAATGATGCTTTAGCAAACAAGATGCAGATGTTCTGGAAATATCCCTTCCAGTAAAAAAGTGTGTTGCAGAAATGAATAGGTGCTATTCGTAAGAGTATGTGGAATTCTCTTCTAAGTTTCCAAATAGATTTACTGCACACCTTGAGCGATTAGTGGGTTAAATTGAAAATGTAGTAGTATTTTTTTTTCAAAAAGTGTATAGTTAACAATATAAATATTTTCAACCTGATTCGCTTTCCATAGGGCCTCATTTCCCGCCCCCCCCACAATGCCTCCTTCTCAGACTTGCTTGGAAGAAGACGTGGCTTGACCTAAGGGGCAGGTTCAGGCTGGGAAAGATGGAGAGGCAGGACCAGTTCCTGGTCCAGGGATTGTGCCAAAAATGCCCTGCATTTAATTGTACAGAGTTACATACTGAATTCTTAGAAGAGGCACATGATACCATTCTAAGTTCTAAGCTGCTATACTGGAGAGGAAAACATTCCATGGTTCATGAAAATCTAATTGCTTAGGCTTTTGCAGATTGATCATATAATACCTTGAAATGATTATGTGGGGAAGAAAAATGGAAGGTGTTGAAAGAGTCCTCCCAAACATCATTATTCAAGAGATTCCAAATCTGGACTGACATTCTTATCTGTGGCATTTCAACCAATTTAAACTGAAGGAAGCTAGCTTATTCTATATGTAAAACGTGCTAATTCGGTTGGTGGATGGGCACGTGAGTTCGTTCCTGCCCTCTTTTCTAGTTTCTTTGCCAGGGGCTGGAGCATACTTCAGGGGGGCTCTAGCTTGGGAAGGGCAAGGAGCCATAGGGTAAGACCTTAGGGGAGGAAAAGGAAGAAAATGGCCTCCGTTATTAGGTCTTCTGTGTTGCCTGGTCCATACAGAAGGCCTGTGGGTCAAAAGACAACTGAACAACCCATTGGTGAGGCCAGAAAAGGCTGTGTGTCTTACCTATCATCCCTGCATGCCTCATTTATTCTTTACTTATGCCACTCATTTACACAGGATACCTTTACCCATAACTTGGAGTATTTTCAGCCCTCAGTGTTGGTAAGTTGTAGGACAGTATTGGGTAAAGGAGTGAAAGTGTGTTCATTCAGTGATTCTCAAGATTCCTAATGGAAGGTAAGTAGCATTTTCTTTATCATTCTCTGAACAAAGGATAAGGAGGAAGCTGGACCTTCTGGTCTTCATGAAAACGCCACTTCTAGTGCTCAGTCTACATGTGGGCTCCTGGGTGTACGTTTTTTAAAAAAGATTTTGTTCTAAGTCATCTCTACACCCAGTGTGGGGCTCGAACTCACAACCCCGAGAGCAGGAGTCACATTCTCCACCGACTGAGCCAGCCAGGCGCCCCCTGGGTGTACGTTTTGAGTTGATGCAGACGGGTGCAGTTGAACCCTCTGTCTCACCGCACGCTTCACTATTGTGCAAGCCACCTTACTCAGGGGGGCCTCATCATTTCCCCGTCAAAAGCAGGATTAGCACCATAAAGGTAGAAATGATCACCTCTGGTGTTTGCTTCTTCACTTACTTACACAGTCTGTTTCGAGTGTTATCCCATGTGTTCAGAGACGGCGTTAATTGATAACAGTTGTTGGGTGGCAGGGGTCTGGCAAAGTAGCTGCACTTTTTAATATTTATTCTCATGGAAATAATTCCCCTTTCTAGATCTTCTTACTGCAAACTGGCTTGCTTTCTTGAATGTAATCTCAGTGTAACACCAACCCCACGTCTCCAGCCTAGATTATAAAGGGTGTAGATGAATAATAAGGAAATGATTCTCTTCTCAAAGAGGGTAAAATTCCCTAACGGGGAATCCAGGGACTTGAACACAGAGGATCCTGTCCAGGGAAGCTGGTGATTGTAGAGATAAAAGCCAGAAGTTTGGAATGAAACTTACGCAGGAACATTGGCCACGTAGGAGTCTAGCTCCCTAGGCT
The DNA here is from genome assembly GCF_016509475.1 of Prionailurus bengalensis. NCBI lineage: Eukaryota > Metazoa > Chordata > Mammalia > Carnivora > Felidae > Prionailurus > Prionailurus bengalensis. The sequence continues at coordinate 119,484,162 of NC_057348.1, forward strand.
TCCTTGTCAGCCTTCCTTTCCGCTCTGCAGTGTTACAGCTCTGGGTCCCGCCTGAGCCCTAATGGCCTGTTTTGCATAAAGACTATGTCTCGCATAAATACCTAGTTCCAGCGTTCAGGAAATACAGTGAAGAATGTTCTATATTAAGGTTTCAGGCCAAGTGCAGGCCCATATCCTCAGCCGACATAATTATTGGCGAGTGAATAAATTATGCTTGCCTATGCTTGTTGTCTACTTAAGCAAAGATAACATTTGAAACATCAGGATTCTCACTTCCCACTACCAACTCAAGATTAATCAACGCTTCCATTGCGGGTGGGTTACTAAAGCAGAAGACCGTCCTTAAATTAAGCAATAAAGAAAGTTTTATGAGCAGGAGGGCAAATATCAGTAAACTGAATTTATATTCTGGAGGTTCTTTATAAAAATAACATCCTTCAAAATTAGTAGAGGCAGGTGCCAGTGTGTATCATTGAAGTATGATCCAGAGCGGGGGAAATGGGAAAGTTGTGGCAAGTTACAGACTCTGGAGGGAGACGACCCGAGTTTGAATCGTGGCACTGCTGTTTACCACCTGGGCGACCCCAGGCCAGTTACTTAACCTCTCTGGGCGTAGCTCTCTCCTCAGCTGTAAAATGGAGCCATCAGAGTACTTATCTCAAAGGATTGCTGAGAGGATTAAATAAGTTAAAATGTATGAAGCGCTTGAAACACTGCATGAACTTAGTAAGTGCTATGAAAGTATGAGCTTTTGGATAAAAGCATTCTTTTTGGTCTTCCTTCTCTTTTTTCTTATCCTTTTCCTCCCCCTGTTTGCTATCATCGTCACCATCATCATCCATAATAAATGGCCAGGGCTCGTTACTCACCATTTGCAGGCACGATACAAAACGAAATTACAGGTCCTTTTGTCCAAAAATCAGGAATAAAGCTTTTTTCTTTCTTTTGTGGTCTTTCTGTCTCTCAACCAACTGTGGTGTTCTCTGTTTGCCATCTAACGACACACCTTCAGACACAGGGAAAGCCAGTGGTCAGCGTAAACCCTCACGAATGTTTGGGCATCCTCCCTGTAACTCGGTGCACTCTAAGTGCTCCTCTGGCTTTTACGCTCCCTGTGTTTGTATCTAGCTTCCTTCTGGGGGCGGGGGTTAGCAGAGATCACTGGGTAGGGGTGGAGGAGCAGGATGGTGGGGGCAGTTTCTTGGGAGGCATGGAGGTGGTGGGAGGAGGGACTGAACACAAACAGAGGCTCCAAACCCTGGTGATGCTTCGTTGTTTAATTAGACTTGACTTACAAAAACACGTTCAAAGAGAAAATTATTGAGAATTTTCAAAACACCGATCACAGAGCATTAAAGCCCCAAGTGTGGGTCCCTTTCCGGGCCCTTGTGTCACACGTCTGTGAAGCCGGCCCTGACAATCGCTGAATAGATATGACGTTCCTTAGCAGTCAGTGGAAACCCTACTTTGATTATCAAGTGATTCTTTGGTTTCAGATGTAGAAACTAGATTTTGCTCTCCATGTTGGTGAGGCCAACACAAACTGGGTAAATCATTCTAACTCTTTGTGAATTCAGGGGAAAAAAAATAGCAGGTCTGTTTCAACCAACTGGTCAATTCAAAGGATATAAAATAATTTCTGCAAAGATCTTTGTGGTCTCCTAACCAAAAGCCGTAGATCACCATTTTCCAATGTGTGTTACTCGAGAAAAGGGTTCTGTAGGGAAACTCTGGGTTACTGGGTAAAACAAAATTAACAGATTAAAAAAATTCAGGACTACTTACTTAATAGCACTAAATTTTTTTCTGATAATTTGCCCGTGTCTCATTCTTTTTTTGTTATTCGTTTTAGACTTTGGAAGGAGTGGGGAAACTTGGAAAAAGAGGATCCATTCAGCAAACTGAAATATTATCAAATTTCAAAATGAATTTATCTTATAACTAAAGTTGGTCTCATGGTTCTTCAACCCCTCACCTCCCACGATCTGTTCTTTTGCTTCTTTGGCTGTCCTCCCCCGGGACGCATTCTTGACCCCCTCCGTCCACCCTTTAGCTCTTGTGTTCTACCACTTACTGGAAGTTTGTTGACCTTATTGAGGTCTCCAAATCATTGACCATCCCTTGCAGTCATCTTCTCCCATGCCCTTATTTCCCTGCATCTCTAGTTTAACTGCCGCATTTCATCATTGCGGACATCGTTAATTGTCCTTTAATTCTGAATTCTCGTACACTCATCCCCACTGGACTTGGCTGGCCGAGCCCCAGTCCCGGTTAAAACTGTAACTACCTACTCGTGCTGGCACTTGGCTGGAGAAAAACATGTGTGCTGACTGTTCTCACTTTGAACTCTTGGTCTCACATCTCAAGTGGACGTTCAACATAGCAGCAATCATATTTCCTTCACTCTTCTGCTCCTCAGAATTGCTGTGCTGGACCTTCTCCTCACCCCCTCCCTGCTCTTGTCGTGTGACCCTGTTGTGACCCTGTCTCAGTCTTCATTAGGAAAATAGAAGCAGCCAGGTAGTAATTCTCTTACTGTTTTTGCATCAGTTAATCTCCTACTACCGTGTTCCTTTCCTTCCCTCCTTGTATCATAATAAATTGTCCTTGCTTTCAACCTATCAAAAGACTTATTTGTACCCTGTATCTGTCTCTTTATTTTTCAGCTCATTAACTCTTGCAGCTATCTCCTCTCCTGCATCACTGCTTCACAAATGTCCCTACTCCTCTGTCTGGAGGATACGTATCTAGAGCAAAAGATGTGCCCCAATATCTCTTTCCTAACAGACAAAAAAAAAAAAAAAGCCAGACCTTCCTTGATTCTACTTACCCTTCCAGCTTCCACTCCATTCGTGTACTCCCCTTTATAGCAGACCTGAAAGACTTGCCTACACTTCCTTGTTTCACATTCGCTGGTTGGATTAATTAACTCATTCTGGTTGGATCTCTGTCCTCACTGCTGTTGAGACTGCGCCTGTCAAGGGCGCCATTTCCTCCATGTTACCAAACTCGGTGGTCTCATATGACACTTGTTCATGTTTGCAGTCCTTTAGAAAAAATAAATCTCGACTTTCATGATGCCACATGTCTTGCTCCTACCTCACTAGCTGTCTCCTTTGCTGGCTCCTCCTCCCTGCTAGATCTCTAAATGCCAGAGGTTTCTGGAGAACATCCCTAAGCTCTTTCCTAATCTTAAGCAGTATTTTTTCCCATGGGTGATCTCATCTAACTTTATGGTCTTCAATATAACCTACACACCAATGACTCCCAAACCTGTGTCTCTAGCTCTGACCTTTACTTGGAACTTCAGATTTTCTGTAGGCAACTGTTTATCTACATCATCACATGGATGTTTGGTAGGAAGTTCAGATTTATCATGGCTGTTAGAACAGAGCTGTCGATATTTTCCTTACCCCCCAAATCTGCTTCTCTCCCTATCATCCATTCTCAGTAAGCAGCTCCCTCATCCACTTAACTGCTGAAGCCAAAAAAGTGGGCATTATTTTGATTTTCTCTTTACCATTCTATGTCTGTCATCAAGATCTGTCAGTGCTTCCTTCAGAATACATGCCTAATCTGCCCACTTTTTCAACCTCCAATACCACACTCTGCTATAGTCTGTTATCCTCTCTAGCCTGAGCAACTGCAATAACTTCCCCATTAATGTCTTTGCTTACACTCTTGTACTATTATGTTTCCTCTGTACAGCAGCCAGAGAAATGTTTAAAACATGTGAATCACAGCATGCTTAAAACATTCCAAAGGCTTCCTATGACACGGAATAAAATCCAACCTCCTGTGATGGTTGTAAACTCTACCTGGTCTGGACCCAGTCAGCTTCTCCAGTTATCTTCTGTGACTCTCTGTGCCCATTCTGCATGCTTCAGCCACGCCAGCCTTCTCTGTTCTTTAGACATGCCAACATCATCTTAGCCAAGGAATCCTTGCAGTAGTTGTCATGATTCTTCTCATTCAGTGGCTTATTATTCATACTTTGGCTTAAATATCACCCTTGTTATTTATACCACTGTGGAATCATGAGTTCCTATTTTATTCATTGTGTTATAACCAAGTACTAGCATAATTCATTTTGTGATTGAATTGTTCCCAACTCAGCTATCAGGAGTCCCTTCATGCTGGCTCTTGTGTCCTTTTGCGCTGTCTCTGTTTTTCTTTGAATACTTTGGAATGTTCTGGCACAAAAAGATCTTTTGGGCTCATTTTATACTTTCTTTGGAACCAGCCATTTCTTCAAGGAGCTTTGATTCCTTTTAGTGGAGTATGGTATTTAGTAACCAAGATATGGGATCGGGATGTGCTCATTGTTACTGGAGTGTCATTGTTTTAGGACTTCTCAGCAGATAGAATGAGGACACACACACACACACACACACACACACACACACAAGTCTGTGTATCCATCTATCTAAAACAACCGGGTTCACACTGCTACCCACAGTTTCAACCTAACAACTACACACTTTATTCTAACCAGTTCTCTTTCTATATTGGTAGTTCTTTCTTCCGACAGTGAGAAGCCTGTCTCCCATTATCCTTGGTGTATTTATTTGCTCAATCCCTCCACATGTAGCCAATCTCTTGGCCACAGAGACTTATTCCTTGGCTGTAGCATGACTGATTCACACAAGCCCATGCCAATTGAGAATCCATGCTCCTAGCCCTAGTAGTGTTCCAAATTAACCACTTAAAATTTTCTGGTAGGTATTCATTCGTTTGTTCATTCAGTCAGTCATTCTTTCCTTTGTTCATCTAGCAGGTGTTCCCTGAGCATGTAGCCTGTGTCAGGCACAATGGCGAATGCTGTGGATACACACACCAGTGACCATGACAGCCAGAATATCTGACTTCATGGATTTTCCCCTAGACCATGTATCTCTGCTCTGAATATATTTGTCTTATTAAACTTTAAAGTTTGTTGTACATGAGTATACCTATATACCTATGTTGTGTGTAATGCTTATTATAGAATTAGGGCTCAGTCATTTCTCACATGCCCCTTTGCAGTCTACACGCAGTCCCAAGTTAAAGAATGTGCTGGGTAGGTAGAGGTGGATAAACATATAGACATCTTATTTGGTAGACTTTATCTGACTCTGATTCTGGAAGACAGAGTAGACATAACCAAGTAAACGATGCTTATTTCTCCCTGGTATGTGTTAACCATACCTAAGAGTTATAAATTTTGGTTCTAAGAAATGCTTCAAATCTGTGACTCTGCATTTTGTCGTGTATCTTAGAGTGAATTAATGGCCTGATTCATACATTGTAAGAAAATACAATAGGATCTTATAAAAAGGAATGGCACTTAAATATATAGCTCAATGCTCATCTACAAGTCAGCAGTGTTCCTGGCACATGGTAGATGTCTGATAAAAACTGGTTATTTGAGTTAAAATTTGTTATGTATATAATTTAGATGCTGCTGTAATATGTGTTGATTAAGACATTTATTAGCAGTATTCCTCTTTTGTCTCTATCTTCCCCACTTCTCCCACAGTTTGGCATTTCTGTTGCCTTTGTAATCCAACCCTTTGAGAGCTTTTAATTTGTTTTTCTTTTTTTTTAATTAAAAAAATTAGTTTTAATGTTTATTTATTTTTGAGAGAGAGAGGGAGATAGAGTGTGAGTGGGGGAGGGCAGAAAGAGAGGGAGACACAAAATCCAAAGCAGGCTCTGGGCTCTGAGCTGTCAGCACAGAGCCCGACGCGGGGCTCGAACTCACAGACCGTGAGATCATGACCTGAGCCAAAGTCAGATGCCTAGCTGACTGAGCCACCCAGGTGCCCCTGTTTTTCATTTTTCTATTTACTGTGGCCACACATCCTGCTCAAGAGTCTTGGCCAAAACTTTCTTCCAGTTCTTAACATCTGTAAATAAAAGGTTTTCAGAACATCACTGTAATAAATTTTACACTTCCCTCTGAGAGAGAAAATGCTAACCCACATATTAGCAATTGTTTATGAGGCTTGATTTGTGGTAGATAAGATGGCTTCTTAGAGGCTTGATTGGGGGATAAATGAGTTACTTCATATTCCATTTCCTTTTTCAAAAAAACAAGTCTGGTTTTGTTCAGACCCCTTATTACATTTAGCTTCTGTTCTCATAATCCATCAAAATTACTAGCTGAAAGATCAAAAAATAAAAATAAGCATTCCTGTTTTGAAGCATACTGTTTAAATAATGGCAGCACCCCCCAAGCATGTGGGCCTATCTCCTATTTGCTTCTAGGATTCCCTGCAAACCAGACTTCAGTTGTCTGCTTTGCTCAGTGAACTCTGAAGAACGGATGAGAACACTTTTTTTGGGTGGCAACTTTCTGTAACTGTGTTCAGTCTAAGTCTGAAGTCCTCATTTGGTTTCAGCCTCCCTTTTTAGTAAAAGTCCGTTTATAAACTTTATTTTCATTGTATGTCATACCCATGGTTGGCCGCAAGAAAGGAACTAAAAAACACAGAACAGTTGAGACAGACAGAAGTTTATGACTGTGTCTGCATTGTCATTTTTGGTGAGGTACAGGCTTCACTTTCAGACAGTTTCAAATATTTTTGGCAAGAGAAAAGCCTTCAAACAAGGTGTATGAGTGGCTAAGTGCTGTGTATCTTTAAGGCGTTGTCAGGTTTCTACGTGGCTTTTCTTCTTTTCCATTAAGATGCCCTAACTGCCAAAAGGCTCTTTTTTTTTTTTTAAATTGCTTTTTCTTTTTTTCTAAGTAATCTCAATGCCCAACACGGGGCTCAAACTCAGGACCCTGAGATCAAGGGTTGCATTCTCCACTGACGGAGCCAGCCAGGTGCCCTTGCCAAAAGGCTCTTGAATGCTCATTCTGCTTGGAGGTAATAGTAAGAATCAGATTTGCTGAGCACTTACTGTCTGCACAGATTTTTTTTCTGAGTTGAGACAGTCCATCTAAATGTATCACTGTTTACTGCCGGCAGGTGCTCTGCTTTGGGGAAGTGGTTCTCAAACTCTATCAACATTAATCACTTGGGAGAGTGTTTAAAAATGCAGATCCAGGGGGTGCCTGGGGGGTTCAGTTGGTTAAGCATCTGACTTTTGATTTTTGCTCAGGGTTCAGTTCACCAGTTTGAGCCCCCCATCTGGCCCTGTGCTGGCAGCTTGGAGCCTGCTTGGGATTCTCTCTCTCCTTCTCCCTCTGCCCCTCTCTTGCTCTCTTTCTCTCAAAATAAATAAAGTTAAATAAATAAATAAATAAAAATAAATAAATAAATAAATAAATAAATAAAAGTGCAGATCCAGGCCACCTTCAGAGATTCGACTTGCATGTGTAAGGATGGGGCTTGGGAATTTGAGTTTTTCACAAGTTCCAGGTATAATTCAGCTGTGATGAATTATACCTTGAAAAACATCGTTTAGGGGCGCCTGGGTGGCTCAGTCGGTTGAGCGTCCGACTTTGGCTCAGGTCACTATCTCGCGATCCGTGAGTTCGAGCCCCGCGTCGGGCTCTGGGCTGATGGCTCAGAGCCTGGAGCCTGCTTCCGATTCTGTGTCTCCCTCTCTCTCTGCCCCTCCCCCGTTCATGCTCTGTCTCTCTCTGTCTCAAAAATAAATAAAACGTTAAAAAAAAAAGAAAAGAAAAGCATCGTTTAAGGTATTGAGGGAACTCTTGGCTGCCACCATATCCATCATTAAGGGGCAGATGACATTCCTGGAAAGCTATATGCAAATACCTTCTTAGTGAAGTCAGTTGAATTTTGTCTGTGACTGTCACTATCCTTTCTTTCTGAGAGGTATTTCGGATCAATGTAACCAGGGAAGCTCTCCATTCAGAGGAGTCTCTTAGTGGTTCATTTTGTAAAGCCAAGGATTCATTTCTTATGTGAGTAATCTTCTAATAGATTAATATGGGTTAATATACAGGAAGATTTCTTGCAGACAGGCAGCAACCATTCTCATATCACAGAACAATGACAATTGTTGAATTTACTAGCTGAAATCATTTATGTCCCCCTTTCCTGCATTATTTTCTCTTCTTCAGTGTAGACATGGTTATATAGTTGTGCTGTTCATGGGTCAGAGGCTGGAGTGGAGGCTGAGTTTGTGATTGTGTTTCCAGAAGCCTTAGTCTACGGGGAGTTCACCCTTACTCTGGCCTTGCAGCTACAGAATGGGGAGACACTGGGGAGAAGAGTCTGAATGGGGGCCGTTGCCTCTCAGGCTGGCTCTGGGCCCAAGGCTCCTGCACTCAGAAAACAAACCCAGATTCAAATTTTAAACATTCATAAAAATCAGAATGGTGATATTTTTGACCAGCTGCCAACTTGTTTAACTTTCTTTCTTAAACTTTGTCTTTCTGTCTTTCTCTCTCTCTCTCTTTCTTTCTTTCTTTCTTTTCCTTCCTTCCTTCCTTCCTTCCTTCCTTCCTTCCTTCCTTATTTTTTTAAAAAAATCAAACTGCTGGATTATGGTGTGTGAGATTTTAAAGCCAACACCCCCTGCCCTGCCCCATCTGGACCCCACTGGAAAGAAGTTTCCCAGAGTGAGAAATTTTGTGTTAGCTTTTAGCCATGAAAGGGTACAGCTCTCTGTCAATGATCAAGCTGCAGTTCTCCTCACCTAATGAGACGATTTATGCCCCTGGCATCTTAAGGGGGTAACAGGGCTGAGGGGTATAAATTCACCTCATGCTAAGGCAGGAGGAGACTCCCCAACTCTGGCTGTGCCATCCCATGTGGCTGTGGTCGGAGAAGAAAGCTAAGCCAGTAAGAGCAGATGCTTAAGTAGTTTTTAAACCGATGGCTTCGTGGAGCTGTTTTCGCTTAAGGAAGGAATAATTTGAAACACCTTTCCCCCCAGTTCATCAGCTCGGGCAGTGGCTACGCAGCTCCAGGGGCCCCTCCTGCCTGGTGCCTGGAAGGTTAGGTCCAGTGAAGGGCAAGCGTGGCCCAAGCCGCCCTCCCTTGGCCACAGGTTTCCGAAGACATCTGCAAATCATTGTGCAAACCCGAAAAGTACAAATTCACCACAGCTCCACTCTCTGGAGTTGAGTCTGATATTTCCTGTTTTGAAGGTTTCCTTGGTATCCCACACATCGGCTGTGAAACACCAGCTGCTCGAAGTGACTCAGATTTATCGACTCTTTGATCAATTAGCTTACCCAATTTCTGGATAATTGAGAGGAGGGTTAAACCATCCCCTTGCGTAAATATAAGCCTTACGTTTTAAAAAAATCCAGGCCTTTAGCAAGTGCTAGAGGCAGAGCCTTGCCTTTGTTTCCCACAGTTAATTTGCTTTAGGAGTGGGATCCTTTCTCCTTCGTGTCATTGAATCATCTGGTGCTTTGCAGCTAAGCCAAAAGGGAAATACAGTCAATGACAGATTGAAAGTAATAGCGTGCCTTATCTCAGAATCTCACTCCTTGCTAATTCGTTTAATTTGTAGTATCTTCGCAAAACAGAATAGCCGAAGCAAAAAGAAAACAATCCCAGACGCTGGGCTAGGTGTCCTAGCTGAAAGCAGGTTGAAAGCAACAGTTTCAATAGGGTGTTGTTTTTCCATCTTGGTAGAAAGTCTAAAGTCATGGTTAGGGCTTACGTATGGTCCTAGACATTCAGACTTGCAATAATTGGACTCGGTTTGTCTGAAAGCCAAAGCAGCTGAACAAATACCCAACGGGATTCATGGTATTGTGACATTCATGTGTCATGGGCTGATGAAGCTTAACAAATATTTCTGTACTAGTCCTGACATTTTTCAAATGGAAACCCTCATTTAGCCTCTGCTTGAATACTTCAAGGACAGGGTGCTTACTACCTTGTGGGGGAAGGTACAATTCACTATCAGCTCTGTTTGTGGAACTCCTCCTTAGGCCAAATTGGTCTCCCTGAAGCTTCATCCATCAGTTAAACTAATGCATTCACAGTTACTGAGCACTTTGCTTACACATGGATGACTATGAGATGGTCTTTGGTTTTGTGGAGGTCCTGGCCTACTTCAGTGTTCCTTAACCTGATTTTCATTATTATTCCCTCAAGGGGAACTTTAAGACATTTTCCCCCTAAATGCCCCTACTTGATGAAATTTTAATACCACAGGTATACTGTATATATTTGTATACTATATCTATGCCTTTATAATAAAGAATATGTTTTTTGTTGTTGTTGTGGTTTGTTGTGGGGTTTTTGTTTGTTTTTCGGTTTTTTGCTTTAGAAGAACCAATTTCCACTCTTTGAGGGGATAGCATCCCTACTGAGAATTCGGTCTAGTGGGAATGATAGACATGTGAGCCAATAGCTAAATCCTGATATATACACCACAGTATCCTCTCCTCTACCCTTATTCTCTGCTCTCTCTTGCTTCCAGTCGTTTATAGTGGATCGAATGATATCCCCATACCCCAAGATATGTCTACCAGGAACCTATAAATGTAACCTTGTTTGGAAAAAAGAATCTCACAATAAATTTCATCTATAAAAAAAAATTTAAAAAAAGGAAAAAAGAATCTCTGCAGATGTAATTAAGTTAAGAGATCATCCTGGATTATTCAGATGGGCCTTAAATCTAATGACAGGTGCCCTTCTATGGGAAAGGTCAGGGGGATTTGAAACAGACACAGAGGAGAAGGCCATGTGACATGGAGACAGAGATTTCAGTGACGCGGCCACAAGCCGAGGAGTAACGGCGGCCATCAGAAGCTGGATGGGGTCTTCCCCTCGAGCCTCTGCAGGGAGTGTGGGCTGGCTGAAATCTTGCCTTCAGACTTCTGGGTTTCAGAACTGTGAGGGAGTAAATTTTTGTAATTTGAAGCCTCCGATTTGTTACAACAGCCACAGGAAACAAATGCCCCATCTCTCCTCCACTCTCCTGTGGCCTCCTAAAGGCACCGTATCTCGTTCATCTGTATGTTCCTAGTGGGAAGCCTGATGAGTGACATACAGCAGGTGTTCAGTTTACATCCACACAGTATGAGCAGCGAGTGGGAAGTGACATTGTTACAACCTCCTGTGCTAGGTGGACTTACCTGACAGCTATGACCCTTCTCTCTGCTCTCCAGCAATCTTCACCTGTGCAGGATAAACAGTCCCATATCTTATACCTTCATGTTTAGAAACATGCATTTTAAAAATGTAAAAATGTTACAAAGCAGACACAAGCGTAACCTTGTATAAACTGGTTAACATTATATAGGCTATTCTGTAACTTGCTTGTTTCTTCCCCTCATTCAAAAACGTGCCATGGACATCTCTTCTTTTCAATAAAAGTAGCTGCACATCGTCGTTTTAATGGCTACCTGGTCTCCATTGTGTGGATTATCATAATTTATTTAACCGATCTCCTATTGATGGACGCTAATGTCCCTCTTAAAAGGGAATGGCCATTTCAGTATAAGGTCCTGTAAATCTGGCCACGCCAGTATCGTGGAGCTATTACTGCTTCTTCCGACTCAAACGCGACACTTACTTTAACGTGGCAGACGACTTCATTAGCTTTGTGAAACAGTTACTATCTTCTTTTGATGGCAGACAGCTATCTTCTTTTGACCCTGTGATTGACTAAAATTTGTTCTTCTAACCTGAATGGTTATTAAGCAGAGTGCCGCTTCAAACTGTGTTTGAGCTACTGTTTACATTTCTTTTAAAATCATTCATGTGGGAGTTTTTTATACAATTGTAATCATAACTTAGGTACAGTCTTGTTTCTGCTTTTAAACTGAACTCTGTATCCTAAACATTTTTTTTTCTTACACTATTGGTTTTCCTTTGGCTTAAACTGGGAAGATTTTACATTTACCCTTGCTTCATATGGGGGAAAGTGCGTTTTCTCCTATCTTTTCAACCCACTGAGATAATTTTGGAATTATACTTTGTGCTCTGTCAGGCCAGTCATTAAGACCCAAGAAGCAGGTGCTTTATTTTTTCTTCTGTGTAAAGGATTGCAGTGTTGACTAGGACAAGGTGAGAAATGGAACTCTGTCACCTCACGGTGCTTCCCTCCTGGTTGATATGACACTTCTTATGGACATCTTGTCTTCCATTATTCACCTCCAATACAACGCCTTCATCAGATTGTACTGGCTTTTGTCTTGGCCCCTTTAGGACAGCGCTCACACCTCACTTTGTCTTGAGTCCCCTTCATACTTGGTACAGTGCCTGACGTGTACCATAGGAGGTACCCAGTGAACAGTTGCTTTAAATCGAATTGTCCCCAAGAATATAATAACTTGTATATGGTGCATCCACATAACCTCTCAGCCATCAGCACTTTCTCTTGCCCTTGCTCACCAATTAGTTCTTCAGCAGGCCATTCTGGAATTCCCAAGGGATTGACACCAAGTTCATTGGATTATGTCCACCTTTCCACCTTTCTTGAAAGTCAGGAACCGGGACAGCTGTATGCGTGAGGTGGGACTTCGAGTTGGTGTTGATGGAGAGGTGTGATTTGAGTAGGGGAAAGGGCTGGAGAGGCCATTTGGAAACCAGAGTCTCCTCATAGTAAATGTGGCTGGAAGACGGAATTGTTCACAGACACGGAGAATAGTTTCACGTTAGTGCACCAGGACAGCCTTGAAGAAGGAATGTGGTATCGGAAGCAGATATTGGACTCTGCCTCACCCCCCGGCGGGAAGACCGGCCATTCTCTGCTCCCTCCACCACATTCTTTTTTCCCGGCTGTCTTCGTGTTTGCTTAACTGAGATTTCACAGATTCCACAGTCTTTAAATGTTAAGACCTCAAGTATGTAAGAATAGATTTATTAGCACCATTCTAATCACTTATTTTCTGCCTGGATGTGGCTATCATACTCTGCCATAGTGTGGAGGGATGGGTTGGGGGGGGGGGGCGGGCGGTGAGTAAGAAGACAGAAGTGGTACACAGGCCCCTGCTTGTCATGAGCTGGGAATGGCTAAGAAAGTAACTATATAAGATGTAAACCTCATTGATTCAGACTAATTTAATTAGTAATGATATAAGTAGAAGTGCAAAGTCTGAATTACCGAACACTTAGGAAAAGAAAGGAGAGTTGTAGACGTTCGGTAACTCAAACTAACTGAGCAAATGCTTGCAGCTGCCATGTTCCGTATACCGCAGCATTGTGGTTGCTGAGTTAAAATGGCAAAGAGGTCACAAAATTTAAGATTTACTGAGCTTGAAACTCCTATAAAGTTACAAGGGCCAAAAAAAGAGCTCCTTGGGGCGCCTGGGTGGCTCAGTTGGGGAAGCGTCCGACTTCAGCTCAGGTCACGATCTCGCGGTTCGGGAGTTCGAGCCGCACGTCGGGTTCTGTGCTGACTGCTCAGAGCCTGGAGCCTGCTGCGGATTCTGTGTCTCCCTCTCTCTCTGCCCCTCTCCTGCTTGTGCTGTGTCTCTCTCTCTCTCTCTGAAAAATAAACATTAAAAAAAAAAAAGAGCTCCCTATTACTTTCAGTGTCACCTCATCTGCATTTGTAGTCTCTCCCTCTGCCCGTGAGGCCTTGGACGTCACAGGTTACAGGAAGAACAATATCTGAGCTTCAGTTGTCGTTTTTGAGATCCCACTGAGCCACCTATTACGTTTGTTGCATAAGAGAGTTTGATCTGACGGGAGCCAAGAGGTATGGGGTGGGGGTAGGCTTGGTCCCAATTTACCCTTTAGGGCAGGGTGGGCCCTTTGCGCAGGGAGGTGCTGGGGGGGGCCTCCTGTTCATTGCAGAGGCTCAGCTCAGTGGGTGAAGCAGGCCCACTCTTCCAGGGGGCATGAGGTGGCAGTATCTTGTCTCAGCCTGTCAGATGCTCAGCATGGGGCCAGCGGGGATCTGAAGGGATTCCCTCCTGGGAGGTTGGGAACCGCTGACCCTCGGCTATCAGCCACGGTCTAGTGCGGCTGTGGTGCGGCTTGACGTTCAGCGGGAGGCAGACCATCTCAGCCAGGTGTTGCAAGCAGAACCCAGCCCTCTAACTGCAGTGATGGGGAAGGAAGTGGTGGGGATGGAATAAGGGGGGGGGGGGGGTCTTTGTTCAGGCTCAGGATTCAGATACAGACACCACATCACCAGAAGAGGGACAGTGTAGGAAGGGGGGAAAGTCACAGGCTGGGTGCCCCAGGGAGTCGAGCCTGAGATACAAATCAGTATGCAGGAGATCTATTTGGTAATGCTCTTGGGATCAACATCTGTGGAAGGAAGAGATGGCGAATGAGATTGAGCCGAGAAGTTAGCTGAGGCGGTTCCCCAACAAAGGCCTTAGCTGACCCCGTTGGGAACTTGGGAGAACCCTGCAGAATTGTCCTAAACTGGAGGGAGAGGCCTGTGTCTGGGGGGGGGGGGGTGTCAGGCCTTTATGCCCCCTCCCCCCCGCACTGAGTAGTCATTGGATTGGGCTGCACTGGAGACTGGAGGAAGGCATGACTTTGGGTCAGAATTTTTCTTTCAGGGAAGCAAGTCTCAAAGATGGCTAGCAGCTGAGGGCCATCTTCTGGCTGTGCTCCCAGCAGCTGGGGAAAGAAGTCCTTCCCTCCTGAAAAGGGATCTGGGGAACACATCACGATATCCACCACAGCGTTATGACTTGGAGAACATGAGTGCCCAATGGCCATGAATGATAGGACGGGGACATTAGAACTTTGATCAAAATGAAAGGGAAGACTTGATATTATATTCAGTCCCACTGGATGGACCTTGATGGGAAGGGAAGGAGAGGGAGGGAGGGAGGGAGTAGGAAAGACGGTGTGCATACTTCTCCTCTCTGAACCCAATTGCTCTGGACCCTGGTGCGAAGGGGTGGGGGTGGGAGGCGATGGTGACTTAGTCTAATTAGGTTAGGGCTTCAGTGAACCTGGCTATGAGAAGCTGAGGAAACAGAGATAAGGAAATAAAAAGACCCCTGTGGATATCTGTGGGACGTTTCTCCTGTCATTCTAGCAAATCTTGTACATCCTGACCCTGAGGCTTTAATGCCTTAAAAATGCTTAGTCAAATCTACTCATCATGTGCAAACATGCAATATTAATTTTAAAAAGTGTTTGTTGAGGCATTGATGCAATTTTGTTCCATAGGCCTAAGTTAATATTCTTTTATTGTGAGATTATCAGTGTGCATTTCTAGCCATTTTGTGTTTTAAGACTAGGGCAGGGGATATATTATTTTTTATTCATTAATTTATTTTTAGAGATGCTTGTCCTCTCTCTGCACAGCTCAAAGTGGTCTTTGATTTAATCCCACTTGGAGGACAGGAAGGAGGGAAAAAATTGTTTCGCTTGAGTCCAAGAATAGAAAATTCTTACACCAAAAAAACTTTCCACTTATAAAATGAAGTGAGTAAGCAGTGGGGAACTCATCCTAGAGCATGTTTCGATGTCAGCATTTAATGTGTCACAACATTTGGCTCATCTTGGCAAAATGTGAGATTTTTCTAATTCCTAAAGTGTCGTTAAACAGCTGTTGTTTTATTTTCTAAATAATATTAACTCTGCCCCTGTCCCCAACCCAGACAGTCTAGGTTTCGATAGCTTGAATTTTCGTGGGCAATGGCTCGTTTCGATCTGGAATCTTTGCACAGATCATGGGTGTCCACTTCTCGTGTGGGGGTGTGACTCCTCCGCATGAAATGGGTCAGGAGTCTGCTGCTCATGAAAAGGCTCAGCTGTAGCGGCATCTGGACAACATACTTTCAAAACAGGGCTATTTCATAATTGCACTGACTCTGTCCAAGAGGAGAGAACACATTCAAATTCCCTGTAATTCAAATCACTTGTTAGCAGAGCCCTCCCTCCCGAGCTGGGGAGGACCAGTGTCCTTGAGAGACTGTTGTGTTCCAAAGCAGCCACGTTCACCTGGTTTGAAACCCTCGTTCCGGACTCGGTGTTCCTTCCACCGGGAAGCTGTGGGAAGAGGGCCTTCTCAGGTGAGCATGGTGAAATGCTGCCCTGGGTCAGGCGCAGGCTGTGTCCCGTGTTCACGTCCCTGTGCGTTCATCCAAACGCTCCCACTGGTCACTCCAGAGGTCTCGTGTGCGTGGGATCACCAGTTCTTTGTTTGGCTTCTTCCTGCACACGGATGGAAGCAGGGCATGGCAGGAGACAGTGGGACTCGGAGAAATGTGAGGGCCACCGGCCCGTTGCTAGCCTGTAGCAAGTCACGTAACTTCTCTGAACGTCAGGTTCCTTGTTTGTAAAATGATCGGGCCCGTGCGGGCAAGTACACACACATGCCCTCATTTGGCTTGGTAGTGGTCAGAATCGAAGATAATACATCTGAAATGCTCAGCCTGTTAGCTGGCCCACGGTAGACCGTCAATAACACGGAAGTTGTTATTACTGTTAGCTATTACTTAAGTCTACAAAAAGGGTTTTTCTGTATAATCCGAATCCCCAAACACTTACCTTACGCCCAATCTGGCGGCAAAAATGGCTCGCGGACAGCATGCATCTTTCCATTCACAAGTCACATGAAATATATGGCCTTTTTCCTAATGGGTTCCCAAAGGTCTGCTGGGTTTCCTGGCAACGAGACAGCAATTCAGGCTGGTCCAGGTACAGGACAAAGTTGTGCCAATAGCCACATTCCATGCACAGAACACTCTCCAACTGGGCCATACATGGGGCGGCTGTTTGTGCCAGCCTCTCGGGCCTGGCTTACCAGGCAGCTGCATAAATCACTTTGAACATGAGGTTATTTATGGCATAACCCACCGTGACTTTGGCCTAGCTCTCGTTCCTGTTTCTTAAATGATAGTATTAGCGCTGTAGTGATGGAGGAAACTGAATTCCACAGACAAATGTTGCCGGGTGCAGGCTTACCAACGCAGTGGTCCTGGACCTTGTCGGGTTATCGTCAGCTCCATAATTCCAGGCTCTGGGTGGCAGTGACTGCCTTAAGTGAAGACAGACCATAGCATGTCGGCGATGGCTAGGCGGAGAGCAACAGTTTGATTTTTCAGTAGTTTTGAATTTGTGCAAGCTCTCAGCAGAGTATTCTGACAGTGGTTATAGTTTTAAAAGTAAAGTCAAAAGAAAATACGTGTAAAAGAGTGCCGATGAGTATTTCCAATACTTGGAAATACTGCCCTTCATCTGAAGCAGCTTAGGTAGGGAAAATGAGCTTTTATTCTTAGCTTTTTCTAATTTTCAAGTCAAATAACATGTTGGAACCACACTTACCATGTAATGGGTTTTGCAGATAGTTTTTTGATCCAAAGTCTCCCCATCCCTAGTCAGTCCAGTGTCCTTTTGTGGTGGGAAAAAGGAAAGAGGGGTGTAAGCTTTGGCATTGACTTTAGGAGAAAGGGCCAATAGGAGAGGTGTGAACTTTTATAATTTTGCTTTTGCTCCAAGTTCTTACACCCTATGAACCAACTGAGAAAGGAGGCCCAGAATGGGCCCAGTGGGACTTAAATATTTTAAGGCCATGTCAGTGTGAATAGTCATCTACTTGATCAGAGACCTTAGTTCCAGTGATGGAGGGATGCCAGGAGATGAGGTATGGCTTGGGCTTATGACCATGTCTCTTTTTACTTTGATGCCTGTGTTCGTACCCTATTCGACCATTCATTCAATTAGAGGAATATTTGCTCAAATATTTATTCCCCTTTAACTCTGTGACCCACAGTGTGCTCAACACTGGAGAAATAGCTGTGACTTTCGGGGAGAAGTTACAGTGATGTCCACCAAAAAGTCATCAATTCTTGTTTTATTTGCAGGTGAATTACTGAATGAGATTACTGATGTCTCTTCTAGTCAAGGCCTCTTAGGTAATAGCCTGGATGTCATACAGAGGCTGTCAGAAAGGAAAGTTAACACCTTGAATTTCCCCTGCGGACACAGGCATTCAGCCATCATTAGTTGATGCAGGACAAGTACTGACTTCCAGAGTCACAAAGGGGAACGTTAACTTCAGGAGTATCCTAAGGAAATAGATGTCCATCCGTGCCTGTATCCATATGTATATCTGTATCTATTTAAAGATAGCTCGTTGTTTTCTCATCTGACCCCCTCCAGAGTGTTCTCTTTCATGGTATCTCTGAGTTGGAGACGAGTGGCCACTTGTGGAGCGTAAACTATGTGAGTAGAGGCAGTGTTCTTACTTGCCGCTCAGCCCATGTTGCTTCTCTTGTTTACAGTCCTTGGGAAATCTCCCTTCCTCCATTTTTTCTCATGGGATGTAGGTGGAATTTAACTCCCTTAAAATTTCATGGGAGAGTCATAATTTGCTTAAGCCAATACTATTATTTGTTTCCTCTGGCTACATATTTGTTCAGGGAGAGGCCATTCATTCAGTAATATTTACTGAGAAGAAAACCTTTGCTAGGGTTTCTGCAAAGAGATCTTTTTGTTTTTTCCCTCTCTTCCATGGAACCTACTAGATTGCATGGGTTGAGCATGAGAATGGAGACAGACATCTGTTTTTGTGGTCCCAGAGAGAGTTCTCAGCTTCGGAGTTGAGGCAGGGAGAAGAGGGCATTGTGGAGAGCTTGAGGATAAAGCCAAACTGCAGAAGGAAGAGCAGAGATATGGAGAGAAGCCAGGTCATTGGTGATACTGTTTGAGCTGCTGGATCAAACATCACCTGAAGTCTAGCATATCTCCGGACTTTCCAATCACATGAACCAAGACATTCCTCGTTTTTGCTTGAATCAGTTTGAGCTGAATTTTGTGTCAGTTATGACAAAAAGAATCCTAATGGGTACCCCGGATTTTGAGCTTTTCCTTCATTGCCATCAGACAGCCTTATGTACTGACAGAAGTAAAATTTGTTCCAAAGATACTCATAAGTGGAATCTAAAGGTGGATTCTATACATCCCTGCTCCAACAAATTAAGAGCTGACTGTGATAACTGGTTAGAGTGGCAGGGAGAAGTGGGAACTAAATGTATGCATGAGTGCAAAAGGCATTTGAGATTTTTTTTGTATAACCTACGAATTTCTGGAATAGTTTCCACCCTCCTGAATATTTTCATGAAACACATCTCCTAGAAGAACACTCTTCGGACCATACAGTTACTTATATTAGGTTTTCCAGTGTGCTCCGTGTTTTCTTTTTTCCACTCAGAGGGATTATTTTCTATTCAGAACACACATCCAGTGGTTACAGGTCCACACTGCTGGGCTGCATGAAAGAGGAAGAAAGAGGTTTGTGAAGGAGCCAGGAAGAAGGCAGGTCGCCTGCACCAGAAACGGAGTGTCTTTTATGTTCTTTGATAACTGTGAGATTTCCCTTTCCTATTCCTTTCTCCTCATCTATTAATGAGCATGAACTACATCCTGGCCTTTAATCATTGATATCATTTCATATACACTTTTTCATTATCCTCATCTCTTTTTCTGCTCTATGAACATCTGCTTCCCAGACCCACTCTTTGGAATCGAGTGTATACATGGCCGCTTTCCCCATCTCTGAGCCACGGAGCTAAATTTCCTATGCACCTTCAAGCATTAAGTTGAAAATTAAGCTAAATGTACCATATTCTGTTATAATTGCAGTTTAGAAAAAAAAATCCTTGTTAATTAGGTATCCAAGAAAGTTATGTGGTCCATATGCTATGGAGGAATTTATAGTCCACAGTAATAAAGTTTGGTAATAAAAGGATAGTGATGAGTGAAAGGGACAAATATAAATTAACATCCCCCCAATAAATCAAAGTTTAGAAAACTGGGCCATTCATGGTAACCACATGCAACTAGTTACAATTATGTTTTATAGTGTCTGATGTTAGTTTCTTTAAAATTAAAAAAAACCCAAATAGGCATGAGTTGAAGCTTAGTATCCTGGTAACCTTTGATAGTCCTAAGACTGCTGAGACTGCCATATTACAATAAAAAAATATTCAAATTATTCTTCATTGAGTCTTTGGCATGGGTCTGGGTGGTGATGGAAATTCATGAGTTTTAGACAGACAAGGTCCCTTCCTTTGAGGAGTTTATCCTCTACAACTATCTATACTCGCCTGAGTTGCATTGGGAATAATTTCTCTTCATTGAACAGAAGAGTGTCCTGGTTGATACTGATGACTGATGTCGTGTTCCAAGGATTTTCTCTGGGTCAGGTCCAGCACTGAGCTCTTTATATGCATTACTTCTTTTCATCCTCACCGTCTTCAGAGGGAATGTATTACCTAAGATTTTTGTCAGTTGTGAGTATGGAAAATACCAACTAGAAATGACTTAAGTGATAATGAATTGTCTCCAGGAATAAAAGATCTGTAGGTAGTAGGACAGCTTCAAGATTGGTGAATTTATCACCTGGCCCCGTTAAGAGCTTGGATTCTTTCTGTCCTGTTGTTTGGCTGTTGGACTTTGTCTTTGGGTTGACTCCCTTCAGTGTCCCAAGATGGTGCCACAATTTCTGGGGTTGCATTGTCCATGTCAGCCCCCTGAGGGAGTAGAGGGAACTCACTTGCTTCTCATTTTATTAAGAGCCAGCTTCTTCTGTCTTTTGTAGAAGACTGTTGGTAGGTGGGGTATAGATGTTGAGTAGGCAACCAGTCATATCTACATTGGTAGATGCTATTATTATCTCCACTTTACAGATTTTACAGATAGGGAAACTGCAAGTGAGAAAGGCTGAGTAATGTGCCTACCATCTCTCTGCTAATAAGTGGTGAAGCTCGGGTTTGAACTGAGGCAGTTGGTCTTTACGGTAGATGTTCTTATCCACGGCACTCAACTGTTTGGCCATGGCAGATATCTTCCTAACTCTGAACAGGGACTTGGAGTCAGTTTAGATTAAAGAAATGCCCCAAAATTGGTTTTGATTTTTCTCATCTTCATTCTTTCCATTAGAAGTGCTTTTTTTTTTCTCCCCAGGGTCCTGTCCTGGATCCCACACACTGATAGGGAAGTACAGGATTCTAGGAGAGTCAATGGGAGGGGCAATGAACTTGGTCTTAGAGTGAGGGGTAGCTTTGCAGAGGAAGTGAGTTATATTATCTCTACGGAGATCTGAAGAATGAGAAAGATTAGCCATATAAAATAAATGTCATGGGGATGTAATGTCCAGCCTGGTGACTATAGTTAATAATACTGTATTATTTATTTATTTTCACTATATTGTACATTTAAAAGTTGCTACGAGAGTAGATTTTAAAAGTTCTCATTACAAGACAAAAAACTTTGTGTGGTGATGCATGTTTGCTAGACTTAAGGTGGTGATCATTTTGCAATCTATACACATATCAAATCATTTTATGTTGTTCACCTGAAACCAGTATAATGTTATATGTCAGTTATATCTCAATTTAAAAAAAAAGAAAGATTAGCCAGGTAGAAGTGTTTGTGTGTGTGTGTGTGTGTGTGTGTGTATGTGTGTGTATGTGTAGGATAAAGTGTTTCAAGTAGAGGAAGCACCATAAAAAAGTGGAGAATGGGGTGCAGTTGGAAAACTGAAAGTAGTTCAGAATACTCTGGATCAAGTGCAAAGAGTAGTATGGTTGTGAGATAAGATTCTAGAGGTAAAAAGAAGTGAAGCCTTAAAGACAATTGAGCACATGAAGGAGTTTGAACTGTGTCCTGAGATCAGCGGAGAATGATTAAGAATTTTTAGAAGAGGGGCACCTGGGTGGCTTAGTTGGTTAAGTGTCCTACCTCAGTTCAGGTCATGACCTCGTGTTTCTTGACTTTGAGCCCCGCATCTGTCCCTCCACTCTCAGCACAGAGCCTGCCTCCTCCGTCTCCCTGTCTCTTTGCCCCTCACCCGCGTGCTTGTGCGCATGCACTCTCTCTCTCTCTCAAAAATAAATAAACTTGAAAAAAAATGCTTTTTAATAAAGTAAAAAAGAATTTATAGGAGGAGAGGGACTTGATCAGGATAAAATTTTAGCCATTTCTCTCCGCTGCGTGGCGCAGAGTGGATTTCTGCAGTATTAAGGTTGTGTTTATAAGTTCAAGTTAAGTGGGAGAGGGAGACCACTATCCGGGTATTCAGGAGTTCCCCTCGCGGCATTACCTGGGGCCTGCCTGTGGCAGGCCTCAACCATTTCCAATTCTTTTCTCCTTTGTCTAGATCCCACTTCAGAGATGGAAAAATTCAGATAGTTGCTTTCCCAGCCATTCGTATGGGGTGGTCACGTAACCCAGTTTGGTTCTGGGTTTCTGGGAAAGAGTCTAATTTCTTTTTTTTTTCAGTTTTATTTATTTAAGTAATCTCGACACCCAGCCTGAGGCTCAAACTCACGACCCTGAGATCAAGAGTTACACGCTTTTCCAAATGAGCCAGTCAGGGGCCCCTTAACTTCTGGATAATTGGAGAAATGTCCTAGGAGGTCACCTGATGCCTGAGCCATCTTTTGACCCTCCAGTAGCATACATACCTGAGAAGGAATGCTTCCAAGGAGCAGAAGGATGGAAGGGGCCTGCATCCCTGATGATATGCCAAATTCTCCAAACCAATGGACCTGAAGACCTGACTTCAAATGTATCGTTCAGCATGTAATAAATATACCTCTGGTTTAAGTTGGTATGGTTTAGTGTCGGTGACCTCTTCTGTTACCCACAAGAGAAAGCATCTCTAGAAAAGTGGCATGCATTGGGGCGCCTGAGTGGCTCAGTCGGTTGAGCATCCGACTTCGGCTCAGGTCATGATCTCGCTGTCTGTGAGTTCAAGCCCCGCGTCGGGCTCTGTGCTGACAGCTCAGAGCCTGGAGCCTGCTTCGGATTCTGTGTCTCCCTCTCTCTGACCCTCCCCCATTCATGCTCTATCTCAAAAATAAATAAACATAAAAAAATTTTAAAAAAAGTGGCATGCATTAATCCAGTTCAAGAAATTTTCAATTCTCACTTTCATTTTGACTGCGTATGCACTGTTGGAAACCTTCAAGCAAGAGAAGTTTCTATAGTGCACTCATTACCCAGGCAGGTTGGAGGAGACAGCTCCGTGAAGCTTCTGTTCCATTTGGGATAAAATGTGTATGTGCAATGCAGTACCTACTCTGTTCAGCACCGAGAAGGACTCGTGAATTCCTTCCGCCATGGCTCCATTTCTTGCTGCCCACCATTGACATGACATTGGAATGACGTCCATTTGGCCTGTGACTAGATCTGAGGCGCCAAAAGTAGTAGTAGGATCGTGACAGTTTTTTTCAAAAGGACCTTGAAGTTGTGATAAGGCTTCGTGTTTGAAGAAAAATATTACTTATAACATGCTTTTCCTTCAAGCAATTTATGTTAATAGGCAAGTGTCCTAAAGAAAAATTAAACACAACAGTGGGGCATGTTCTATTTTTCAAACAGACACGGCACTTTTATTGGAATTCTAATGAAATATGTACCCATAAAAACGCTTTCCCCGCCTCCTGCCCCCACCACTTAAACATGGCCAGCGGTAGTCACATGTATAACATACCCAAGCCAGCACCCACTGATTAACGTGTCGTCTGAGGTCCGCCATCACCTGACAGGATAAAGCTAATCCGAATCGACTACGTGCCACGTTTTTGTGACACGGAGCTCTTGAAGTGTACAGGAATAATTAACTGGAAATGTAATAGAGGAAGCTCTTTCTGAGCTTGGGCTGTCCAGAGTATAACACCTGATATGGCTTCCCTGAGCGCCAGGCCAACTGCAATAACACTTTTCATGCTACTTTCTGAAGAAATGGGTGACTCAGGTTGTCCATCAGCGCAATTCATTCTGAAGAGAGCATGACAGCTGTGGCAGGTACAAAACAGAGGTGCCTTGTTCCGCTGAGTGACACTAATTATGGGTAAGGGCTTTGTAAACACGCCCCTCTGTTCAAGGGAAGCGAGCAACACACAGCAAAGCACCAGCATAACCAAAATGACGTCTATAAATAAATAGAAAATAACGGCACTTTTCTAATTGAATGCAGATAGGTAAATAAATCAGGGGGCACTGAGACCTGTTGCAGATACAATGAGGCATTTTCTACTCCTTGACAAAGTGAAAAGGCAACTGGCTGTTGGCGTTTACCCAGATGTGGCGTGCTGGAAAGAAGGCTTTCCACCTATACAGCTGCTATCTCAATGAAAAGTGTGTATATATTATGACACACACGTGGTGCACACACGGGTGTGTGTGCAAGGCTCTCAACTTAGACATAGGTTTTATTTTATGACATCATTTTAGGCAGCAGTTTGACACTCTGGCATTTAACTAGAGAAGAAGTTAAACCTGGCGCCTGTATACCCAGGCTGGCCCGCCAAGTGTGAGCTGAACCAGGGCACAGATGAACCCACGGGCAATCGATAGGCTGGCGGGGTGAACCTAAGGGCCTACACTCAGCTGTTGTACCAACTAGGCTTGCATTCAGCCAGAAGTGAGAGAAGACCCAGAATAACAGCCTGGACAAGATAGAAGCTAGTTCCTTTCTGTCTCCTGGAAAAGTACAAGTAGTTGGTTCAGGGCAGCCGCAGTGCTCACGGGGTCCAGAGCCAGGCTGTGCTCATCACCTTGGACGGCCCACGCTCACCGCGGTGAGTACTGTGTTTCGGTGATGGGATGGACAAGACATGACAAGGGAGGGCCTCCACTGCATCTTGGTTAGGTTCCCGGAGGCTGCCACATGATACTTCTCACGGGCCAGAGCTAAGTCACACGGCCATGCCTCGCTGCAAGGGGGCTAATGACACGTCTCTCTTCCTGGAGGTAAAGGATGTTCTCACCGTAGAGAGAGGGAGCAGAGATACTGAGAGGACTGCCACAGAGCTCTTCATACTTGTTCCTATTGAGGAAGAAAGCTGTTTTGCGGCGCGTAATGAGACAAAACCCCCTTGGGCCCTGGACCATCCCCGTTCCTCATTCTTCTTTCCCTAAATCCCTCACTAAAACCACACAGGAACTTGACGTAGGCCAAAAAGCAAATCCCAAATGGAAGAATATTTCTCACTCTCCAGGGAGGGTTCTTTCTTCCTAAATCTCACTGCTGATGTCCAAATTCCATGGCACATCTTTCTTCAGCATGAGTCTAGATTCTTGCTTGAAAAGCAACTTCTTCTAGAAATCACTTTCAAATGTCTCTCCTTTTTTTTTTTCCCACTTGAATTTGAATGTGTTTCTGAGTCTCCAACTTGAGAGCAGAAGTCTTTACTGGAGAAAAATGAGACTGCCCATCTAATTTGTTGGAGACGAAAGTAAGGATGGTGAATTAGGTATTTCAGTATTTGCAGGAATTATTTAGGATGTTGCTGTTAAGAATCCTATTAGCCTGGATTAAAGAAATTGCCATTTTTCCCTCTTGGGATCTTTTTTTTTTTTAATTTAAGCAATTAAAAAAATAAAAAAATATTACTCCATATACTTCTTTTCACTTGCTGCTAAATCTTTATCTCTCTAGTTTAGAGGTATTATGCATGAGCATGAATGTATGTCAGTTAGAAAATACCCTTGGAGGGCATGGAGTGTATGTACTGGAATTATTCTGTGTAGGAAAAGAACTAAGTAAATGCAGCGTTGTGCCAGGAGCTCATTGTGGAAGCAATTGCTTGGAATAGCATTTAGTGCCACTCTATCCAAGTCAGAGCTTTCATTGAAGAATTCTCGGAAGTGGCTATGGCTCACGGAAGGAAGGAAAGATCCCCAAAGGTAAAGGAGAGGGCGTTTGGGGGCATGATGAGCCGAGCAGGGTGGGGAAGCAGAATTTACACTCATGTCACGGCTTTCAGTATGTGCTGACTGAGAGCAGAGGGCAAAGCCAACGAGGAGGGAAGAGCCTGGGTTTTGGGGTTCTATAAGGACCCTATAAGGAAAGGAGCTAATAGCCTTTCTTGAGCACCTATTGTATGCCGCTCTTTCTCCTAGGTGTCCTGTATGCACAGCTTTCTGTAGTCCTCACAACCCTGGGCAACAAGTACAGTTGTCTAGTCCTACAGACGAAGAAACTGAGATCAAGAGGAATTGAAGCTTGAGAGTCAGAGCCTGGGGCTTGCATATGGTCTGTTAATTTCCCAGACCTTTTGCTCCACGGCACTGGGTTAGGATGGAAGGGAGGCGGGAAGGAAGAGCCCTCGCATCTGCCACTCCTCGCTCCCACCCAACACTCACACCTCACCAGGGAGAGGGCGCAGCTGCTGTGTCTCCCGGACTTGACATGGCCCCTCACGGCCGGGGAGGCCGGTGATGAGGATTGTTAGTGGTTCCCGGGTATCGCTGCCGGTCACCACTTCCAGCAGTTGGGACAAGGCCTGGGAGCTCTAGTGGTTAACCACGGCCTGTTGTTTTCCTTTTAGGCATTATCTTGGTTTCTAATTAGCCAGGAGGTTTGTTTGGCTTTTAAGTCACGAACATCCCAGCTGTGAAAGTCTTTCTTTCCCAAACATCTGCAGCCATTCTGCCTTGGGCCCTGAACTCATCTGCTCTCTTACTTCAAGCTGCCTCACATTTGACCTGGTCTTGGCCATGAGACCTTCAACGAAAGGCTAAGTGGTAAAGTGGTATTTGTGAGTCAGTCCTCCCTCTGAGTCAGAAATAAAACAATGCCTCAGCATGTTGGAGGAAGGATGGGGCCATTCTGTGGTGAAACCCTAAGGGCTCTTAGTTGTCAGATGCAAAGCAACTGGCGAGGGCTATGGGGAGGTAGGTGATTTAGTGATTTTTCCTTTCTTCCCTCCCTTCGTCCTTCCTTTCCTTCCTTTATTCTTTTTGACTCGTTCCTTCTTTCAGAGTACTAAAACTAGTAAAACCTAACCATTCAAAGAGAATTTCTGTTTTTGCCTAACACTTTGATCAAGAAACTTATTCTTGTCATTAATCCTATTGTTTAAGTAAAACTGGCAGAGTGGAAAAAAATACTGGGTTGGAAGCAAACTAAAAGCAAACAAGACAAAAAAACCCAAACAAACTAAAAGCTAAGCAGACCAAAAAGAGGCTTTTGAGCGGTGGCTTGACACACTGAAGACTGAGAGATCTTAGGTGAGTGACAGACTCTGTGAGGCTCCGTTTTTTCAAAAGAAATATGAAGACAACCAAACTTGCCTTCCCTCCCCCACAAGAGTGTTGTCAGACACCAGTGAAAAAATCCACGCGAAAGTGCTCTGTAGACTCGAGTGTGTGTCACAAACACGGCTGGTAGGTCGGGTTCTGGTCTCAGACAGGTTTGGGAATAGCCCCTCTGTGGTGTGCCTTTATCTCAGTGATTCTCAACTGGGCGCAATTTTGTCCCGCCCTGGGGATATTTGGCAATGTCTGAGGACATTTTTGATTGTCACAACTGAGAGGTAGGGTGCTAGGAGCACCTAGAGTGTAGAGGCCAGGAATGCTGTTGGACATCCTACAACACACAGGACATCCCCCTGCAGTGAATGATTATCTGGCTCCAGTGTCAATAGGGCTGAGGGTAAAAAAAAAAAAAAATCCTGCTTTATCTTAATCAACCTCAGTGTTTTTCATCTTGAGGTAAAACAGAAATAATAGCAGTAGTGTTGATTGCCGGAGTTGCACGGAGTTGCGTGTAGGTAGAAAAAAGTAATGCAACTAAATCATTGCCCCGTATCTGCCGTATATTAAGGTTCACGGAAGCCAATCCACGCTCAGCGTTCCTATAGCTGCTTTCCCCAGAATCCTTATTACTTGTTTGCAATCCTTAATTATCCACCCTTCCTAAACTTACGTAAGTAAATATTCATATAGTTTTGGCTGCCAACTATTCATTCCCCCTCTTCAAGAGTATACCGGTTTCCTTTTTGAGAATTTCTTTTCCCCCGTTATGTGATGCCTAAGTGGGAACATAAATCCACACATCTCTCTTTAGGGAAGTGAAAGGGGCCATGTCCTTCCTTTTCCTGCCCCTGCACTGCTGGGGAGTGGTCCTGTGACCTGACCTTGGCCCACTGAACAGTCTCTTCCAGGACGTGACCCTTGAGTATAAGAGGAAGTGATGAAAACACGCGGCAGCAGGAACCGTGGGGTCGCTGCTGCCACGAGCATGTCTGCTTCCCCACTCCACAGAGCCCTTTGGTTCCTGTCCTTTTCAGTGCCTGTTCTGTGGCCTCTGGTGGAGCCAGTAGGTTCCCACAGCCTTCCAGTACATTTCCAGAGTTGGTTCTGTTGGATCAGCCAAACTCTCGGCCGATCCCTTCCCCACCAGTAACCCAATGAATAGAACCATAGGACTGTATGTGTCATGTCCACTGGGAGAGGAGATGGGGATAGAGGCGTGGATTTGTAGCCTAGATGGAGGCAAAAACAGGGAAGATCTTCTAACTGGATTTTTCCCAGTGGCACTGCAGCAATATTCAGTTCCAAGTACTAGAGCTCCCATTCTTTATCAAAGTAAAAGCTGAATCGTCCTCCTCCAGCCAAGTCCTCATCAATAAACATAAATTAGCAAAGTGCTTTAGCCCTGTCCTGCAGTGAACCCTTTACATTTGGTTAATAGAATTGGGCAACAGTATGACTTAAAATATTGATTTAGGCAAATTCTCAGAAGTACATGGTATATTTATTGTAAAATGCACATTTGAAGCCATCCTTTCTCCGCCCCCCCCCCACCCCGCCACTTCATCTTTCGTGTTTGCCAGACCCTATTTTAATATCTGCATAGAATAGAAATTTATATTCTGTGTCCATTTGGGAATAGTTCAGTCAAGCAATGACACTGGCCAGTGAGCAATTAACACATTCATTAACTGTTATTCTTTAGCTTTTAGTTTTAGGTTGTCTCTCTGGACCAGAAGTGGGACTGTTTGGGGAAAAAAAATTCTGATGAGCTTCACTTTCTGTTTGGAAATAAGGAGCTTACTACCAAATCACATTTGTTTGGTGCTTTAAAGTTTGTCAGGCATTTTTAAGTTTACAAAGAATATTGTGCGTAATATTTTCTCATTATAAATATAACCTGTGAAATTCAAACGTATGAGAAATTTAAGCAACTTTTATTTTCTAAGGGTACAAAAGGACAGTCTTTGAAACAGAAAATTCAGAGTTGCAATTTTTGAAATTTTCAATTATCCTCAGTATACAGCACTAACAGTTATTACCAGTTTAGGTTGTATAGCAGGAGCCGTAATTAATATGGATTTGTAAAGTCAAAGTATGTATTTATACATGTCCACGGTGGTATTTATCATCTGCATGATCATTGAGTGGAGGCATAAAAAAGAAAAATGAATAGGGGTGCTTGGGTAGCTCAGTGGGTAGCTTGGGAGCCTTCAGGCTCCGTTTTGGGCTCCGCTTAGGGCATGAACCCTGCTTAAAAACAAATAAACAGGGGCGCCTGGGTGGCGCAGTCGGTTAAGCGTCCGACTTCAGCCAGGTCACGATCTCGCGGTCCGTGAGTTCGAGCCCCGCGTCGGGCTCTGGGTTGATGGCTCAGAGCCTGGAGCCTGTTTCCGATTCTGTGTCTCCCTCTCTCTCTGCCCCTCCCCCGTTCATGCTCTGTCTCTCTCTGTCCCAAAAATAAATAAACGTTGAAAAAAAAAAAAAATTAAAAAAAAAAAACAAAAAAAAACAAATAAACAAAAAACACTGAATAAACAAGCCTTGCAAATATTTTTTAAAAGTGTATTTATTTGTTTATTTTGAGAGAGAGAGAGAGAGAGAGAGAGTGCGTGCATGCATGAGTCGGAGAGGGGCAGAGAGAGGGAGAGAGGGAGAATCCCAAGCAGGCTCTGCACTGTCAGCACAGAACCCAGGAAGGGGCTTGAACTCAGGAACTGTGAGATCATGACCTGAGCCGAGATCAAGGTTGGATGCCTAACCAACTGAGCCACCTGGGTGCCCCACAAATATATGTATTTTTTAATTAAAAAAATTTTTTTTAATGTTTATTTATTTTTGAGAGAGACAGAGTGTGAGCAGGGGAGGGGAGAGAGAGCAGGAAGCACAGAATCCGAAGCAAACTCCAGGCTCTGAGCTGTGAACACAGAGCCCGATGGGAGGGGGCAGTTCGAACTCATGAACCTCTAGATCATGACTGGAGCTGAAGTCGGATGCCTAACTGATGAGTCACCCCTGCAACTATTTTTTAAAAATAAAAACATTAAGTCTCTGATAAAGCCAGTTAGAAGTTCAACACCTCTGAGGCTCAGTTTTCTCATCTCTAAGGTGGGGATAATAATAGTAATTATTTCATCTGGTTGTTTGGACAATTAAATGAGACCACGTGTGTATAGAGTTTAAAATCATTTTGTAGGGGCGCCTGGGTGGCGCAGTCGATTAAGCGTCCGACTTCAGCCAGGTCACGATCTCGCGGTCCGTGGGTTCGAGCCCCGCGTTGGGCTCTGGGCTGATGGCTCAGAGCCTGGAGCCTGTTTCCGATTCTGTGTCTCCCACTCTCTCTGCCCCTCCCCCGTTCATGCTCTGTCTCTCTCTGTCCCCAAAATAAATAAACGTTGAAAAAAAAATTAAAAAAAAAATAAATAAAATCATTTTGTACAGTTTTGGTTATACACAAGGATTTTATAGTTTCTAATGCTGGGAGGAGAAAGCATTTTGTCAGAATTCTTTGCTAAGGATAAACTCAGCTAAGCACTAGAAACAGCCACTGTGTATCACTGTGGGTCAATTAAAAGAGGAAAAGTGTCTGGGGCACATCTGACTCCATTGATAGAGCAGGTGACTGTTGATCTCAGGATTTTAAGTTCGAGTCCCACACTGGGTGTAGAGATTACTTAAAAAACAATAAAATCTTAAGAAAAATAGAAGAGGAAATGTGTCATGAGTGACATCTCTGGAGTAGTCACATATTTCAGAGGAAATTCTAGGAAGGGAGAAACATGATCTTTTCCATTACTGTGACATCATGAAGACCTCTAACTCCCTCCGTTTCTCTCTCCCATTTTCCCTCTCCCCAATATGGCAACGAAACAGATGTTTTGGTCTTGGGACATGAAGAAGGCAAACACATTAATTTTCCTTTGACCAACTTGGATTCAGTCGAAGGAAATTGGCTAGTGAACTAAGCTTGGGCTGCCGAGCCCAAAAGGTATGTGAAGTGTCTGGAGACTGAGCCCCATGGCTGTGGATGTATTTCCCCCCTGCTAATCTCTTGTCCATTCCTTGAAGCTCATCCCAGGTAGCCTTCTCCTTCATGTGTCTTTTCTGATCCTCCAACTAGCTTTGATCTCATCTACAAGAGAATGAGTTTGGACTTCTCTTACGGAACTTAAGGTGTGTCTGAACCCCTACTACGTTATAAGTACCTTAAGGGTTATACTTATTTTTTCACCCTCTCTAGTCTCCATATAACGGGTCCCCTAGAGTAGCACTGTAGCATCAAAGGAGTACAGACTTTGGAGGCCAATAGAGCCGGATTCAATCCTGACTTCCTACCACCTGGCCATGTAACCCCAGAATGCTACTTAATCTCTCTGAAGCCCCTTTTCTCATCTGTGAAATGGAGGGCATAATGCTGATCAGGCAGGATTTGAGGTTGGGTGTTATGGGTCTCAGATACTAGTTTCCTCTTTTATAGTCCTATGAAATGCATTATTTCTGATTTAACTGAACTAGCATGCACAAAAAGGTTTTGACTCCATATTTAGAAGAACGGGGTTTGTAGTAAAGGCATATTCTAGTTAACAACTGTGAACCAAATTAGGCTTAGATCTAAAGTTGAGGTTAGTTGAAATAGAAAAGTAAAAATCTGTCTGACTGCTTATTTCTCTAAAATTTGCTCTCAGTCTCATCTGTGAACGGTTTAATGTTTGGTATTTTCAGTTTGTCTCATAATGAATTTATGTGTCCTCAGTTGGGTGTTAAAACCTTTGTTGGAAAATGCTGAAGCTTGAAGCAGAAAGATTCTGGAATAAAAGAAAAAACTGCCAGCCTTAACATCACATGACTGTGGTACCTCTGCTCCCTGGTGGTGGCATACCCAAATTGCAGGAATAGTAAGAAACAAACCCAACCCTTTGAGGATGAGTTACACAGAGACAGTTCACAAGTATAGTTTCTCTTTGACCAATTCTCCTACATCTATTGCTTTTCCTATTGGTGAAAAATGAAGAGACTGAATGTATACTTGCCCACTAATCTTCTAGCTAAATCCTCTGGATTTTTTATTTCTTATTTTGTTTATTATTATTATTATTTTTTTAGAGAGAGAGAGTGAGTGGGGGAGAGGGGCAGAGGGAGAGAGAATCCCAAGCAGGCTCTGTGTCCAGCACAGAGCCCTAGGCGAGGCCCCATTCCATGACTTTGGGATCATGACCTGCATTGAAATTAAGAGTCGGAACCTCAACCAACCGTGCCACCCGGGTGCCCCTAAATCCTCTGGATTTTAGAATGCACTGATGGCACATCTTGCTCGTAGGGTAAATTCCATCATAACTGATGTCACCAGCAGAAGCAGGAGTCTCCTGGGCCACCCATGATCATCTAGACTCCCTCCCGTGTCTTTCCATGTTGCACACTCATGCTCTCAGTCTGTCAGAAAATTCCCTTGAAGCTTCAACCTTTACCGTGAATTGCTCTTGATCCTTCGTTCCACCTACACCCCGCACCCCCCCCCCCCAATGTTTGTCCTAGGTGGTGGCTGCTTTTTTTCTCATGCTCCATATACCTCAAGGCATTGACATTGGATAGATGTCCTTCTGGCTACCTATTACCTACTAGAAACTATTTGTCTTCCTTATCTTTCAGAAGTGCTGGTCCTTTTAAAGCGCACACATCCTAGTGTCCCGCCCACACTTCTCTCAGAGTCTTCCTCTCTCAGCCTCCCAGTTGTGTCCCTTTATTTCTAAGATTGGTATCTGGTTCACTGCCTTTTTCCTTCTACTCCCATTCCTGTTCTGGTGACTTCAACATCCATGTGAGTAATCCATCCAATACCCTGCGCCCTCAACTCCTTAACTTCATCACCTCCAAGTATTTTTTCCTCCATTCCACCTCACCACCAATTCCCTTGATCAAACCAATAATTGCATCTCCTTTAAAATATTAGTTTGATGGGGTGCCTCAGTGGCCAAGTCAGTTGAGTGTTCTATTCCATTTAGTTATTTACTTATTTATTTTGTTTTTTTTATTTTTATTTAAGAAAAAATTTTTTTTCAACGTTTTTTTTATTTATTTTTGGGACAGAGAGAGACAGAGCATGAATGGGGGAGGGGCAGAGAGAGAGGGAGACATAGAATTGGAAACAGGCTCCAGGCTCCGAGCCATCAGCCCAGAGCCTGACACGGGGCTCGAACTCAGGGACCGCGAGATCGCGACCTGGCCGAAGTCGGA
This sequence comes from Prionailurus bengalensis, assembly GCF_016509475.1. NCBI lineage: Eukaryota > Metazoa > Chordata > Mammalia > Carnivora > Felidae > Prionailurus > Prionailurus bengalensis. The sequence continues at coordinate 119,517,227 of NC_057348.1, forward strand.
CGCTTAACCGACTGCGCCACCCAGGCGCCCCTTATTTTGTTTTTAAGAGTAATCTCTAGGGGTGCCTGGGTGGTTTAGTCGGTTAAGTGTCTCAGTCTTGATTTTGGCTCAGGTCATCATCCCAGGATTGTGGGATCGAGCCCCATGTCGGGCTCTGTGCTGAGTGTGGAGCCTGCTTGAGATTCTCTCCCTCTTTCCCTCTGCCCCTCTCCCCTGCTTGCACATGCTCTCTCTCTCTCTCTCTCTAAAAAAGTAAAGTAATAAAATAAAATATTAGTTTGAACATCCTTCTCCTTGATACTTTCTATTCTTGTATCTCATTTATTCTATTATCTTCATTCCAATATTTTTTTGACCTTATCAAGACCTCCAGTCCCTTGACCACCCTATATTTTTCACTATCCATCACCTGTATTTTCTATAAACCTAGTAGTACTGGCCTCTCTACCCACATCTGTGCCTTCTTTCCTGTGACAATGGAAGATAAGTCCATGCTTCCCTTGTACTTTGAATTCTAGCCCTCACCTTTGCTCCTGAATTTCCCCCATCTCACATGCATCATTGGTTTCTTCTTCTCTACTTTTCACTCAGCATACAAGTGGGTTCTAGTATCTTCTTTATCTATCTTCCCTTTTTTAAAAATATTAAAAAAATTTTTTTAGGGAGAGAGCACACAAGCAGGGGAGAGGAGCAGATGGAGCGGGGGGAGGCGGGGAGAGAGAGAGAGAGAGAGAGAGAGAGAGAGAGAGAGAGAATCTTAAGCATTCTGCTTGCTCAGATCAGTGCAAAGCGCAACACGGAGCTGGATCCCACGACCCTGGGATCATGACCTGAGCTGAAATCAAGAGTCAGATGCTTGGGGCACCTGGGTGGGTCAGTTGGTTGAGCATCTGACTTTGGCTCACATCACCATCTCGCAGTTCGTGAGTTCAAGTCCCATGTCAGGCTCGCTGCTATCAGCACAGAGCCCTCTTGGGATCCTCTGTCTTCCTCTGTCTGCCCCTCCCCCACTTGCACTCTCTCAAAAATAAAATAAAACATTAAGAAAAGAGAGAGACTAGGACACTCCACCGACGGACCCACCCAGGCCCCCTTTATCTACCTTCTCTCGATCCCTCCTATCCCGCCAGCTGTCACTCCCTTTTTCTGTTCCCCTTCACTGCAGAATTTATCAACAGTTGTCTTACTTGGGGGCCTCGACATCCTCATCTCTCGTTCTTTCTTCAGCTTCTTCCACCTGGGTTTCCAGCCCCTTCACTGTACTGAAACTGCTCGAATCAAGGTGGTCAGTGACCTGCCTGTTGCCAGTCCAGTTGTATTCCCATTTTACTCCCAGCAGCATTTGACAAATTGACCACTCTCCATTTGAAGCCTTTCTCTTGGCTTACATATATTGTTTTCAAACACTTTTGTTCCTGTAGGCCCTGAAAGAATTTTGTAACGTTTTGTAGACCCTTGCACATTTTTAGAGATGACATCTAGATTTTTCATCGTTTGGTTTAAATAGTGTGAGGGATAAAATTTTTAGTGTGTTATATATATTGACATCTTAAAATAAAAATGTTGTATCACTCTTTTTTAATGTGCCCAGTGGAATCCAAACACTGTAGAAATGTGATTCTTACCATCAACCATTTAGAAAATGCACAGACTCTTTTAACAGTTTGACGTTTTAATTTTACATTGTTCCTTTTTCCCCCTAAATTTATATTTTCATTCAACTTTCTGCACAAAATTTTTTCCCAGTGTAATATATTTTAGGGCTCTGTGTCAGCATCTCTACAACTGAATTATGCGTATGAATTGGAAATAAAGCTTTACAATTTTTCTATGAAAATCTCTCCAAATTAAAACAGTTATTTCAGATTCAGTTATCACTACATTTAATTAATAATTTATACCCTTGATAAAAGTATAACATAGATTCTGTGTATTACAAATTTTGATGAGAAATTATGAAACTAAAAAGAAAATTTTATTATAAATAAATTCCTCTGAGTTGGCTAGAGCTTATATTTTTTTGCCAGTTAGTTCATATATCCGTGGATACTACTACTTATTGTTATGGTAAGACAGAATCTAGCATCAATTCTTTGCCTGTTGTTTTCTTTTTTAAAAGGGTAAGCTTTGAGAAAACATGTTTATATAAATCAGATAGAAATTTTGTTTTAGAAGTGCTATTCGGTACTTTGAACTCCTGGGTTATATGCCAAAACTCATAGAGTAATTTATCACAAAGCAATGTTTTAACGATCCGCCATTTGTCAGCTCAAGTAGGCTCTCCTCCAATTTTATGGGAAGCAAAAAATTTGACATCACCTGACCTGGACAAGGCATGGTTAGGTAGAGATTGCAGTTATGAACTTCATCAAACTAACATCTGTATTTCTAATTGTGTCTTTTTGTGCCCAGGACATTTTCACACTACTGGGCACATACTAGAGTGAGATTTGAGACAGAAGAAGGTGGGAGACGCGTGTCTGTGAAAGGCAGTGGGGATGGAGAACCTCTTACTCACACTAGGCACCTTCTCAGGCAGTTAAGTTTCTGCAGAGTGGATGTGAAGTTGAGGATCTAGAAATCACTTTCCTTGGAACTGTCTGTGCCCGCATTCTCCTTGGAAAATCTTCACATACTCTGAAGACCTCTGCTTTTCTCCTAACTCGAGAGATTTTTCCTTCGCAGTGCCTTAACCAGCTATTCCTTCTCTGCCTACCTTTAGATGTTGAGTCCCTAGACATAATTCCTGGGCCCCTTCATTCCCCTTTGCGGCCATCTCCTCCTTAGGTGATCTTAGTCCCATTGCCTCAAATGTTGTCAATAAGCTGAGGCTCCCAGATTTCCGTCTTCCCTATGACCTGTCTTCACAAGCGCAGATTCACACATCTAGCTTCTGACTTGATTTTTCTGTGTGAATGTTTAATTGGCATGCCACATGGCATGCCTAAAGAAGAACTCATGATTCTCTAGCACCACTTCTAGCTAACCTATTTCTCTAAAGCCTTCCAAACGTGAGAAAATGGCAACTTTGGTTGCTAAATCCAAAAACTTGGAAGTTACTCTTCAAAAAATTAACTACTAGGACTTCACCAAGATAAAAAGCTTCTGCACAGCAAAGAGAACAATAAAATTAAAAGGCAGCCCACAGAGTGGGAGAAGATATTTGTAAATGACATATTGGATAAAGGGTTAGTTACCACAATCTACGAAGAGCTTATCAAACTCAACACCCAAAATACAAATAATCCAGTTAAGTAAAGGGCAGAAAACATGAATAGGCATTTGTCCAAAGAAGACATTCAGATGGCTAACAGGCACAAGAAAAGATGCGCAACATCACTGATCATCAGGGAAATACAAATGAAAACCACAGTGAGATTTTACCTCACACCTGTCAGAATCAACAACACAAGAAACAATAGGTGTTGGCCAGGATGTGGAGAAAGGGGAACCCTCTTGAACTGTTGGTGGGAATGCAAACTGCTGCAGCCACTCTGGAGAACAGTATGGAGGTTCCTCAAAGAGTTCAAAATAGAACTACCCTACAATCTGGCAATTGCACTGCTAGGTATTTACCCAAAGGATAGAAAAATACAGATTCAAAGGGGTGCATGCACCCTGATGTTTATAGCAGCATCATCAACTATAGCCAAATTATGGAGAGAGCCCAATGAATGGATAAAGAAGATGTGATACACACACACACACACACACACACACACACACACACACACACTGGAATTGTACTCAGCCATCAAAAAGAATGAAATCTTGCCATTTGCAACAAATGGATGGAGCTAGAGTGTATTATGCTAAGTGAGATAAGTGAGTCAGAGAAAGACAAATACCATATGATTTCACTCATGTGCAATTTAAGAAACAAAACAGATGAACATATGGCAAGGGGGAAAAAAGAAGGAGAGGGGAAACAAACCATAAGAGACTCTTAAAGATAGAGAACAAGCTGAGGGTTGATGGAGGGAGGTGGGTGGGGGATGGGCTAGATGAGTGATGGGTACTAAGGAGAACACTTGTTGTGATGAGCCCCGGGTGTTGTATGTAAGTGATGAATCACTGAAGTCTACTCCTAAAACCAGTATTATAACCATTGTAGGTTAACTAACTAGAATTTACATAAAAATTTGAAGGAAAAAAAAGGAGTTATTCTTGATTTTTGTCTCCATCAGTTCCTATAGCAAACTCTGTCAGTGCTACCTATAAAGCATACCTCATATCCATTCACTTCTCTCTCTTATGGTCGCTACTTACTCCAGAGACACCCTCATCAGGGTTTACTTAGAGGACTGGATACATCTTTGCTGGTCTCCCTGCTTTCCCTCTGTTACCCCCTATCCAAATGATCCACACTCCACAGTGTAGTCAGTGTCTTTCAAGAATGTCAATCAGGTCATATCACTGTTGTCTATAACATTAGATGAAAGAGAATCCCAGTTCCTTATCTGGGTCTACAAGGGCCAAGTGGTCAAAGACCCTGCCAACCTTCCTGACCTCAGTTTCATGTCTGTGCTTCCCTTGCTCACCGAACTCCAGCCACACAGACCTTCTTATTCCTAAATACAACAAGCTTCCCCCTCCCCCAACCCCTCGCCTTCAGGGCCTTGCACTTGCTGTGTTCTTAGTCTGGAATTTTCTGCCTTCAGGCCATCTCATTGCTATCTAATTTTTTCCCTTCAGACTCCGCCCACATTTTGGAGGCCTTCTCTGGCTAATTTCTTTTCTATCCCATTATCCTATGTTTTAAAATAGCACATATCCTATTAGATGGATTGTTTCTGTGGTTATGTATATAAGCTCCCTGAAAACAGAGATCTTTCCTGTCTTAATCTAGTTCCAGTGTCAAAAGGCTGTGAAACACATAGTAGGTGCTGAGTATATATTTATTGAATGGATGCAGACATTTTCATTGTGTTTGCTGTGGTTTTTGTTTTGTTGCTGTTGTTTCTTTTTAAGTACAGGACACGTCTTAGTGGCATTTTGGGCGGAAGAATAAGTTAGTAACGCAGGCCTAGCTAGTGCTGCCTGGCCGTCTCACCATTGAGCATTGACAGAACTGGAGCTGGTGTTACAGAGTAGCAAACAATCGTGGGTTTTGGAGTCGAGTAAGGATTTATAAGGACTTAACCCCAGAACTGCCAATGTCCAGGTCTATTCCCTCAAACAAATCACATCATTCTTTATATATCAGTTTTTTATTAATAACTTGCAGAATTGCTCTAAGAATTGGAAATAATACAGGTAAGTGACTATCACATAGTAGGCATTCAACCAATGATAGTTGTGGAATTAGTGCTATTATCATTAAATTATTATTGTTATTGCCCGATCCGGTTCCCCTAGAGTCTCTTCTACTGGCCCATCCAATGGCCCGTGGCAGACTGCATTGGGGTTATAAAATCCTGCTCCTTTGCCTCAAGGCAGGGCACACGCTGGGGAGCCCCAGAACAGTGGGGGCAGCACTTCTGTATCTGCAAATCTACCTGCAAGTTCAGGCACCAGACGTCACCTTTCCCCCTCTGTGTCCTGATTTCTTCACTCCTCATCAGTTTCTACTGCGTGTGATGCCTCAATAAATGAGGTGTGTGTGAATCCCCGCTCAGGCTCTGCTTCTGCAAAACCTGACTGCGGCAGTGGTTATCACCTTTTGTTCTGCTAGAAAATATTTATAGGGTTTATAACCCTGGCAGCTATTTTTTTTTCTTTTCTGGTAATGTCAAGTCACTAGTTATTTGCTCACAGTAAGAGCCTTATTTGAAACGAGAATTATCATGACGTCTTTGCATTAGTGTAACAGTGATTGGAGGGCCACTTAATACCAAAGAAGAAAGAATGGAAAGGAGAGTAATTACATTTCTCATTTGAGGAATATGGGACGAGGCCCTAGAGCCAAAACGCCAAGGCCTTACTGTCTTCTCATGTCATATAAGGTAGCGGTGGGACGTGCCTCAGCCATCTTGCATTCAAGTGGCCACTGCCACTCACAGCTAAGCCGTGGGGCTTGGGATGAAATACGCAACCTCTCTGCCTCGTTTTTTGTCAAGTGCAAAAGAAGAACAAATAATACAGAGCCGTTGAGAGAAATAAGTGAAATCTTGTATGTGAAAGAGCTTGGCAAGTATAAAACACATCACAAAAGCAAGGCGTTTGAGACGTAAAAGGGAAATTCTGGTTAGTTCAGGAATTGGAAGGGAAGGCATTAAGTAAGCTATTGGCCACAAGTGTGAGCCTCTTTATGCAGAAATGGGGAAAATTGTGTTAGAGTCCTATGCATTGTGTTTTAAAGAAATGACTTTTGTAGAAAGCATATTTTTCATACTTGAATAAAAGCAGAGTAAGGTAGAAGTACTTTGTAAATAATAAAACGTATATATATATATATATATCTCTAAAAATGTATATGTGTGTGTGTATGTATGTGTGTGTGTGTGTGTGTGTATATATATATATATATATATATATATATATATATATTTACAGCAGCTCCAATGACTTCTGAGAACTATTTAGGGAAGTTAAAGTAACAGTATTTCATAGGATTTATTGGCCATAAAATGTCCCCCAGAGCTGCCTACATAAGGCTTTAATTATTCAAAGATTGTACTTTGGCACCTCAAACGTTGCCAAACCCAGAAATAAGAAAAATGAACGCTTTTTCTCGTGGCAAAGAGAGACATTCTGTGCGGGAAGCAGCAATGAAAATGGGAACCCCAAAGTTTGAGGAACCCACAACTCGAAGGTAACTTAGATGCCTGGGAATGAGTTATTTCCTAGAGGAAAGGAAAGAAGCACTTCAGAAGGATTGGGACAAAGCCAAGAAGCAAAACATAAATGACAGGAACAGAAAAGAGAGGACAGGGCAGAAGAAAGCAGGAGCAGAAGGGTTAAGAAAGTGGCTGGTGGCGATAGCCGGGGAATCCAGAAGAGCCAAAGGGCTCCGTGGAACCACAGAACATTCAGGCAGAACCAAGTGGTGCCGGGAGGTGGTGCCTGAAGCTTGGACCTGTCCACAGGCCCCCAGAACCACACCCTCCCTAGGGCCCCCTGCAGGCTGCACCCACCCTCTCCAGGTACCACACATGGAAATGACCGTGTTTCTCTGTTTTCCTCCGAGAAAACAATAGGTTTACTGTTACGACTTGTCCTCTGGGACTTGGTGCACCCTCCCCAGGCGTCCCGTCTCCAACATTCAAGACAAAGGCTGCTATTTCAAATGCCTTTTTGGTTCTCGAGATAAAACCACGAGTTCTTCTCGGCTTCTGCACTTGTCTCCTTACGCTTGTCCTCAGACATCACTCACATGTGTTGCCCCAGGATTCATCTGTGAGCTCTCTGGGGGCAGGCCATCTTCACAGCCTCAGTGATTATGACTTGGCCTGGCACACACACGCGTGCTGCCGAACAGTGGTTAGTTAGCACCTGCTGAAGAAGGTAGGGAGAATCTTCTTCCAAAACTGCACTCGGTACTTCTGTGGTTAAGACACCAGATTTTCCAAGGGCCCATGTTTCCACCTCTGTTTGAGGGTTCCAGACTCTGTTCTGGGCAGTGACATGCATTTAAAGTTGATAATAAAGGTGATAATAATGGGTAACATCAGGTCACTCTTGGTCTGTGCCTGGGGCTGTGCTAAATTGCCTTATATATACTATTAGTTAATCCTTATAGCAAACTCCAACCTCGAGAAGGTTGACCAATTATTTAATGAGAGAGGCAGATAAATACATTATGAATCAACAAATAATTTAGAATACAACACAGCGGGTAATGTAAAAGCATGGGCACTAGGGACTGAGGGTGACTAATTTTGTTTCCCTGCATCTGGTGAGGAGTGACTAGGTGATAATGGAGGTAACCCTGTAACTTCAAAGTTATTTATTTCTTAAGGAGATAGATAGTCCAGATAGACCAGGAAAAGTCCTTCTTTGAGTGTTAGACTCGCAAAAAACAAAACAAAGCTCAGCAATATATTTCATCCCGTTGGAAAGCAAAAGCCCCACATTACAACCTTAATTTTTGGGAAGGATATATGAATTGCTTAAAGGTGCAAATATTATTTATGATGCTTATATTTAACTGGGATGATAGCAGGTATTATTACTCTTATGTCCCCTGTTTCCTATAGATTGGCATTAAGGTGTAACTCTAAAACTCTTGGAATAAACATTTTAAATGCCTGGTGATTTGAGTGTTCGTGTTAATTAAGGGGATATTTTGCACATGGCAAAGAGAATTCTTTTGAGCTTTTTCTTCGGAAAGACAACCTTATCAAGTGCCCTTGGTCGAATAAATGACTTTCCTGTCATCAAGCTACCATGCAACTTTTAAAAAAATATATATAGTTAGGCATTTGATTTTGACCTTAAAATATAGAGATGCCTGGCAGAAAGCGGGCTCCAAATTAGCTCGAATGTGCGAGGTTGAGTCATGCCGTACAAAGGGGTGTGGTGAGGTGGGAGGGTGCTCATGTGGGGTACAACACACCGGCTCTAGGTCGTGCTGGGTGATGGTAGGAAAGTCACTTTGGCTCTCTGAGCTTCACTTTCCTCCCCTGTGAAATGCAAGACCGGGACTCTTACAGCCTTTTATCTGCTACTAAGTCCTTATCTAGGACCCTCCCGGATGGGACATTATGATAGCAGGAGTCCATCCCTGCTGCCATGGTCAGGATAGTAGGAGAAGAGGCATGACATCAGAGATTTCAATAAGAGAGTTACTGTTTGTGACCTTGGAACTTTGAAGGGTATTAGAAATTGGTGTTCCTTAAAAAAAAAAAATTGATGTTTCTAAAAAATGACGCACATTATATTAAAAAAAGTACAGAAGTGACAAAATATCAAAAAGCGGCTTGCTCTGGGTGGTAGGGTCATTTAAACTTTATTCTTAATGCTTTCATAGATTTTCCAAATTTTCTGTAATGAATGTATATCATATGCATATACCTATTCCTATACATATATTCAGGAAAAAAATAAAAGCACTTTTAGAAAAAGGACTGTCAGTAACGTTCATAGAGTGTCATCAACGAACCCAGCGCTTGTATCTTACTTCGTGTATGGCTTTTGGTTTTATAAACACTGAAATGACTGGCAGGGGCAGATTAGTCTCTCAGGTGAAAAGCATGAATTAGAGGAACTGCTGGTCACTTGTCCAAGTCCCATAGCTGCTGAGAGCACAGGTGAGGCTCGAACTCAGGGACTCTGCCTCCAGAGCACATCTTTCCTACCAACCCTTTTCCAGCTCCACCAGACAGCAGTTGTCCGTGGATTACAAAAACCTTGGGGCTGGTTCCTCAAACACTGGTCGCTTATCCAATACGGTTCAGACTGACCATATACTGATGCAGTCATCAGCTGTTGCAGACCATGAGGGCTGGGACCGTGGGTGGTTAACCACAAGCCAGCGGTCTTCTTTGTGGATGGTTTTCCATTTTGCATAGCACTTCCCTTTAGAGAAGTACCTTTATGGTCTTACCGTAGCTAAGCGCTTAATTTTCTATTAATGAGCTTAATGCAAAACTGGAACTAAGGGTGAGCTGGCTGGCTGAGTGCAAGAATTAAATGTGTATGTCAGACACATGTTTTAGGTGGGTTATTTCCAGACTGAGCTTAGCTCAGTGATGCGATAATAGTCCCTCTTCAGCCTCCTGTCAGAGCTTGAGCCAAAGCATATGGATTGTCTTCACGGGCAACTTAGGCTGGGTTCTACCACAGAAGGGCAGGGGCACCTGCCGTGTATTTGCATAACCAGATTGGCAAGATCTTCCAAGGAGAGACTGGCTGGCCACTTGTCCCAGAATATCATGAAGTTGGTGGTTGAAACAACTTTGATTCCCAAACCTGACAGTCAAAGCATTATAGCCTCAGCATTAGACTGGACTTTCGTATTCTCTACCCCAGTGCCAAGCCTATACGGAAATGCTTAAATAATCCTTGACGTGCAGTCACCGGGTCTAAATTAGAACATATCCCATGACAGAGACCTTATTACTCTGTAAGGGGACTTGTTCCATTTTGGGGAAGCTCTGTTAGAAATTTGTCTGTCTCTGATATCTCTTAATTGGCTTTCTTCATCCTGGGAAGCTAAAGAGCTGTGGTGTCCAGCTAGCCACATGTGGTGACACTAGCCACATGTGGCTGGAGAGCACTTAAAATGCCTCTAGTCCTAATTGAGATGTATTTTAAAAGTAAAACTTATATCAGATTTCAAAAACTCAATATGAAAAAGTTTGACACTGATTGCACATTGAAATGATACTATTTTTCGTCCGTGGGGTTAAATACAATATATTATTAAATTTAATTTCGCCTGTTTCTTTTTGCCCTTAAATATGCTGATTAGAAAGTTTTAAGTGACACATGTGACTAGCATTGCATTTCTACTGGATAATGGTGCTATAGAGTATTGTAAGTCTGCACGCTCTTACAAATGGTAGCCTTCAGATTTTAGAACCCTGCTATTGTGTTTCTCCTGTGTTGTTTTTTTTTTTCAACGTTTATTTATTTTTGGGACAGAGAGAGACAGAGCATGAACGGGGGAGGGGCAGAGAGAGAGGGAGACACAGAATCGGAAACAGGCTCCAGGCTCTGAGCCATCAGCCCAGAGCTCGACGCGGGGCTCGAACCCACGGACCGCGAGATCGTGACCTGGCTGAAGTCGGACGCCCAACCGACTGCGCCACCCAGGCGCCCCCCTCCTGTGTTTTTTAAGAGTGAATGTCTCAGATTCCATCAAATGGTCTTTATTTAACATAATTTCTAGACGCTTCACCATTAATTTTATTCCGATTTTTTCAGTCTCTACATTTAGCTGAATACTGTAAACTGAAGACTGTAATTAAGATGTATCAAGCCCTTTGGACTGTTATCTCCATTGTTTTGATATTACACTTTTGTGCTTTAACAACACTTGATGTCATTTTTATGGTGGCTTAAATATACTATTTAAGAGTTCTTAGCTTGGGATCTGTGAACTCTGGTGGTCATTCATGGGCTCCAGCTGAAATTGTAAACAAAATTTTATGACTATGCACATGTGTCTATGAGATAGTCTTTAGCTTTCAAAGATTTTCACAGGTATCTGAGACCCACTAGATTGTATTGAGACTATAGTCGCTTAAAACTCCTTGGGATTTTTTCTCACCAAACCATTTTTAATCGCAATCTCCCTTACTCCCCTACTTTGGCATTTGATTTTTAAAAATGGATACTTTTACGTTTATCCTTATTAAGTTTGTTCTTAGTCATGTCAGCCTGTTGTTTTAGTTTGTGGAGACTGTTTGCCTCTCTTGGTTCTTTTGACATTTAATGAATTAGGCTTCTCTCCCAGCTTTGTCACACCTCCGGCTTTGATAAGCATGTCTTCTGTGTCCTCATCCATCATTAACTGAGATTTTAGACTGGATGAACCATAGATAGCACTTGGGAGTTTGCCATTGTGACTGCCCTTCGGGGAGGCAGTGATTCATCAAGCGGTCGACATTCCTTGGGTAGCTACAATTACCAGCTACGACTCTCTTCAGGTGTACTGTCATTTATGTCATTCTTATCCACAGGATGGCAAATTCCTTGCTGAAATCAAGATGTATTTTTGTCTATGATGTGCCCCTGATCTTCCTGACCTGTAAACCTGTCAAAAAGGGAAATGCAAGTGGTTTGGCGAACGACTGATTTGGGGAACGTATACTCACTCTCAGCGATCAGTGCTCACTGATTTTGAAATAGTTTGTTTCAGAGTGTTACTAGAGGTTTGACAGAGAACCCACGGGACCGTTGCTTTTCGGACCTACTTCCCCCATTCTCTAAGATCTTTCTGAAATTTGGCACAAATGTCTTCATAGAGCCTGGTTCAAAATTAAGTTTACATTGGATTGAAAGTGGGAAACAGGGGCGCCTGGGTGGCGCAGTCGGTTAAGCGTCCGACTTCAGCCAGGTCACGATCTCGCGGTCCGTGAGTTCGAGCCCCGCGTCGGGCTCTGAGCTGATGGCTAGGAGCCTGGAGCCTGTTTCCGATTCTGTGTCTCCCTCTCTCTCTGCCCCTCCCCTGTTCATGCTCTGTCTCTCTCTGTCCCAAAAATAAAATAAAAAACGTTGAAAAAAAATTAAAAAAAAAAAAGAAATTGGGAAACATCAAGCTTTTTAAAAAAAAGTTTATTTATTTATTTTGAGAGAGGGCCAGAGTGTTGCGAGTGGGGGAGGGGCAGAGAGAATCCCGAGCAGACTTTGTGCTGTCAGCGCAGAGCCCTACAGGGGGCTTGATCTCACGAGGTGTTAGATATGACCTGAGCCAAAATCAAAAGTCAGATGCTTTACTGACTGAGCCGCCCACGTGCCCCTGAAATACCAGGCTTTTAAGTTAGCTAAGCCACAGGGATCAAAGGTGATGATGAATAACGATACTTAAGTGAAACGATAAAGTTACGTGACCACAGGGACTTGGATAAACACACCATCCCACTCTTAACATGTTCTGTCCAGCAATGTAAGTCATTTGCTCCCCCAAGGCAATTCCATTTGTTTATCACAATTTGTTCTCTGCTGATTTTTCCTGTTTTTTAAGGTTCTGGAAGCTATTATCTTTGAGATATCCGTAGTTTATTTTGTTTTGAAGTCTAGAACAGCTAAATGTTTTTCCACTAAAAGTCATAAACACTTTCTCCTCTGTCACGCAAAGTAGATGTCAGGAGTCACCTAGCACAGGGCTCTTAGGAGTTATGGAGGACAGGGCTTGATTCTCAAAGATCCAGGGCCAGTGGTTTCCACGTTGGAATCACTAGTTTTAAAATCCTGGTGTCCATTTGTTCGATTTCCCATAGGTTAGCCTGGGTCACATCCCCAGAAGTTTAGATTATTGGCTTGGGTATGGATGCCAGTGTCTTTTAAAGCTCTCCAGGGGGATTGTAATATGTGGCCAATGTCAAGAACACTGATCTAGGTGAATAGTTCCCACAGTGGAGTTCTGTACCAGCAGCATCACCAGGAACTTGGTAGAAATGGAAATTTTCAAGCTTCCACTTCTGATCTACCGAATTGGAAACTCTAGAGGAGGAGCTCAGGAAAATGTGTTTTAACAAGCCCTCCAGGTGATTTTGAAGCATACCAAGGTTTGAAAGCCAGCGCTCTATATAGGCTTTCCTTTCCCCTGGAAAAAAGAGTTGCCTGGCCACATGCTACTGACCCTGAAGATGTCTGCTCTGAGGCTAGTTAAAACTCTCTAAGGCCACAGGCGTTGGCAAGTAAGCCAAAGAAAAAGCGTTGAGTGCTCTAATTTCCCTGGCAGCCAGTGAGCTGGCCCGAAGCTTACAATGACTGCTTTCACCTCGTGCTCGCACGCGACTGTCCCATCCACAGCTGAAGATGCTCACCTGAGTCTGCTGATCAGTCTGCTGTGCCTGTCCTTTCTGCCTTTTATTTCAGCTTTTAGTGAATGCTCTTGAGCCACAACCGCAGATACACGTCTACCTGTGGCCGTGCTAGGTTGCTACGAAGAAAAGAGGAAGAATACCACCCTGGATGTTAACACACAAACGTTGCAGCTATTTCAGGCACTTGGAGGAAACCACGTAAACAGGCCATCAGAAATTGGTGGAAGATCTTTGGTATAGTGCCTGGGGGATAGACGTTTTGGAAGAAACCTGGGCCCCACACTGGCTCTGTCTGTGACTGCAGAACCACCTCGTGTAGAAGCGGCTGGCACTGGAGGAGCCTGTAGCCATTTTGGGCGGTTTTTCTTTCTGGTACTATGACCTTGCGTGGCTCGCTTAATTTCTTTGAACCCCAGTTACCTCATGTATAAAAACAAGGAGTGATGAGACCTGCCTCGCGGGGTTGTTATGGGGATTAATTGAGATAATACTTGTGAAAATGCCCAGCACGGCACTCGTAAGTGGTAGTTATTCAACAAGCCTCTTGTGCACCAGCCGTCAAATTATAGTGTTGTCTTTAGCTAGTTTTTCAGAACGAGGGCTTGGTAAAACCATGGAGTAGAAGGTTTATCCATAGAGCCTCATCAGGTGCTGTTTCCAGAAACTTCCTTTTCCCCTCTTGGCATTCTTTCTCCTCCTCAAGCTGGGACCTTGGTCTCTTTTCAGCCTTCGGAAATTCACTTTCACACACCAATCCGCTGGAAGAGAGCTGGTGTGCTAATCAAGTAGGGTACATGACTCGGAACTACTCGGGGTGTTCATGTTTTCAGAGTTAGATGCAGTCGAACAGTATTTAAATGTCTTTTAGCCCTACAGAGGGAAGTGCCTGCCTCAGAATATGCCGTTCGCTTTTTGTATTTATGCTCACATAATCCTCAGAAGAGGTGCTGCTCTCATCTCCATTTTGAAGGTGAGGAAACCAATGATAGTGGAATTTAAGAAACCCATTCAGACTGTTTTCCCAGAGCCCCTCAAAATATCAAATAGAGTGCCAGACTTCGATTTCCCATAGGGTTAGCATAGGTTATAGGCAGAAACCAACAGAAAAAAGTTTGCTTTCAAATCCATGCTGTATCTGTGGCTCATTGCAGGGCAATACAAAACTATTGGGAACATTCCCTTACTCTCACAGTGGAATCAAACCAAGTATACTCCAGCAGAATGAGTTACATGGGTTCTACTGTTTGACTTTTTCTGAATCACTGAGGTCACAATTCTTCCTAAGTATAAGATAGAACTGTATCGAAGGAGATATTTTCTCCCAGGATGGAAATTACTAGTGGTTGAGTTTTGCTTCTCTCTTTCTCCATTATCATTAAAAAAATTTTGTTTAATGTTTATTTATTTTTGAAAGAGAGAGAGACAGAATCCAAAGCAGGCTCCAGGCTCTGAGCTGTCAGCACAGAGCCAGACGCGAGGATTGAGCTCATGAACCAAGAGGTCATGATCTGAGCTGAAGTTGGATGCCTAACCGACTGAGCCACCCAGGCGCCCCTCTTTTTCCACTATCTGACGAGCATTAATAGAGTCTACTGTTTATTGCAGAATGTTCCAAAACAATCACTTCTCAAAAGGACGACTCCTCTTTCTATCACCTCCTCTCCAAAGCCTTTCCTACCCTGCCATCTCCTGAAGAATTGATCCCTCAGCCCTCGTTGGTGTTGTCACCACAAGGCTCTTTATAACAGAGCCTAAAACGCTCATTAACTTATTTGTCTGTCCTCCCCCACCCCATCAAACTACATACTTGTCAAAGAGAGGGGTCAATGTCTTACTCAGCTTTGTCTTTTTCTCCTGAGTTACCAGGAGAGAGAAAAGTAAATTTCATGAGCAGAGGAAGTGGCCTGGTTGTCTGAAAGAGGGAAGGCATGTTGAGAGGAGCAGAGAACAAGACTGAGAAGATGGCTAGACCTTGAAAGCCAAGCAGAAGGATTTGTACGTAAGGTCAAAGCAGCAGGGAGCCACCGTGGAGTGTGGAGGGAATGGTGTGGGGTGACAGCAGAAAGAGGCATATGTTGTATAGAATGAACCCAAGAGGCAGAGACCAGGGAGTGTGCCGCTGGATACAGACGTGGGACGCCCGAGTTGTATTTGATGTTTGCGTGCTAATGGTGAGAAAGGAGAGTCAGAGAAAGAGGACAAGGTGGGAGCTTTCCAAAGGGCTGATCAGAGGAAGAAAAAAAAAATTACTCCAAAGCTTCAAGATCAGAAAATTAGAAGAATGGAAAAGTCAGTTGGAAAGGGTAGCTAATGTTGGGAGTAAGAAGCTAGGGGAGGAAGTTAGGATACATTTCATTAGTTGGATTTCTATTGTTTTGAAGTGTCAGGTGGGCATACGGATCTCTTAAGATTTAAGTTTCGCTTTTTCCTAAAAGCCTAACGAAAGGGTGAAGTAACCTCATCACTTTTTACATGTTAAAGGGTCCTTATTTTATATGCTCTCAATGTGGGCTTTAAGTCTCTTTGGGAAATGAATACTTTCCTGGGTCCTGTGGGAGCTGTTCCTTGTGGCATTTGCACAGATGACCATCTGAGCTGAGTGCTTATTAGGTCGGATGAAATATCGTTTCAGGTTAGCAGCGAGACATCACAGGCCACCCACTGGACACCCTGGGAATGAAAAAGAGGCCAAAGGTCTGGTGTCTTTAACTGGAAAAGTACGATTGCAAGATTAACAACGGCGACCCCAGTGTGCATTACTGCTGGTGGAAACAAGCATATGATATCACAACAGAGGAAGAAAAGGCAGCAAATCTGCTTTCAAAGCCCACAGTGTGACAGCTTTACGGTCGTCTTTTGAACGGTATCAATATTGGTTTCCTATTGCTACTGTAACAGACTACCCCGAATTTCGTCGCTTCAGATTATTCTGCCTGTCCCAGCACTGCAGCCTTATGCTTCCAGTGAGAGTTCCCGTCCTTGCCCCTCAGATAACCAGGCACGGACACGCATTTAGGTCTTCATATTTGAAAACAGGTAATTTCATTTTAACAAGAACCTTAACTATTTAAGTAGTTACCTCTCTTAACCTAAAAGACAAAAGATAGATGATCCGTTTCATTACTGTCTTGGGAGCATGTGAATAGACATACGTCCTGTTTGCTAGCCGCAGTCTGACAAGGAGCTAAGTTTGGCACAGTAGCGTAATAATCAGAGCGCCGACAGCATACTTGGTGCAAACAGAAAAAGACGACATCAAGGGCGCCTGGGTGGCTCAGTTGGTTAAGCGTCCGACGTCGGCTCGGGTCATGATCTCACAGTTCATGAGTTCAAGCCCCGCGTCATCCGGCTCTGTGCTGACAGCTCGGAGCCTGGGGCCTGCTCTGGATTCTGTGTCTCCCTCTTTCTCTGCCCCTAACCCACTCTCACCTTGTCTCACTCTGTCTCTCAAAAATAAATAAATGTAAAAAAAAATTTTTTCTAGAAAAAGGGGGCATCAAAACAAGGTCACTGAGGACGTATTCTCCAGTTTTTATTTTTCCCCTACTGACGTAAATCAGGAGAGTTAATCTGAGTTCCTGTGAAACCCTTTGCCATGAAATGTTATAATCAATTTAAACTCGAATTAGTAAATATTTCATTGTCATTAAAGCTAAAATAATTATATATGAAAGATTCAAACTGTACCTCTCTTTTTCTTAACCTATAGATCTTTAATGTTTCAAACTCACTGAAATAGACCAAACCAGGGCTTGTATAATTAAGATTTCCCTCTTTAAAACACAATGAAAGTGTAACATACCAATGATATCGTGATAGCATCGTATGATGACAGCTGGCCGATGCACAGTTGTGGTGAGCATAGCGGAAAGTATAGACCTGTTGAATCACTGAAACCAATGTAACATCGTGTGTCAGCTATACTTAAGTAACAAAAGACGGCAAATTAATAAGCTCTTGCCAAGAACTCTTTTTAAAAAAAAATTTAAAAAAAAAATTTTTTTTTCAACGTTTTTTTTTAAATTTTTTTTGGGACAGAGAGAGACAGAGCATGAACGGGGGAGGGGCAGAGAGAGAGGGAGACACAGAATCGGAAACAGGCTCCAGGCTCTGAGCCATCAGCCCAGAGCCCGACGCGGGGCTCGAACTCACGGACCGCGAGATCGTGACCCGGGCTGAAGTCGGACGCTTAACCGACTGAGCCACCCAGGCGCCCCAAAGAACTCTTAAAAAAAAGGATATGGCTTTCTATAATCATTGTTTAAAAATATGAATATTATAAAAACAAAGTAACAGATACAGACTGTTAGTGTTATGAATTTTCCTAGGTAAACGGCAGTCTAGTGAGTTTTCAGCTCATTTAGAGCCCTGTGGCTTCATGGTCATAGCTCCTGGATGAACCGAAGCTGGTTGGAATCTCCTGCCCTCCCTTCTACCAGAATAGCTCCATTGTATCTGATTTATGTATTTATAATAAGTACATTTCTGTATCCGTACATATGCTTACTCTGATCACTTCCCTTGCATCTTACATAATACTGTTGTCCACTATTTGAGGGCCACTTTTGTCTACTGTTCTTGCTATAAACATTAATGTTGTTGTTTTATATGGTCAGTGTTTGTTTAGATTCACCCACTTATTTGCATTTTCGTTGTCTGTCTTCCTTTCGGGCACCGCATCTCCCTTCTCTACAACTGTTCTTTCTGAAGTATGTTCTTCAAATTCGAAGGTCTTCTGGCAGTAAACTGCATGGCTTTTAGTTTTTGTGAAATGCCTTTATTTCACCCTTGTACTTTTGCTATATGTGAAATTCTAGGTTGGTCATTTCTCTGAACGTTTTGTAGATTTTATTCCGCTACAAGTCTGGCATTTGTTGCTGCTTTTGAGACGTCTGCTGCCGGTTTAACTCTCCTTTTATGGATAATCTGTCTTTTCTCCTTCAGATGCTTTCCATATTGTCTTTATGTCTTTGGTGTTTTGCAGCTTTATTGTGATGGGTCTTGGTGTGAGTTTCTTATTACATATCTTCCTTGGGACTTCGCTTTCGGAACCTGAACATTTATATCTTTCATCTCTTCTCAAAAATTTTATGCCAGGGGCACCTGGGTGGGCTCATTTGGTTAAGCATCCGACTTCAGCTCAGGTCATGATCTTGCGGTTTGTAAGTTCGAGCCCCGCGTCGGGTTCTGTGCTGACCGCTCAGAGCCTGGAGCCTGCTTCGGATTCTGTGTCTCCCTCTCTCTCTGCCCCTCCCCTGCTCATGCTCTGTCTGTCTCTGTCTCAAAAATAAATAAATTAAAAAAAAATTAAAAAAAATTCTATGCCAGTGTTACTTGTATTTCACTAAAAGCATCTTTTTGAACTCCAGTTAGACATTTATTAAGTGTCTCATTCTGTTTCTCATAAGTATTCTTTCGGACTTACTGTTTCTTTGTTTCTCTCTCCTGTGTTTTGGTTAATTTCTTGAGTGTTACCTTCCATTCTACCAATTCTTTCTTCAACTGTGACTAATCTATTAAGCTATCCGTTGTGCTTTTAAATTATACATTTTCAGTTTTTAAAATATTTGGTCCCTTTTCAAGCCCTTTTCTGGTGTTTTGAAAGTATTTTATTACTTTCTCTGGTTTTTTATTCCATATTTGTTTTATTAACATTTTCTGTCTGGTTATTTTATATTCTGTATGATCCATTCCAATATTCAAAATTCTTGGCAGTCTAATTCAGCTGTTATTGTTTCTGCCGGCCCTCACTCCTGGGACCTGTTTCCTCATGTACTTCATAATTTTGGATTTTCAGTTCCTATTTGGAGGTATCTGTAGGAATCCTCTAAGACCCGAGTCGAGGGCCAGTCCCTCAGAGAGAATCTTGGTTTCCTTCTGCCAGGCCGTGCAGGTCACTACCCATCTGGGTCCACACTGGGTTAATTTCTTGGCTTGAGGTTTCCTAGATTGTGAGTAGTATCAATTTAACCACAAACCTTCACAGGACAGGCCTGTGGTTATAAATTTTCAGGGAAGATGTAATATTCCAACCCAGAGCCTAGGCTGAGATTTTCTTGTTATTTCCCTTTACATGGTTTATGTGGAAGGCACGCTCTGTCATTACTTGGGCTTTATAAGAAGTCTCAGTTCCAAGTCCTCATCATCTTGCTTAGGACCCAGTGTGGCCATTAAAATTCAAGCCTCTTGATTATAAAGATTGGTAAATGCCTATAGGATAGCCAGAGATTCAGCTAACACCTGTTTTTTAGCCTTAGGAGCCCAATGATTTGTTTATCCTTCCTTTTTTATATAGCTCAACTATTTAAAAATATGTTTATATGTTCAACCAGGTATCTAGTTCAAAATATTTTGCCAAACAGAATTTTTTAATTATTTTTTTTCGGATGAAGAAACTAAGGCCTGGGAAAAGTTAATTGACTGTAAAAAGGTGCAACAAAGTGGAAGAGTTAAAACAGCCTCTGAATTGCCTGTTCACTTTGTAGATCACCCAAAATAATAACGTCTCAGCTCTTAGATTGACATTTATTGTGTCACTTTGTAGATAACTGAAATCAGAAGTTGATTTCCCCCAAATTGTGATAACTTGCTAAAATAAGGTGAGATTAAATCATTGTCACAAGGTCATTGGATGTATTATAGTTGAGATAAGAAGTCTGCCTCTCGGCCTTCCAAGGCTGTAGTGACATGAGTAGAAAATTTAGTCCTGACAATTCCTTCAAGCAGATGCTGCCTTCTGAGTCTGGATTTGCAACCACTGATCATGGAGAGCAACTATCTGTACTTATTAAACGGCCGCATTTTTAAGGACTCATACAGACATATCTTATCAGCATCAGGATTTCCTCACATGCAAAAGCCTCCAGTTAAGAATCTTTACTGAATATTAGGAAAATAGACATAATTTGAAATGTAAATGCATTAGTCGTTTATGTGTTTTCAAAAAAGTCAACTCTGGTTGCATCTTAAAAGGAATCTGAGGGGCGCCTGGGTGGCGCAGTCGGTTAAGCGTCCGACTTCAGCCAGGTCACGATCTCGAGGTCTGTGAGTTCGAGCCCCGCGTCTGGCTCTGGGCTGATGGCTCAGAGCCTGGAGCCTGTTTCCGATTCTGTGTCTCCCTCTCTCTCTGCCCCTCCCCCATTCATGCTCTGTCTCTCTCTGTCCCAAAAATAAATAAAAAAAAAAAAAAAAAAAAAAAAAAAAGGAATCTGAGTAATATACTACAATACTGCAACTAGCAAATCTTAGAAGAGGGAAAGCTAATATGTTTTTGAGATTCCAGTGTAAAGGAAAAAAAAGACATTGTGAACTTCGATGTCCTTCTCTCAAATGGCTGAGTGTTAACAAACAAACCACCACCACCACCACCACCGACAAAAATAAGGCATATACACACACAAACGGAATACCCTAGGGCTACCAGCTGTGGTTTTGTTTTACTTCATTCCAAATTCCTGAATTTCCACATAAGATAGAGGCATCGTCAACATTTCAGATTTTTCTTCAATTTTGTCAATTTCATTTCATTTTTCACCTGTGTCAGATAGTGTTCACCCTACTTACTACTTATTACTTCCCTTAAAACTGAAGAAAACTGAAGTTGTGGGTTTGAAACTTCCTGTAGAGGGCGCTATTGATATTGTCAACTATAGCAAACATTTAAAAAATACACGGTTCATAAACTGTAGTCGCTGCTGAGAAGTCATTAGGTTGATATTTGGGAGAGCTGAATGAAACCAAAATTCTAAACAGACTAATAATTCTTAAGCTGTTTAATACTTGTGAAACCAGCGTGCCTCCACTGCTGGCTTCTTGAACGCTGAAGTCTGAGTGTTCCCTCCCCTCCCCCCTTTTATTACTTAATGAACAATTCCTCTTCTGGTCTGTATTAACAATGGTGCTTGGAACTCAGCATCGATAACACACTGCGTGCCCTGTTGTGCTGCATGTTGAATGATTTGTGTGTCTTTGAGAAAGTCCAGCTTCTCCTCTTAATCTGGTATCCTGGAGGCTCTGTAATTTACTCCCACAGTTCCCTGCCATAACATATTTCATGTCAAGTGGGAGGGTTTAAGGTAAAAAAAAAAAAAACAAACCTCTTAATAGAGATACTTTCAAACAAAGACAGAGGGCAAAGAGGATCTTCTTAGGATATTAAATGAGAACATAACCAAAGCTTATTTTTCTTTTGTATTATTATGAAGCAATTGATGATTGCCTGGGGCTTTGGGGATGAATCAGACTTTTAATAAGTTTCAGTGAGAACAGTGTTCACAGAGATAAGTTAATTAATTGCTGTGCTGTGTGAAAGCTCATGTAGATAGTGTTTTATTCTACTGTGTAGACTGTTCATAAAAAGGCACACAATTCTTTGCCACACTAGTGCTTATCGACAGACCTTCACCGAAAATATTACTTTGCTCTTTTCTGTAAGAAAACTGTTAATAACCTGATTAAGCCAGAAATGAAATACATTACCGATCACTCTCCAAAAGTGGCACTAAAAACAATATTTTCCTTTTCGAAGCTCTGTCTTGCATCTATTGTTTGCACAACTCTTCTAGATGCTGACAGACATCTCTCTTATTACTTTTAATCTTGAGGTTTTGGCAAAGCGCTTCTTTTTCCTCTGCATCATTTGGTTGATTTCAAACTAGAAGAATTCTCTGTCCCATCTTTTACCCTGTCGGTGTGGCAGCATTGTAAAGGATGGAAAGAAAATGACTTTGAAAGCATCACTTGTTAGTACAGGGAGTTTTTCTCCTGATGGCTACAATTTACATGCCACGGGCCCTATAAGCCTTCCAGCTTTTTCTTGATGCTAGGAAGAAAAAAAAAAATCAAACAGTTTCTTAGAGTCTGGAATGCTTTCCCTGCAATTGACAACAGAGTTCAAGTCAAGTTTATGATTTGGACTTACAGTTAGACTTTCCTTACACATTTTTAACTCTTTGAAAGATGGGTTGAATATAATATGTCTTACAGATCTCCTGCTATGTTTATTTTATTGTTGATTGAATTTTTGAAAGTCTTTGTCGGTAACTTTTTTTAGATTTTGTTTTTAGAATAGAGAAAACAATCCATTCAGTCTCACATATCACCTTAATGCATCAGCTGTTAATTTTTTTCAGTTAAAAATTACTCATAGGATGAAACGATTATATTTGTATACTTGATTTTCTGTACTATTTCAAATTTAGTATTCTATCATAATTTTATCAAAAACATTTTTCCTCCATATGTATTGGTATGGTCTTCAGCCCATGTAAATATTTCAGCAACTTATATATATTCTTGAGAATTAGAAATTGTCCTTATGTGTAAGAAGTGTGTTATCATACGTCTCATAAAGGGTGATATAAGGACTAAATGACCCATCTGAATCACCTAGCACCGTGCCTGGCACATAAGCACTCAACAGATGTTTTTCATTTTTCTCTCTCTTTCTTTCCCTGATCTTAATTGGATTTCATTTGTCATTACTAATAGGCTATTACATGCTGTAGAATGAATCCTTTTGGAAAACAGTTATATGAGCAAATAAAACGTATGCTTAAAATATTTTCATGCTTTCCCATATAGCTAAAACATGAAATAAATGAAATCAGATTAACTGGCCGTGGGAGAATTGCTTCCACAAAGACTCCATGCCACCGTAAGTTTCACT
Source organism: Prionailurus bengalensis (assembly GCF_016509475.1). NCBI lineage: Eukaryota > Metazoa > Chordata > Mammalia > Carnivora > Felidae > Prionailurus > Prionailurus bengalensis. The sequence goes on from NC_057348.1 coordinate 119,540,270, forward strand.
GAGGTATGAGATCTGCTCCAGTTCTGATGGGCGGTCAGCGGCCCTCAGTGCTCCCTCTTTTGGCTCACCCTGAGTGTCTCTACATCTATGACTTTGCTCTAGCAGCCCAGGATTAACCCAGGGACTGCACCTCATGGGTTATACAGTATTTCTCTTGTAGGCTTTTACCCTTGTGTCTTTCCAGTTCATTCCTGCTCTTGACCAATGATAGATCAATATTTCTATCGCAGACGTACCTGACATTGAATCTTAGGAATTCAGAACAGAATGATCTTGTAGTTTATCTAGTCAAATCCTTGTTTTCAAAGGTGTGGGGAAGGAGGCTGGGAGAATGAAGGGATCTTCCAGGTACAGATGACACCTCAGCCCCATAATTCAGACCTTGTCTGTCTTGTGACCCACTTCCAGCATTAGTGAGTTCAGGCTTAATGCTGCCTCTCTGTTTACTCATTTGTCCTTTTTTTTTTATTTTTATTTTTTTAATATTTATTTATTTTTGAGAGACAGAGTGAGACAAAGTGAGACTGGGGGAGGGGCAGAGAGAGAGGGAGACACAGGATTGGAAACAGGCTCCAGGCTCTGAGCTGTCAGCACAGAGCCTGATGCAGGGCTCGAACCCACAGACTGTGAGATCATGACCTGAGCCGAAGTCGGACGCTCAACCGACTGAGCCACCCAGGCGCCCCACATTTGTCCTTTTTAAGTATAGCCATCTTTCTCAGTCCACAAAGTAGTGATGCTTTTTAGCAAAGAAACATTAGATATTTCTATTGGACCTGACTCACTTCTCAGAAACGTTTCCTCAGACTCTGTGTCTCGCAAAGAAACAACACACTTAAAGGTTTAGATTTTCAAACATCTTTCTTCCTAGTCCCTTCTCTCTGCTACATTTCCACCCATCTCCCCATTTATTTCAACTTTTCTTGGTTACTTTGATATTCTGATGATTGATTATGGATTCTGGTCTCATTACAGTTTCTGCTAGATCTTAATTAGCCTTTCTCTGATCTCTCCTGGTCTCACTGTGATGTAAATTAAGGTTGACTTTGCGGGGGGGGGGGGGGGGTCCCAGTCCAATATGTAAAGAGCTTAGAAGTCATCAATCCCATTCTCACAGCTGAAAATCAACAACTATCTAACAGAAAACAGTTTGTTCAGATTAATAATAGCAATAATGTATTGGGCGATGATAGTTTATGAATAAGAGAAAGGAAAGCAGAGTTACAAGGGATGAGAGGGAAAACTTGGGAATTCTCTGTTATAACGTACCTGGATTACCTGTGACGTGGTATAGCAGCAGGCCTGGATTAAGATGTAAATGTATATTATAAATTCTAGGGAGAGCAGTGAACTATTTTTAAAAAGAAGTATAATTGATGTCTTAAGGGGAAAGAAATGAAATTGTATAAAATGGCAATTAAAAGCAGGAAGTCAGAAAAAGAAAAGACAGCAAAAGAAAAAAAAAAAACCCAAAGAACAAGGGCAACAAATTTGACATATTTACAAATATGGCAGATATAAACCCAGCTATGTCAATAATCACTTTATTTTTAATTTTTAAATTATATATATATACTTTTTAAGTAGGCTCCATGCCCAGTGTGGGGCTTGAAATCATGATCTTGAAATCAAGAGTCACGTGCTTTACCAACTGAGCCAGCCAGGCACTCCCATGAATACTCACTTTAAAATGTGAACGGTCTAGATATACCAATTAAAAAAGAGACCGTCAGAGTGGATAAAAGAGACAAGACCCATCCATATGTTGTCTACAAGAAATGTACTTTAAATGCAAAGACACATGTAGATTGAAAGTAAAGAGATGGCGAAAGATATACCATGCTAACATTAATCAAAAGAAAGCTGAGTAGCTCGATTTATTTCAGATAAATTCATCCTTAACATAAGTAACCTAGTCCTGTGGAGAGCCAAGTGTTCGTTAGATGCCCCTGCTTTATTCTCATATAATTCATATTAAGAGAAAATCTCGCATTTTTCAGCATTCGGCACAAACTTCACCCACATTTGACTCTGCGCACACCATAATTCAGTGATAACGGCGTTCCTGTTGAGTGTTGGATCTGATTCGATGTCACCCAGGATAGAACAATGTTGCTTAAAACTTTGTCGTGAAAAGAAGCCTGTTTGCAAATTCGTCTTCTAACCCTTGCATTTCTGTTTATTTTTGTAAAGGAAGAGTAAAGAGATTGTACCATACTTTCCTATTTTGCTTTAGCACATCTGTCGGTCTTACGCCTTCTTTGAATTGGAGTGACTTTTTCTTTTTTTTTTAAATGTAACTTATTGTCAAGTTAGCTAACATACAGTGTATACAGTATGCTCTTGGCTTCAGGAGTAGATTCCCGTGGTTCATCGCTTACATACAATACCCAGTGCTCATCCCAACAAGTGCCCTCCTCCATGCCCATCCCCCATTTTCCCCTCTGCTATGCACCCCCCATCCACCCTCAGTTTGTTCTCTCTATTTAAGAGTCTCTTAGGGTTGGCCTCCCTCTCTGTTTGAAACTGTTTTTCCCCCTTCCCTTCTCCCATGGTCCTCTGTTAAGTTTCTCAAATTGAGTTGGAGTGACTTTTATAAATTTGGAAGTCTTCATCAAAATTATCTTCCACCCTACTTTGAAAGAATACGGCTTATTTCTCTTCCCTGAAAGAGGAAAAGAACTATTGTTACTTCCCGTAGAGGTTTTAGGGGGAAACCATTTGGAGGTTTTTAGATGAGATTCACTATATGCCTGAGAATGTTATCTAAATTTTCATTGGAAAAAGACCTATGTTAGGCTGTTCTCATGGAAGATGAAAACTCTTTTAAATGCTGCCTGTTAATTTCATCATACTCTTAGATTCTAAGATTCAACTAGCTTGGGGTACTTACCTACTCTCGAGGGGAACAAGCCCATTCCAAAGCAGGATATAGCCATTTCCATTAGTGGTCAAGGGCAGTTTCTCTCCACACTGGCTTTGCAATATGAACTTCCCTTTTACACAAGCTTCATTCAAGCGATATGATTTAGAGTGGTTGAGGATGAACATTTGTTAGGAACAAAGTAAAGGAAGAAAGAAAGACCCTGCCTTCTCAGTGATCTTCCTGATGTTTCTGTTTTCAATTTTCCTTCATGCTATAGCCTTGGTGCGTGTCAGGACAAGGTTGGTGTTAACCCAGGTTCCCCCCACCCTTTTCTTTTTCCGACTGGCTCTGTTGGGTAGCAAATATCTGACTTGCACTATTCTCCAGGTTGTAACAGGTTGGTCTGCATTGTGTACTACATGTCGTGGGGTGTACTCCAATTACAGAGAACATCCTAAACAGGTCTCCATTTTGATGAAAGCATAAAATGCCTTTTCCCTAATGGGGCTAAGAATCTTAAGCCAAAGGAGGTATTCTGTGAAATGGTCTGAAAGGAGGGCAAGGAGTACCTTCCCCATTTTTTTTTTTTTCCTGTAGCAACTCTAGGCAAATTCCTCAGAAATCAGATTGGCAAGGGCAAAGAAGGGGTGGGCTGGAACTCTGGAATTTGGGCTTGCTGAATGCATGCCATTCCCTTGCCACGTAGCCCAAATCGGTGCCAACTGCAGAAAATAAAGATCTAAGTCAGAAGTGCGGTGCAGGCACAAGGCAATCATCAGCTCAATTAAACCGGTTATTCCACAAATAACCTAGAAACAGCAGGATTGCCAAACAATCTCCAGCCCCTGAAACATTTGCAAATGAGCATGACAACTGAGATGTTCTTTCTTTGCAGCCATATACTGTCACATTTTAATGATGGATTATAGACATGGGCTCTTGGCTGCAGACTGTAGCATACATGATTCTACACTTATTTTCTTTTAATCAGAAGATACAAAGGCTTATACATCTATGGCACTGTGCCCAAGAAAGAGTTAGATAAAGCTCTAGAAAGAAGAACGTCGGAGAATGGGAATATATATATATATATATATATTTTATATTTATATATGGGAATATATATATTTATATATTTACATATTGGAATATATATTTATATATTTATATATTGGAATATATATATTTATATATACACCCCTCCACACACACGTGCGTGCACACACACACACACACACATACATACATACATACACACTTGCCCTTCTTTTTGGATGTGGGGCAGATATGCTTTTATTGTCCAAAGATACATTTTGTTTTCTTTTGTTTTATCAACATGTTGGGGATGTTGATAACAAAATATAAAACTGGCTGGTATAGCATATGTATCTAATTCTATAACATATACTAATTTATATCAGTGTCATTTAAAAATTACAAATTAACCATATATTTTCATAGACTAGTAATATAATCTCTTGATGTCATAAATATGAGAGTAACATGTTATTTCCACAGTCATGATGTCAGGAAGATATTATTTAAGTATTTAATGGGATCAGAGGCTTAGTGCACAGGAAATATATTTTTTTTCTATATGTTTCCCGTGTCTGTTTTACTTAGTTTAATCATTTTAATTGCAATTTCTTTTTGTTTTAGGACAGGACCATAACTCTTGGATGCTATTACTTCTTTTTCTTTTTGGCAAGTTGAAGAATACCAGGTAACTGTAAGAATGAAGAAACTGTAACTTCTGTATTCGTCTGCATTGTCCCTCTCTTGGTCTGTATCTGTCTCCTTTGGCTGCTTTCCCCCTTGTCCTCTTTATATTCTGGATTACTAAGCCTTTATTCACTTCACTTGTCTGTGAGTATAAAAAGAAGAAAAAATCTAGGTCTCTTTCTATTAAGACAGATGACTTTATAATACATTTTAAACACCCTGAAAATACACACAGACATTTTCTTAAGGTGTTTTGTTGTCGTACCTTGGATTGGAGTGTTAAATGATATGTGGAACCTGATTTCTCAAGAAGAATTTATTCTAAAACAGCAGTGTAATAAGTTTAAAATACAGAGAAAAAAAATCCAATATGTGGATTGGAAAAAAAATCCATAGCTCTGGTTTAGGTCCCATATGTGTGGATGTGTGACATCCATCAGTGGGATAAACAGCACCTGGTGGCTGATTTACAGAGTGGTATTCCTCCAAAAAGGCAGCCATTCACCCCCTGACAACTGAATGAGTGATGGCAGCTGTATTCCAGAAGGCTCTATTTGGGAAAGCAAAATTTAGGGTAGGGTGGGATCAACATAAAAAGATAAGGAGACGTAAGGATCCCATCTGTCTGGGTCTCTTGGGTTAGAGCCAGCCCCTAGAGGATACAGCGTCTCCCTCTTCTTCTAGACTGGGGGATATTGAAGATTTGCATTGAGGCGATCCATACATGCCACAGCTGCCCCTTGGTCAGTCCGTTTGGATTAGTGAATCAGGATAAAAATGGTTTCTGCTTTAAAAAGCAAACAAACAACAAACAAACAAACAAACTGATTCATCAGCCTAACACAATACCTTGGCCTTCATGTTTAACAATTAGAACTACCACAGGCAAGTTCAGGAATGGTAAGTCAGCAATGCTAAGGCTTGACTGGTGCCCTGACAGTCCCACCTTTGCCACAAAACCTCCCATTATTCTGGAAGTATTCTATGGCTGCTCTTCCTGTACCACACAAGGCCCTACTCATGAAAAGAAAGCACTAAAACCTGACTTTAATTCGGATGCACAATGAAAGAGAAAATGGGAGAGCCATTCAAAGCAGTAGATCCTGAAATTTAACTCTTGAGCTTTAACCTCAGGCTTCATGAGCTCAAATCTCAGTTCCAGCGGGAGAGGAAATGTGGAGTTATTGGTTAGTGGGTACAGAGTTTCTGTTTGAGATGGTGAAAGCATTCTGGAATACATAATGGGTGGTGATCATTACACAGCAGTATGGAGTACTTAATGCTACCAAATTGTTACTTCGAAATGGCTAAAAAGGTGAATTTTACGTTACATATATTTACCACAATAAAAAAAATGAAGGTAAGAATTCCAGTGCTGCTTCTTACTAGCCATATTGGCGAGTTACTGTACCTTTAATTCTGTTCCTTCAGCTGTAGAGTATGCGAGGAGGGTAATAATGATACTAGCCACTTCACAGCGTTGTCCTCATTGAATGAGATACATGGGACAGACATACTGATTCAGAATAATCAAGATTAGCTGTGGTTGTGATGATTTACGAAGGTGAATTCTGTGGTTAATATCCCTTACGTTTGTTGTGCGGTCCTCCATTCGTAGAACTCTTCATAGAAGTCACCAATTTCAGTTTTGCCTACAAGATAGACTTTCATCTTTTTGATATCTCCTGTCAGACTTTAATTGCTCTAAAAGATGCACCCTATTGATCAGGGTATTGCAGGTTGGACAGTCCCTTGGGAGAGGGCTATCAAGCCCTTAAATGTAACAACATTTAAGACATGCACAGCCTGTGACCCTGCAGTGCCGTTTCTATGAAAAGTAGTCACATATGTATGTACAAGTACCTGAACAGACGTCCACTGTGGTACTGATTATAAAAGCAACAAATTGGAAACTACGTCAGTATCCATTCTGGTGACTTGATTAAACCCAAACAGTGGAATCTTATGTAACCATAAAAAAGGATGATGCCAAATTACAGGATTTCCATGGACAGAGGTCCACTACAAATCGTGCGGTGAAAAGAAAAGGCAGTCTGGGAACAGCATATACAGTTTGATCGTACTCATGCATTTTATGTTTAGATGTATAATATAATTTGCGGAAGGCTTTTCCTCAAACTTAATAGTGGGTATCTCTGGATGGGATTATAAGGAGGAATTTAGTTTCTGTGTTAAACACTTCTTTGTTACTTGGGGTCTTTACAAGCATGTATTACTTTTATAATCTGCAGAAACAATAAAAATGTTTCCATTAAAAAATGAAAGAGAGGGGCGCCTGGGTGGCGCAGTCGGTTAAGCGTCCGACTTCAGCCAGGTCACGATCTCGCGGTCCGTGAGTTCGAGCCCGCGTCGGGCTCTGGGCTGATGGCTCAGAGCCTGGAGCCTGTTTCCGATCCTGTGTCTCCCTCTCTCTCTGCCCCTCCCCCGTTCATGCTCTGTCTCTCTCTGTCCCAAAAATAAATAAACGTTGAAAAAAAAAATTTTTTAAAAAAATAAAAGAGAGATCATTAAGGGTCTCTGGCTGTGGAGAAGAGCAAGCCGTTGTATTTCTCAAGGTGTTATCCTAACTTAAACCATATATTTATGTAGCATCATCCAGATCTGAGTCCATAAAAGGGAAATGGATGAATGACTATTGCAATGAAAGAAAGAAATAGGATTCCAGCAGTCTTAAGTATCTTTGCATCTGTCTTCTTCTGGCAAATTCAGTCAGTGTTTTGAGTATCCCTCCAGCCTACGTACCAGTAACTTCCACCTTCTCTGCCTCTGCTGATTTGTCTTATCAGTGAGGCTGAAGTCAAAACTATGTTCGTAATACGCTCACCGGAAGTGCTCTGGGCAGCTGCTGTGCTCCAGACCACAGTCCCCCCAACACAAGCAGGGCTACAGAATGCCTGGATTACCAATCACAGCCAAGATCTTGCTATGGCACAGTCCTCTGCTCATCGTCTAATAGGTCTACTAATTCCCTCCACAAACACAGGACTATAGAGGGATACAACTCCCAACAAAATGATCACTGAGAGACACAGCAGAGACCTTTGCCTCTATATATACATATATATAGATGGCTTGACCATCTATATATAGATGGCACACACACACACACACACACACACACACACACGGGTGGGCTGCTCAACAAAATGATAAAATGTTAATGCAGAGGCAGTGAAAGGAGAGATGGAGTGGATTCTGGGGTCAGAACTAGGTTTGGAACCCAGCTGCCTTATCTATTAACTGTGTGACCTTGGTGAAATTACTTAGCCTCTCTGAGCTGCAATATTCCCATCAATAAAACAGGAGTAACAACATCTTCCACCCCGAGTTGTTAGGATTAAACGAGATAAAATATATAATGGGTTTGAACCAGAGGTGGTGCACACAGATAACAGGGTTCTTTCCTTCTTCTCAGACTTTGGCATAGCATTAAATAGCCATGGCAGTCTTGAAAATAGATGTGTTTTTTTTTTTCCTCCAAACAGCACAATGTCCCAGTGTACTGTTTGTACTGCATTCTCTTTAAGCGTCAAGTAAGGGCACTGTTGTGAAAGCTATAGACAGAATATTTTAAAATCAGGCTGGGGGAGGAGAATGGAGGGAGGAATACGGACGCTTTATGTTTCCTAACTCTTTCAGTGGATCATTTCCATGGTTCAAATGAGCCTGAGAGTAACTTTCCAGGTTTTAAATATTCTAGATCATGTAAGAATGAGGAGGAACCGCTGATCAATTAGGTTTAAAAGCTACTGAAATTCTCAAGAATCATTTAAATAAGGTACTTAGGAATGCCCCTAAAGAGACGAGAGTAACCTTCCACGTCAGCAGGTACACGAGTTAAACATGTGGTTAACGATGACATAAAAAGAGGTGGTATGTGAAGTATCAGTTCATGTGAGGTGACGCTCAATATTAATTTATGGGATATCAATAATGTTTTAGTCTAAATGAACCTTCCGTATATATAAAACACTCCTAATTATTGTAAAACCGTTACTTTCCACTTACCATTGATCTTGAGGAAATGACTAAAATTTTGGAGTGTGCTGACACAGCACTGTTATTCCGGGTCATTATTCAGAGCAGGTGTCAATCTCTTTCACTTAATCTCAAGGCAGAAAAAAAAAAAAAAGAGTAGTTTTTCATTTAATCAAGTCTCGCAAAAAAAAAAAAAAGAATGGAACACATTAAGATAAGTGTAACTTTTATAGGGATGTTAACACTCTAATACTCTTTTGGGATAGGTGAAGCTTTTGATTTTCAGCCAGGTTCAAAAGAAAACATTAACTTTTTATAAGGTGGTGGATACAGTAATTCCCTATAGGAATAGGTCAAGCCATCAGCAACCGGTGACCTTTCAGCTGAGGTTCCCCAAGCTTGAGTCAAGTGACCAGGCTGTCCTTGTTAAACAACGTTTCAGAGTTGGTATGCACCCTCACGTCCAATGCAAGAGTGTGGCACTTTCAAGCTATACCTGCTGCAATTTTAAGAAATTATTTTAGAAAATCTAAACCACACAAGGGTTAATATAATTACAACTGCCGGTGTAAATAGCAGGCGTAGGTCAAGACTACAAGGGAAGATTCTGATCATTTCAACTAGAACATCAGCTTGTAGAAAACTGCTTTGCTGTGCACAAGCTCAGGGCAGATTTGCTCATGTAACTGTACCTTCTTCAAATACAAGTGGCTTATACTGAGGCCCTTAATTTGAGGACTAATTGGATTGCTTCTTCCATTTTCATCCAAAGAACTTCAGTATTACAGCTTCCATGCAATTTTACGTAACATTTACTGAGCACATTCTAAATGCTACATAGTGCTAAGCACTTGACCTAGATTATTTTATTAAAATCTCCCCAACACCTTATCAGGCATGACCGCATCTAACATTGTTTTCAGTAATTATGGCGTACCAGGCATTGCTTTAGGCACTTTACATATATTAACTCATTCAATCCTTGTAAAATCCTGGGGGGTGTCTTAGCTCCATTTTACAGATGAAGAATCTAAAGTTCAGAGAGGTTAAAAGACTGGCCACGGTCACACACTCAATAAGTGACAAAGCTGAGGCTGTTAGACCTCTTGCTCTGCATGCCTTTACTCTCAGCAAAGTGAGCGTGGATCTGGGGACATGATGAATCTCGTCAGTCTTTTGTCTGTAGTTGGAGCTGGCTACAGAATTCTTGGACTCAGGGCTAACGAAACATGCAAGGCCCCTTGTTCAAAAGACGAGGAAGGTGTCGTTAAAGATATTAAATAGGAAGATTTGCCTTGCTTTCATAGCTTAGTCTCTCAATGTGTCTTGGTGTTTTTAATTTGCCATTTAACGTGTCATTCTAAGTAACACAGAATTTAAATATTCAATGATGAGCATTCATTTTACCATTAATTTTTATATTGTGCAATGCCAGTATAAGTGTAACTATAAGTTAACTTGTGTGTGGAATCACTGAATTCACACAAGTTGTATTTCGTGGCTCCTATATGCATATGTTTTGTTCGTACCAGACAAGTGGAAACACTGCACAAAATGAACTCACCTGTCTTTATTTCAGTTCTAGATGTGCACACATTCTGCCAGAACTCTGCCTTCTGTTTACTCACGAGTAAGGAAAAGGAAGTGAGGGCTACCCCATCTTCAGTGTCATTTGCAGTGTGTGTGATTGGTTGGCCAGCCCATCGATGTAACCTGAGTAAGACAGGTTTTCTAATTTCTTTGTTCTTCGGATGCCATGGTCTTTTCTCCCCTGTGTTCCAAGAAACTTCTGGTTTGAAAGGAAAGCATGGCTTCTCTCCCATCCCACTCAACCTTACACGAAACAAGCTTACTTCGCACTCACTTCTGGTCTCACTGACCACAGAAGCAGCATCAGGAACACTACATGCAAATGAGGTGGGAGGGAACAGCTGGCACACTGCAGAATCTCTGCATCTACCCATGCTCCGTGCCCCATCAGGCTTCCAGCACGTGCTGGGATTGGTACCAGTGATCTGGGTGTCTCTCCCACCTCGGCCATGCCCTAGATGTGCAATCCTGGGCAAGTTATTCACTGCTCTAAGACTATCTTCTCTTCACAAAACGAGAATGGTATCAGACACCTCATAGGGTTATTTTGAGGAATAACTGAAAGGATACACATAAAAGACTTAGCCTAGGGCATGGCACGTAGTAAATGCTTCGGAAATGTTAGCTAGCCATGTTGTGGTTGTCGCCGTCTTCTGGATGCATTTTGCAGTTCCGCTTGTTTGAAAATCTTTATCCCTTTAAATAAGATAATGAAGAAACCTGGTGAAGATTCATCTTAGAAGAGAGAGAAACTTCCGGTGGAGCACAGCTAGGGGTTTAACCACAAACCTAGCATCCTTTCCACTACCACTGTGAACTGTTCAGTTAAGAAAAGCCTCGAATGGAAAAATAAATGGAAAAGGTCCCTCTCAATGGATACTTGTGGAAGAGATGAGGAGAAGCCTTCTCTAGAAGTATATGTGTCTTTATGGGAAGCAGCTAGAGGACTGATCTTAAATATATGATCCCTGGGTCATAAACATATATATATATATATATATATATATATATATATATACACACACACACACACACACACACACACACACACATATATATACACACACACACATATATATGAATATATACATATATATATATATACACACACGCACACACATATATGAATATATATGTGTGTGTATATATTTAGTGTTGCGGGCAGCAGACTCTTCTGTTCCTTCCCCAGCTTTCTCCTGGGTCACTGGCCATCTATGAATTTACTAAACCAGAGTCACTCAAAGTGGGGTCGCCAAGCACTTGCATCAGAATCACAAATGCAGAATCCTGAGCTCAGTGCCAGAGCTTTGAACTGAAATCCCTGGGGGAAGTCTGACCCAAAAAAATTGCCTAACAAGTTGCCCAAGTGCTTCTTATGTTGCTAGGTTTGATAACTTCTGTGGGAGCCTAGAAACTGGGAAGCAGGAGACCTTTTTCTTTTTTTAATCCCCAGCACCTGGTAGACCTGCCACCCTTTGTAGAATGTTGGAGAAATGACAGAATCCAAAGCACAAGGCTAAAGGATTCTTCCTCATCTGAGGACCCTTGGGATGGTTCTATTCAGGCCTAATATTCAGTAGGTAAGCACTGGTAAGGCTGTAACTATATTAAAATATGAAAATTCTTCCATAGGGGTTAGTAATTACCCACTACTCTAGGCTCTGTGCTATCCCACTGGCCCAAGGCTCCCTTGGACTGCCCTCTGGCCCACTAACTAAAGGGTTAACCCTTTGTCTAGCATGGGGTCTCATCTATTCTCACTGGCCAATAAAGGTGCCAGTCAGCCCCTCATAGGTGTAACCAGCATGATACCTTACCAGTGGGCTTGTGCCCTGCATGTGCCCCTACCCTTTCGGGGGGGGGGTGGGATTGGGAAGGAGGACCTTGGGTGGGTGGTACCCCAGGCAGTTTACTTCGACTCTGTTATCAAGATCCCCATCTCCATGTGTCCGTGAGGCCATAATGGATGGAGTCCCAGTGGATGAGATGAGATTCCTGGAGGTGAGAATTTTCCAGAGGTAGAATTTTCCTACTGGAAAATTCTCAGGTTATGGCCACCACCAGCCAAAGTACCTACTCCTAGAGATGCTCTTCATGGCTGCTTCTGGGAACTTCAGTTTCCATGGGACTTTGGCTCTGAGGGATCCTGGAGGAGAGTAGGTGAATATGAGCCATACAGGAATTTGAGTCTACAAACATGAGGGCTCTATGGGTGTGATTTGACAGATGAGAGCCTCTTTCGTACAGATGGTGCATACAGAGGTTAGTGTTGGGGTTGGGAGAAATATGGAGAAACAGGTTCTCTTTTCATTTATTTGCCCAACTTTGTTAAAATCACCAAATGCCCTACTATCATGACATCAGCCACATTACTTTCATTAATACAAAATGAGAATGAGGACAAATACTTATATAGTATTTGTCCTGTGCCAAGCACAGCTCTTCACTTATTTGAGTTCCTAGAATTATCACCTTATTACGTAGATGAGGAATTGGAGACCCAGAGGTTAGTTAAAACTCAAGTAGCAAAGCCATGGTTTGAACTCAGGCAGCCTGACATTAGAGACCAAAGTCTCTATATATAGTATTTGTCCTGTGCCAAGCACAGCTCTTCACTTATTTGAGTTCCTAGAATTATCACCTTATTACGTAGATGAGGAATTGGAGACCCAGAGGTTAGTTAAAACTCAAGTAGCAAAGCCATGGTTTGAACTCAGGCAGCCTGACATTAGAGACCAAAGTCAGAGAGACTATGTCTCTTCCTTAATTTACATTCAAAAAGTTTGTGTGCATGACTTAGATGGCAACAAAGATTTGAGATATATATACATACCCTATAATACAATGGATGGGTATTTTGAATGAAATTGCTATCAGTTCAGCAGATGCTATGTTCACCATGAACAATATTATGAACAATATTGCTGATATTATGAGAAATTCTCTACCTACTGAGACCCAATATAGCCTAATGATTATCAAGGTATTGGGGAAGTTATTGGAAAAGCTACCTGCGTATTCCTTTGTCAATCATGGCTCAGACAGGAGCATTGTTTACCTAGTGGAAGCATGTCAAACATGCAAGACCAGCAACCATTGTTAAAGATGAACAAATGATTTGGATAGTATTAGAAATTGATGAACTACTTGCATTAAAACTCATATGTATATGTGTGTGTGTGTGTGTGTGTGTGTATACATATATATATGCTTTTGTTTAGAGAATACTGAGAATTAAATGTTTCAAATTTATACATTGATTAACTGCTTACAGGGGTTTAAGTATTTTATCACTTCATTTTTGCTTATTCATTTCTCCATTTTATTCCTTTGGTCAACGGGGAAAAAAGATTAGGTCTCTGACTGAGCTCTGATATATTAAGCTTTTCAAGCTTTGGTCTCAGGTTTGTTCCTTGTTTGGCTCACACTTCTTTGCTAGAGAAGTAGGTAGACTACCTGCTTTGGGTGGAAAAGGCTATCCTCATTATTGAGTGGGAAGGTGGGCAAGAAGGCTGTTCCTCAGTAGGCTATTTCTTTCTTCTGTAAACCCAGTGAATTGAGCTGTCATATTTAAACTTTTATTGGTGAAGATTTCAAGTTAGGACTAGAGCCCTTCTTTTGCAGTTCCTTCGGGGTTACATGTGGAAAAGAACAAATAGAAAACTCAGTGATGAACTTTGAATAAGGCTGTAAGAAACAAAGAGTCGCTAGTCCCTATGGTCTCAAGGAACACTGAAGGGCAGGGAGTTGTTTAAACACTTAAAAGCAGAAAGGAAATACAGACTCTTCGATTTAGGATACCAAAACCAGCTCAGAAAGTACTATGTGATGATCCGGGCAAAGCATTACAGTTTCTAGCCAGTCCAGTCATGATTCTCTGGCAAACTGCACAGTCATGGTTATGATGCACTGGGATAAGAGGTGCTATATAAATGTTAGATGTTACATAAATGTCAGAAATGATTATTGTTTGTTAATGGGGGCTAAACTGTTCCTAAGCAAAACTCTGACTCCCAGCCAACACATCCGTAGCAGAGATTCTAACTACCAAATAACCCATGAGAACGGAATGCTCCCATCCTGGTTCTAGAAGGGAGCCCAGCTGGATCTGGGGTTTGAAAACAGGGGTTGTGGTGCCACTACTTACCCAACTAACTTCGGGCCAGGTACCTAGCTTCCTGGAGCCTGCCTTAGCTCACCTGTAAAATGGGGGATAAGAACACCTGTCCGACTTCTGCTTCCTGTGCTCAGTCCTTGTGAGAAGCAGGGGCGTTCGCATGGGTGCGAGTGCTTTGTGAAGGTGAGCCCCTGCAAGGATGACAGTGGTCATCTAGGATCACTGGAATTTAGCCTATACCTTACCTTTGAGTCCTAGTCACAAGGAGAAATCCGAATGGAAATTAAGCTGGAGATGGGGATGGTGACTGGCCACTGCTGAAAACGTCAGGCTCCCTCCCTCAACGGAGCTGTCAGGAAGATACTGCAGACCAGACGCCCGGATCCTGCATTCTGGCTCCGGCTCTGCCACTTGCCAGCCTGTGAGCTTGGGCGAGTTACAGAGGAGGCTCTGGAAGTGTTCGCCAAGGGCCCTTCCGGCTCTGACGTTGAGTCTAAATCAGGCTCATCACTTGGCTCTAGCTGTGATTCACCTTTCGCCTCCTGGAGAAACTATCTCCCCTCCAGCTTCTCAGACACACGAAGCAGGGGGCTTGGAAAGGGTGGGGGCTGTGTATTCCTTGTGAGGGTGCACACAGTAAAGAAGTTATTCCCTTGGAGGTGAGGCGGCGTAGGGGATGGTGAAAAGGGGTGCCGAGTGAGTGTTCTGGGAAGCCAGGATTCAGGGAACACTCTAATGAGGTCACGACTGTCGCAGGCAAAAAGGAGGTGGACATCTGCTGGTGGGGGAAGGGGGCAGCGTTCTGCATTTGTGTTTGTAGAAAGTCTCTTCCCCGCACCCTTTGGCACCCCCTCAGCCCCCCACCCCCCTGTCCCATCCCCACATCTTTCAAACGATACCAGGCCCTCCTTGGAGAGCCTGTGTCCGTGCCTCCTCCGTGGTCCTGTCTGAAACCGTGAGGATTGTTTCCAAGCTGACTCACACCACTAATGTCAGGGAGCCGTGTCACACGGCGCTGGGCTCTGCAAGCTGTTGCTTGCGCGGTCGCCGCCGCGGCCGCCGCTCCCCGGCGGGTGCACCAGGGTCCGCTCTTGGGGGGGCAGGGGGGGAGGGCGGGGGCGAGGCGGGGCCGGGGCGGGGCCCACCCCCTTGGCGCGCCGGCCCCGCCCCTCCTCTCCCTCCCCCGCGGACCGCAATGATTTAGAAGTTCAGGAATCCCACGTGACGTCACCGGGGGGGTGATGTAATGCACTCTAAATAGAATGTATTGTAATCTTTGCTCAGTCCAACGTGGTCCCTTCACCCGGGCTCCGCTCTTGCCTTCTCCACACTTGTTTGGTAAGTTCCTAAAAATACGGCTCGGCCACTTCTGGGGCTTTTGCATTTAGCTACTTTTGTTGCACTTGCCGCGGGAGCCATCTCGGGAGCGTACTTGGTTTGCAGGGGTTGGTTCTCGGCAGCAGCCGCGAGATTACTTGGTCCAGTGGGCAGGTCACAGGGCAAGGCGTAGGGAAGATGCGATGCATTTTTTTTTTTTTTTGGAGGGTGATCTGTGTTTGTAAACACTTTGGCGGACCAGAGGGAAGTCCGGCCCCAAATGCTGGTGGACTGTGGAATTCTGTTGTGTCCTGAGGCCACCCCAGAGACCCCACGCCGTGTCGGTTCTGGAGCGCGTCTCAGTGGCCGCCGCGCCGTGCGACTGGAGGGATGCTAACGTGGAGCGAGCGCCGTGTCTTCCCCGGCGTGGTGCGTGTGTGGGAACGCGCGTGTGTTTCCCTGACACGGGGAACAGTTATGAATCGGGGGTGTGTGTTTGCCTCCAGAGACCTGGCAAGGTGCGGAACCCTCCAGAAGTGCGGTCGAGCGGAGGCAGCGGCGGTGGCAGCGGAGACGGCGAGCCAGGAACCTCCCCCCGCGTCCCCAACTTCCCGGTGATGCGGCGGAACCCCCGGAGAAAGTTTGCAAACTTCCAGCGGGCGCGGCGAGGACGCCGGGTCACCTAGGGGGCGGGCGGGCGCGCGGGGCGCTCGCTCCCTCCCGGTGCCGAGCCTGCTGCTGCCACCTCTCCCGCAGGGCGGCCCGCCGCAGCTGGTGGGCGCGCGCGCCGGGGGAGGGGACGTGGCCCTTGAAGGGCACTTGGCTTTCGCCCCAGGCGCGGAAGGCTCGAGAGTGGCGCGGCTCTGTTCGCTTTCAGTCCTGCAGTCGTCTCCTGCCTCCGTCCGGTTCTCGCTGGCATCATTACCTCTTCCCCGCCGCTGCCCCAAATGACAGCTCCGGGTTTTGCCGCGGCAGCGCGGTGGCAGTTCCCGGGACCCGGCGGCGGAGCCTTCCTCTCCTGCAGATTTCTCCACGCAACCACTTAAACTTTTCATGAAGTTCTTAGAGGGGCAAAGAGGCGCGAAGGAACCAAGGACACGTTTTCTCCCGGCAGCTGCATCCCGCTTCTTCTTTGCCATAGAATTACTTCCTGGGGGAGGGAGTATCCGGTAGATAAAGCCCCAGACCTTGTCCACCCCCTCCCCAACTTTCCCTGAACGGGTGCCACCCCCCCACTTGATGCTCGTTCAAGGCCAGGAACTGGAGTGGGTTGCTTGTAGGTGGCGTTGTCAGAGTCCTCAGAGTGTGTTCGATTTTTATTTTTCCCTCCCTCTCTGACATGTGTCAAGGAATAAAGGCTGGATACAGGTCCATTACGTCATTCTGCAGGCCAGTAAGTGTTTGATTAACAGCTTCAGATACTCAAGAGTTCGGGGTTTAGAAATGCTGACAAAGCAACTCTGCTTTTCCAACCCCCCCCCCCCCCGACCTCCCCCAGCAGACTCGTACAGTCGCCCATTCCCTGGGCATCTTTATTGCCCTCTCCTCCGGTACCCCTCCTTCTCTGCCCCCTCCCCCGCCCACACCGTTATCACTCTGGCTCCGCCTCTGCCTTCTACTGCTTTCCCCGGGGCGATCACTGTCCCCAGAGTGCGGTAAGAGCTTCTGGGGTCTGAAGGGAGCATAGTACCTGATCGCCGCACACGCAATCTGCCCCTTTCTGTTATTTAAGGAAGGCACCAGCGAGCCCTCTTCCCCAAGGCGCAACTGCTCTGTCCTGATAGAAAAGGCATCTCAAGAAATGTTTAGAGTCGTTAGGATAATACTACGTCCCTGTGGTGACTTAGGAAAACCACACACCCACTGCAAATAAAGTACTTAATTTTACGTAGCGCCTTCCTCCAACCGTTTAGCGGAAGAGGGAAGGCCAAGAAGTGAGGGTGCTGACTAAATCAAATTTAGCTGAACGAATCAAGAGTTAAACGTTTCGTTTACAAAGCGAGGGAATGTGAGTCACTGAACCCGAAGTACCTCACAATAAACTGGTGGATGCTTTTCTTTCTCTTAACCTTAAGTTTCTATATTTGAAGAGGAAATCTAAATACATAAGTCACTGAATTGAGTCAGAATCTTAGTATCTGGCAGTTGAAGTGAAAACACTGCGTGTGACGCGTTTAAGGGATAAAAGTAAAAAGAAGTGGTGGGGGAGGGTGTGTGTGTGTGTGTGTGTGTGTGTGTGTGTGTGTGTAAGCAGCAGAAATCAAATAAAAAGACCTCCTGACAGAGTTTTGGATTGAGCGGCGCAGAGGATCTGGGTGCTCTCTGATTTGAAGTTGGCGGAAGCTAAATTGAGGAACATTTATATTCCGAGTATGTGGGAATTTCTTGAAGAACACACATGTTTTATTATAATCAGATCCACTTTCTTCAAGCAGCCATGCTGCGGGGAAGGCAGTTGTGAAACTTGTGTCTGGGGTCTAATTGACATCCTTCCCCAAGTTTGCGGCTGTATTTATTATTTATTCACCTCTAGAGATGAAATAGTATAACCCCTGCAGAATACATGTGCATCTAAAATGTGAAACTTCTTGTTTGTGATGTATAGACCTCAAGGAAAAAATGGCCCGGGTCACCAGCACTGGAGAGTGTGATTAATGATCAGTGATTTAGTGATCAGTGATTAGTGGTTTTATTCAAACTGTTACCTCTGACCAGAAGCACACATCAGAGGATTAACAGGCTCTTTAGATAAATGCTCATTAGTGGAAGGGGAAAAGCAAAGATAATAGGCATGCACCCAGGGACAACTTTCGAAGAAAATCATTCCCCGTCTTCAGAATAATAAGCTCTATTAACAGAAAGCCCTTTTAATTTAAAACTTGCTTTTATCTTGTAAATCAAAGTTAGATGTAAAAGTTTGTAGTGCCATTATAACCTAAATTTTCCCATATCCACTCGATGTGGATTATCTCAGTAGCGATATTTTTTTTTATTTAAATAAACAATTGGACCTTCAGAGCAGCTGAACCCTGACAAGTTCTTAACTCCCAGGGTTTGAAGGTGTCCGTCCCCCCTTCTAGAATGGAGAGTGCAACTTGCTAGCTAGATGGCGCACTGTTATTTGGTGTTGTGTGCGGTGGAGTGCAGGAGTCGCGAGGAGCAAGTAGCTGCTTGCGAGGGGTTCTTCCACACTTCCAACAAAGTTGATTCTGTGTAGGCTTGGAGGCTAGACAGTTCTACAAGTTTTTAGTCACATTTTCCATGTCAGTCAAATCGGGGGAGTTCAAGGCTACTGGAAAAATTAGGCTCATTACTAAAAGAAACTTAGCGAACGAGGGAGGAAAGGAGGTACCGGAGGCCAGGAGGTACCCCTGGATTGCAGAAGTGATTGTAAAATAGCAGACCTGCTTCTCTTCCTCCTCCTCCTCCTCCTCCTCCTCCTCCTCTTCTTCTTTTTGACTAAGAGCTAGTTTCACAATCTGTGGTCTGATATTCTGAGGCAAATCCTCAAAGCTTTATTTTCTTCCTAATCTTGCTGGTGAAAAAGAAGTTACTAGAAAGAAAGGAAGAAAAAAACCTGATTTGGTGACTGCAGGAAGCAACACGTTGCTGATTTTATTCTACAGATAATGGTAAGATGATGTTTCTTATGCTTATGAAGCAGAAAGGAACTTTGCAGTTGGTTAAATGAGGCCGGTCCTGTATCTTCATAGATGAAATGCAGAAATGGAATTCTTACTTCACACTGAATTTTAATATTGCCTTTGTCAGTTTCCTGGGACTTGGTATAGCATTTTGTGTGGAAGGTATGTGTGTGTGTGTGTGTGTGTGTGTGTGTGTGTGTGCGCGTGCGCGTGTGTGTGTGTGTGTGTGTGTGTGTGTGAATAAGACCATTATTTCCTGGGTAAAATAATGTTCATGAGCATGTGAACTGCAGTAGGTTCTAACTGCTATGAAGCATGTTAAATAATGTGTCAGGTAAAAATTCCTTTTTCCATGGGCCTTCATGAATCACTTTAATAAGTACTTAAGTTTTAATAAGGAAGGCGTTTTTAAAAAAGAAACCTAAAAATGGAAATAAAACAAAAAAAAACATTTCCCACATACAAACCTAGATATGTATTCCCTTTGAAATAGGATGCTGTTGATTGAATATCAGCTATTACGCTATTACTTTAGTTTTAAAACTTAAAAAGAAAATAATAGAACTCGCTTGTGCTTCCCTGTAAATGTCCTCATTTTCCTTCCCTATAAATGTCCTCATTTTCCTTTGCTTGTAGCATTTCATATAAACCTGTTATTTTCAAATCCTAACTGATGCGTAACAACTTGTATTTTTCAACTTGACTGAGGATAAGCATGTTTGCTCAATTGACATATCTTCAAGCTGTTTCTGAATGTAAATTGCTGATATCCATAAACTGCCTGTCAATAAGAAGTCAGTTGTGACCCTATATAGTTTCTACATAAGTAGAGAGTTTATTAGAACGTTCCCATAAAAGCATGGAAACTCCTCTGTGACATTGCAGCTTTTATTTGAATAGGAGGTTAATTGAATGGTAGTTTGCCAGAGAGACTTTTCCTGTATAGCTTTTCAATTACAGTAGATTGAAGATTTTCATACAACTAACTCTCAGGTTCCCACAC
Organism: Prionailurus bengalensis; assembly: GCF_016509475.1. NCBI lineage: Eukaryota > Metazoa > Chordata > Mammalia > Carnivora > Felidae > Prionailurus > Prionailurus bengalensis. Next base: position 119,560,528 of record NC_057348.1, read on the forward strand.
CTGCAGATTCAAAACCAATTAATCATGGACTTTCCTTGCTATTTGTACCAATGTCAAGTTCCTGGTCTCCTGATTTCTTACTAATTTGCCTTTTAGCAACGGTACATCACTGTCCTATAGTATTTCCTTAGCATTGGAGTTCATTTCTTATTAAGCTGAAAATTGTTCTGTGGGAAGGCGATGTTTGCTGTATCCTCAAGACGTGAACTTTGTAGTTGGTTTTCTTCTGCTTGCGTGGTTAGATTAAAATTGGGGATCTGAGTGGACTTATTATGTTTGTCATCTTTTTTTCTCCTTCTTCACTTCAAAGCAGTGCTGTTAGTCACAAAATTAATGTGATCATGGCTGGTGTTTCCCATCTATACGCTTCTTTTGCTTCTTACAAATTGGATTTCTACAGCAATTTAAGATCTTTTTTTAGAGGCAGCTTTCTTGGATGAAGATGGAACAATGATCTCAGTCAATTCATTATCTTGTCCAGTTTGACTACCAGCTGTATTATGGGAATCTACCAATGCTTTTTATAAATTAGTGTTTAAAAATTTAAATCTAGTACTATCTCTCTGAATGCTATTTAAGAACATTATGCAGTTGAGATAAGGTAATAAACTGGGAGGCGATAGCCTTAAACATTTAAGTGTGAGAAAGAAGCACTTTTGGATATGCTAAGCAGACTTAAAGAACCTTTGTGTATCGCTATTTGTAAACTAAATAAGCTATCTGCTTTGTGACATTGCTTTAAATAGAAACTCTGACACTTTAAAAGTGACATCATGTTTAATGTTTTCCCTAAAAAGTTCTTACACTTTATAATTAGGAAAAGATCGGCAATTCGTGATTTTGAGGATCCATTAGTATTCCATTGTTGGGAATCACAAATCATGGATTTAACATAAGAGAAAAAGAGAGAGAGAGGGCTTTTATAAATTTTCAGGTAGTGATAACAGTACGCCAGAAACGAGAGTAAAATTTTTGAAGCTCATCTTGAGACTCTGGGACTTTGAAAATAAAATTTAGAAAGTTTGGGTAAATGTCTGAATGCATGCTATTTTGGCATTCTTGTGTTTCTTTCCTTGAAGCTCACACTGTTGCTTCTTTCTGTGTTCTGAGAAATTGATCAGAATCAACTTAACACTTTAAAAACACATATTGTAGTCGCTTCCTTCTCTTTCTTCAAGGTTTACATTTCTAATCTCCACCCAAAAATGAACCAG